>NW_028270177.1:54942363-55256163 GCF_037043375.1 Chiloscyllium plagiosum
CACAGGCGGTAGTAAAACCAGCACTTTCGTTGTCAATTCCCACTTTTGAACAACCCTTCACACGGGTTATAATTAATGGTGTAGGACCCTTCCCAAGAACTAAAAGTGGTAACCGGTACCAGTTCACCTTAATGGATGTGTTTAAATGAGGCAATTCCATTACGGAGTATTAAGGCAAAACAGGTGCTAGAGGAGTTAGTAGCTTTCTTCCCGCGTCAGGGGCTATCCAGAGAGATTCATTTGGAGCAACGGTCTCATATTACTGCTAGGCTATTTAAGGAAGTCATGGATACTTACGTGCCAGCACCTTAATTCAAATTGCGTGTCATCCTGAATCCCAGGGAACCTTTGAAAGGTGACATCTGGTCCTGAAAAGATTACCAGAATGCTTGGACTAAAAGTATTCGATTCGTAGTTTGCCTTGAGAGATTCCTAAGCGAATAGAGTCAGTTTACACTCTTCGAGAAGTGAGAGGTCCATTAAAATTAGTTAAAGTTAAATTGACAGGACCACAGTTGGAGGTCTCACACTTGGATAATGTATCGGAGTTAAGGAAGAGTTTATGTCAAGTAGGTAGGGTAACTAAATAACACCTAAAGATTGTACAACACTGAATGAAGCAGGTGCAGATGAAAAACCTGAGGATCGGACGTTTTCTTGTGGTTTTGACTGATTACTATTGTCAGCTTGATAGGAGATCCCTTCAAAGCCAGGTTTAGAAGCTCCGATAAAAATGAGAAACATGCTAAGTCATTTGAATGATGTGGTAAAGATGCCAGACAGAGAAAAAATGCATCGTGTATTTCACATGAATATATTGAAACCATATTATTAAAGAGAGAAAGAATTGGAGTAACAGGTGTTAGTTAAAGCCAGCAGAGTGATGAATCAAATTCAGATGTTGTGGAATTTGATGTGCCTCAAAATACATTAAACAATGGGGATGTCATTGAGGAGTGGGATAGGTTCATAAACTACATGTCTCAGTAGCAAAGAACTCAGTTGAAAGTTTTGTTCCAACAGTAAGAGAACAAATGCAGGAATAACATGGAGAGGACTAATGTTCGTTTACATGAAGTAGACGTAGGGAATATACTGTTCCAAAAATACCCCACCACGCCTATCATCTTAATCCTTGAAAAATCAAGCAGGTTCAGAAGGAGGTGGAGGCGATTCTCAATGAAGACAGTATCGAATCGAGCCAGAGCGATCGTTTCTGTTACCAGATCCGATGGGACTCAACGATTTTGCGTGGATGAACGGGAGATCAACATGATTTACAAAAATGAGACTCACACCCAATAGCAAGATTGGAGGACTGCATTGAACAAGTTGAATAAGCCGCTTACATCGCAAAGTTGGATTTACTGCGCAGTTTTTTCGCACGTGCCTTTGTCAGAAAAAGGCGAAATGCACCCCTGCGTTTGTAACACCAAATGTGCGACATCATTTCAAAGCAATACCCTTTGGAATGAAAAATGCACCCGCCACGATCTAAAAATGCATGAACGCAGTGACGGTGGATTAACAATCTGTACAGTCTATTTGGTAGATGCAGCGATCTTTAGTAAGTCCTGGGATGATAACATGATAAAGTTGGAAGAGCTCTTTGACCGATTGAGAGAAACAAAACTGGTAATAAACCTGATCAAAACTGAATTGTGCAAAGCAGAAATGAGGTTCTTGGGACATTACATCGGTGTCATGGAAGGTTGGACAAAAGGAATTCAAAGACGAATGCCTTCAAACAATTCCCACAAACAAATCCGAAGCAAGAGGTGCTTCAATGCTTGGGACTAACCGGATTCTATTTGAAGTTTGTTCCAAACTTCATGAGCGTATTCGCATTGTTAAAAGATTTTCCAAAGAAGAGCACAAAGTTTTGACGGACAGAATAATATCAGGAGGCAATTGACAACTTAAAGGTAATATTAATCACCGCCCCCGTTTCAGATATACCATACTTTTTGAAATCCTTGAAAGTTGCTATCGATTTTTCTGACATGAATGTTGGAGTTATACTGCTACAGGAGCATGATGATGGAATTGAACTGCAAGTTGATAACTTTTCAAAGGAACTCAACACTCACCAAATAAAATGTTAATGTTTAAGTCAAAACAGCGTCTCAGAAACAGTGTTGTACACGTATCACAAACCGTTATTTTCTTCAAAGACTAGAATATGAGACTATTTCTTTGGAGTCTTATGTTACAGAATTTTAATTTGAAAATCATACGTGTCATAAGGATATAATAGCAGATGCATTATTATGGATTTCACTGAAAAATTATAGATGAGATTTTTATCTACCCAACTTTATAACTGTGTGGGAACATATTATTATGAACTTAGATTGAAGTCTTATGTATTTCATGGCAATTAAGATATAGAAATAAAGAAGCGATCTTTTCCTTATTATGGGTCATTATTTTCCGAAAGGGGAGGTGTCATGGAGGTGTATTTGTGTACTTTACTTTTAAGAGAGAGGAAGCCAGCACGGACTTAGCAAGCACAGAGTGTGCAGGAAGAAAATAAAAAGTAACATTTAGTTGTGACGTGGATGTTGCTATCGCTCACTGCAAATTCGAACTTGACTGATCAGTATAAACTGTATCTCAATATATAAAAATGCAATCGAATTTGAATTTTAATGTTTTGTCAACATCAAACCAATGAGACAATCCGATGTTTTAGTGTATAAAAACCAGGGATTTTGAACAGTTAGCCAGAGTAGCAAAGAGCACCAAAAGGAGACTGCCTTCAGAGACGCTGTCTAAAATGTACATTTTCATATGAAGTCTGTGCAGCAGAACACTTAAGAAAAGACCACTCAGAAAAATCTACAGAGGATAATACAAAGAGAAGACTGAGAGCTGGCTGGTTATGGAATTTGACTTTTTTCAATTTATCGGAACACTTTTATGGATCAGTATATTGTTGTTGAGACAGAGCAAGATAAACCAATCAGACAAAGGCAGAATAGAATGTCGAAAGTTGTTGTTTGACATTCTGTCTTTTTCTTCGAGTCAAATAATAGTGTTTTTTTCTCTTTAACTGCTGGGATTCCATGGCTCTTTGTCACTCTTACTTTTACACATTAAGAGGTGAAGTGAACTTTTCTGTATGTCTGGATTAAATTAGAAGTATGGTTTACCCTGTGTCATAACATTATGCTGAAAGAGATGCAGTGAGTGTGAGGAGGGCAACGTGACAGAGTGGGAGAGAATGTAGCGCTATCAGCGTTGAGATGACGGAGTATGTATGACGAGGTTCGGGTAATGGTGATGACTGTCGGGGGTCAGGCTGATGATGACGGAGTGAGCAGTTAGGGGTAGAGGTATGTGATGGAGTGACTGTGAGGGATGTCCGTGTGACAGTAACAGAGCGTGTGTGAGGGGTCACTGCGAATCGCAATCATGTGAGGGGGCAGGATGAGGTGATGCAGTGAGTGTGAGGGGGTCAGGGTAACAGTGACGGATGAGGAGTGAGCGTGTCAAAGTGACAGTGATGGAGAAAGCGTGAGGGGTCAGAGTGATTTTTATGGAGTGTATATGAGGTGCCAGGGTTACAGTGGCAGAGGGAGTGTGAGTGAGTCCGTGCGATGGTTACTGAGTGAGCGTGAGGGGGTCATGGTGACAGTGATGAAATGAGTTTGAGGGGGACAGAGTGACGATGATGGAGCCAGTGTGAGAAGGCCAGGGTGATAGTGATGAGTGTCTGCATGAAAGTGACGGAGTGAGTGTGAGGCCCTCATGGGGATGAAGTGAGTTTGAGGGAGTCAGTGTGATGGAAGCGGAGTACATGTGAGGAGTCACGGTTACAGAGAGGGAGTGAGTGCGGGGGTGAGGGTGCTGGTGACAGAGTGAGTGTGCGGGAAATCAGGTCAACACAGAGAGAATTACTGTGAGGGGGTAAATGGTGACATTAGAGGAGTGTGTCTGTGGCGTCCGGGTAGCAGTGAAGGGTTTAGTGTGAGGTTGGCCGAGTGACGGTCATGGACGAAGTATGAGGGTTTCAGAGTAATGGTGACATAGTGAGGCGAGGGGGCTGGGTGACTGTGATGGAGTGAGTGTGAGTAGGACAAGGTAACTGAAACAAAGTGGTTGCGAGTGAATATGTGTGAAAGTGTGTGGCTGCGAGGGGGAAACATTATGACATGACGGAATGAGGACGCAGAGGCCAGAGTAACGTTGATGGCGTGAAAGTGAGAGGGGAAGACTAATATTGAGAGACTGTAATGGGAAGAGGGTGATGGTGATGGAGTGTGTGTGGAAGGATGAAAAGAGTATGAGTGAAAGAGTCATGGTGACGTCCTGGAAGTGAGTGTGAGTGTTTCAAGATGACAGAGGTGGGGTGAGTGCCAGGGATCAGGGTGACAGTGATGGAGCGAGTCTGAGGGGTGAAGGTGACATAGGGGGAATTTGTCTTAGTCGATAAAGGTGACGGTGACAGAGTGATAGTGAGTCGGTCAGGGTGACTGTGCAGAGTGAGTATGAGTGGATCCTGGTTAATATAACATGTTAGTGTTAGGGGTTCATCGTGACTGTAATAAAGTTTGATGGGATAACGATTGACAGCTGGGAGTGCATGTGAGGGCAACGGTGATGGGTGGAGTGTGAGCGGGACCGGTTGGTGGTGACAAGGTGAGTGTGATGCGGTCAGTGTGACTGCGACAGAGTGACTGTGTGGTGTTTTAAGGTGATGATAACGGAGTGATTGTTAGGAGAACAGGGTGAAGTTGACGAAGTGAGTGTGATGGGATCAGGATGACAGTGACAGAGTGAGTGAGAAGTGTCAGGGAAAATGATGGATTGCATTTCGAGGTTCATGGTGACTTTGATGGGGTGAACGAGATGGGTTCAGGCTGTCAGTAATAGAGTGAGTATGATGGAGCAAAGTTTGACAGCAGAGGAGTGCATGTGAGGCCTCAGGGTCACGTTCATTCACTGAGAGTGAGGTGGGTGATGAAGTGAATATGAGTGTGTCGGGGTGTCAGTGAAGGAATGAGTGCGAGGGCAACAGGGTGATGGGATGGAGTGAGTGAGTGTGTATGAGTGGGTCAGAGTGACAGTGATAGGGTGAATGTTAGCAGGTCAAGGTGACGGTGAGCGAGTGATTGTGAAGCAGTTGGTGTGACAATGATGGAGTGAGTGCGAGCTAGTCAGAGTGATGGTGACTGAGTGAGTTTGAGGGCGTCAGCGTTAAGGTGAGAGGGTGTGTGTGAGGGAATCAGATTGATGGTGACAGGGTAATTGTAAGTGTGACAGGGTGCCAGTGTGAGACTGAGTGAAAGAGAAACAGGGATATGGGATGGAGTGAGGTTTAGGCGCTCAGAAAGACAGTGACAGGGTGAATGTGACGTGGTCAGGGTGACAGTGAGTGCATGAGTGTGAAGTGGTCGGTGTGAAGGTGATGGAGTGAGTGTGAACGGGTCAAGGTTTCGGTGAGTGCATGAATATAATGTTGTAATTGTTATGGTGATGGGGTGAGTGTGATGGAGTCAGAGTGGCGGTGACGGAGTGAGTGCATGGATTTAAGGCTGACTATGATGGAGCAAATACGAATTAGATCGGCGTGATAGTAATAGAGTGAGCGTGAGTAGATCGGGTGAAGTTGCCGAGGTGTGTGTGATGGGGGCAAGGTGATGGTGATAGCGTGAGCTTGAGGGGGCCATGTAGACATTACTTAACTGAGCGTGAGGGGGTCAGGGTGAAGATGGCGGAGTGAATGTATGGCAGTTAGAGTGATGGGGATGGAGTGACTGGGTGACAGTGCCGGAGCTAATGTGAATGCATCATGGTCACAGTGAAGGAGTGAGTGCAAGGAGATCATGGTGACTCATCGACTGAGAGTGATGATTTCTGGGTGACAGTGAGGGAGTTAGAGTGAGTGGGTCAGAGTGAAAGGGTAGTTGAGAGTGGGGATAGCCACAGGGATACGGTGACGGGCTGAGCACGTGGGGTTCCGGGTAACAGTGAAAAATTGAGTGAGATGAAGTTAGCTTGATGGTAATGGAGAGATTTTGAGGGGGCCAGCGTGACTGCGATGGAGGAATTGAGAGGGGTTCAGTGTGGCTGTGATAGAGTGAGTATCAGGGGATGTCAGCGTAATTGTGAAGAGGTGAGTGTGAGGGGGGCCAGAATGATGGTGATAGAACATAGAACATAGAACATAGAAAAATACAGCGCAGTACAGGCCCTTTGGCCCTCGATGTTGCGCCGATCCAAGCCCACCTAACCTACACGAGCCCACTATCCTCCATATGCCTATGCAATGCCCGTTTAAATGCCCATAAAGATGGAGAGTCCACCACTGCTACTGGCAGGGCATTCCATGAACTCACGACTCGCTGAGTAAAGATGGACATCTGAGTAGGTTACAGGAGGATATAGATGCACTGAGAGTGAAGGGCTAAGGGTGACAGTGATGGGGTTCATGTGAGGGCATCAAGTGACAGAGTGAGTGCGAGGGATTCAGGTTGACAGTGATGGAGTGAATGTGAAAGACCAAGAATGACAGTGAGAGACTGTAAAAGAATCAGGGTGATGGTGGCAGAGTAAATGTGAAATGTGTCACGGGGAACTTGATGGAGTGAGTGTAGTGGCGTGAGGCTGGTTTTGACGGAGTGAGTCTTAAGGGTTCAGGGTGTCGTCAGCGGAGTGAGTGTGAGGGTCTCAGGGTGATCGTGGCAGCGTGATTTTGAGGGGTTCAGAGCGAGTCTGACAGAGTTAGTGTGAGAAGGTTGTTCTGACGTGGTATAAGTGGGTGAAGTCATGGTCAGTGAGAAGTTGATGGAGTGAGTGTGGAGACGTGAGGCTGACGTTGATGGAGTGAGTGTGAGGGTGTCAGTCTGATGGTCACCAAGTGACTGTGAGGAGCTTAGGGTGACAGCGGTGGAATGCTTGAGAGGGACTCAGAGTGACTTTGAGGAGCTCAAGGGGTGACAGTGGTGAACTGAATGTATGGGCGTCAGGGTGATGTTGACAGCGTGATTGAGAAGGTTTCAGGATGACAGTGACAAAGTTAGAATGATTGGGTCATTTTGATGGGATGGAGTGAGTGTGAGTGGGTGAGGGAGAATTTGATGGAGTGAGTGTGGTAACGTGAGGCTGACGTTGATGGGGTGAGTCTGAGAGGGTCAGGCTGACGTTGATGAAGTGAATGTGAAGAGGTCAGAGAAATGGTCACAGGTTGACTGTGAGAGGCTCAGGGTGACAGCAGTGGAGTGAGTGTGAGGGCGTCAGGGTGATGGTGACGGAGTGATTGTGAGAGATTCAGGGCTACTCTGAGGGAAGGAGTCTCAGGGGGTCAGGGTTACTTTGATGAGTGAGTGTCAGGTTGTCAGTGTGATGGTGTCAGTGTGATAGAGGTGTCAGGCTGAGGGTGACAGTGTGTCTGTGATGGGATCAGGGAGACAAAGGTTGTGTGACTGTAAGTTGGTCAGAGTGAGGGTAAATGAGTGAATGTGAAGGGGACTTGGTGATGGCAACTGACTGATTATGAGGGTACAGGGTAACGGTGATTGAGTAATTCGGAAGAAATCACAGGATGGAGGCTGATTTTGCTGAGTATATCAACGTGACAGTGAGAGATTGGGGTCAGGGTGATAATGAAGACTGAGTGAATGCGACGGGTTCAGGGAAACTGTGACAGAGTTAGTATGCGTTGGTCATATTGACAGACACAGAGTGAGTGTGAAGTGTTCAGGGAGAAGTTGATGAAATGCGTTCGGTGGTGTAAGGCTGACGTTGACACAGTGAGTGTGAAGGGGCCAGAGTGATGGCCAAAGAGTGACCACGAGGAGCTAAGGGTGACAATGGGGGAGTGAGTGTGAGGGTGTCAGGATCATGGCGACAGAGTGAATTTAGGGGGTTGAGCGTGTCTGGGACAGAGTTTGTGCAAGTGGTTCATTTTGACAGAGTGAGTGTGGGGAGGTCAGGGAGAAGTTCATGAAGTGAATGTGGTGGTCTGAGGCTGTCATGACGGAGGGATACTGAGGGGATCAGGCCGAAGTCTATGGAGAGAATCGGAAGGGGTGAGAGTGAAGAGTCCAGCGTGACTGTGAGGAACTCAGGGTGAAGAGGTGGAGTTAGTGTGAGGGCGACAGTGTGATGGTAATGGAGTCAATATACGAATTTCAGGGTGACCGTGACAGAGTTAGTGTCAGTGGGTCATTTTGCCAGAGATGAAGTGACTGTAAGGGGTGTCAAAATGACTTTTTCCATTTGAGTTTGATGGGGACATAGTGACGCTGACTTAGTGAATGGGAACGGTTCGGGGTGACATAATAGAGTGAGTATGAAGAGGTCGGGGTGACAGTGTCAGACTGAGTGCGAGGAGGTCAGGGTGATGGTGACAGAGTGACGGTGAGGCTGTCAGAGTGACATTGACAGTGCGTGTGATGAGGTTTGAGTAACAGTGATATAGTGAGTGGGATGGGTCAGTATGATAGTGATGGAGTTGTGTGAGATGTTCAGGGTGACTGTGACGGAGTGAGAGTTAAGTGCTCAGTGTGACTGTGACGGGGTGCAATTTAGAGGTCAGGGGAAGGGGAAGAGGTGAGTATGAAGGAGTCGGTTGACCGTGAGGGAATGAGTGTGTGCTTGTCAGCTTGTCGGTGATGGAGTGAGTGTCATGGTGTCAGGGTGATAGTGATTGCGTGAATGTGAGATCGTCAGCGTCATGAAAGACAAAGTGAGTGTTAGGGGGTCAGAGTGACTGTGTCGTAGAGAATTTGAGGACGACAAGGTGATGGTTACAGAAAGAGTGTGGGAGATTCAGGGTAACATTGAGGAAGTGAGTTCCAGGTCGTCAGTGTGATGGTGACTGAGTGATAGAGACGTGTCAGGATAACGGTGAGAGAGTGAGCGTGAGGGAATCAGAGTAACAGAGTGGGAGTGATTGCGAGGTGGTCATTGTGATGTTTGACTAAGTGATTGTGGGGGGACAGGGTAACGTTAACAGAGTGTTTCTGAAGAAATCACTGGTTGGAGGCAGACTTAGTTCAGAATGTTAGGGTGACAGTGAGTGATTAAGCGTGAGAGGGTCAGGGTGTCAGAGCTGGAGTGACAGTGAGTCTTTCAGGGAGATGCTGACTGAGTGAGTGTGAAAGATTCAGGGGAGCAGGTTAATGGTGATAGAGTGACTGCCAGGTGGACAGGGTGACAGTATTGATGCGAGTGTGAGGGAATAAGTGTCAGACACGGGGTGCGAGTGAATGGGTCAGGGAAACGTTGAGGGTGGGAGTGGGAGCGGTGTTAGAGAGACGGTAATGTGGTGAGTGTGACGGGATGAGTGTGGCGTTGACGGAGTGAATGTGAGGGGGTCAGGGTGCATAGATGGAGCGAGAGTGATAGGGTCAGGATGACAGTGGTGGGGTGAGTGTGATGGACAAATGGCGACAGTGACGGCGTGAGTGTGTGTGGGTCAGAAAGGCAGTGCCAGAGCGACTGTGATGAAGGCAGCATGACAGTGATTGATTATGTTTGACGTGGTGCATGTAACAGTCATGGAGTGAGGGAGAAGGGGTAAAGATTACTGTGACAGAGTGAGAGTGAGCGGGTGTTGGAGACACAGTCTGTGTGAGTGCGAGGGGGTCAGTGTCATGGTAATGGTGTGATTGTGAGGGGGTCATGGTAATGGTGACGGAGTGAGTTTGAGAGGTTCAGGGTGATGGTGACAGAGTGATTGTGATGCGGTAAGGGTGACAGTGACGGAGTAATTGGGGCGTTCAGAATGAGGGTGACGGTCTGCGTGTGATATGGTCAGGGTGATGACGATGGTGTTATTGTGAGGTGGTAAGTGTGATGATGACAGAGTGAGTTGGAGTGGTTCATGTTGACAGTGGCAGAGCGAGTGCATAGGGTCAGGGTGACAGTGACGGCGTGCAAAGACAGTGATAGGCTGAGTGTGAGGGATTCAGGGTGACACTGACACAATGAGTGTGACGGTGTCAGGCTGATGGTGATGGAGCATGTATGAAGGTTTCAGGGTGACGGTGGTAGAGTGATTGCGATGGGGTCGTGGGTGAGAGTGCTGGACCGAGAATGAGAGAGTCAGAGTGAGGCTGAGGGAATAAGTGTGATGGGGTCAGGTTGACGGTGATGGAGTCAGTGTGAGGGGGTCATGTTAATGGGGAAAGAGTGACTGCCAGGTAGTCAGGGTAACAGTGATGGTGCAAATGAGATGGAATAAAGGTGTCAGGCATGGACTGAGAGTGAATGGGTCAGTGTATCGGTGACGGGGTGAGTGTGAGGAGCTCAGTCTAATGGTGATGGAGTAGTAGGTGTGAGGTGATCAGGTTGATGGTGATGGAGTGAGGTTGTGGGGTATGGTGATCAGTGATGTAGTGCGTGAGGGGGTTAAAGTAACAGTGACAGGGTGAGCGTGAGAGGTTCATGGTAATGGTGATAGAGGATTGTGAGCGTCTCAGCGTGAGAGTGACGGAGTGATTTTGTCGGTGTAAGGGTGTTGTCGACAGAGTGAGTAGAGGGGTTCAGGGTGATGGTGACAGAGTGAATGCGAGGGGTCAGGGTGGCGGTGACAGATTGAGTACGATGTTGTCAGAGTGACAGTGATGGAGTGAGCGTGAGGGGACCAGGGTGATGGTGGTGGAGTAATTGTGAGAGGGTCATAATGATGGTGATGGCGTGACAGTGAGTGGTATAGGGTGATGGGGACCAAGTGATTGTGAGGAGTACAGGGTAATGGTGACAGAGTGAGTGTGAGGGGTTCTGTGTGGCGTTCACGACGTGTGAGTGTGTCATGTAACGGTGATGTAATGAGTGTGAGGAGTCCAACGTGACAATGACAGTCTGAATGCAAGGTGTTATGGGTGAATATGATGGATGGAGTGTGAGTGGTTAAGCGTGACATTGACATAGTGAGTGTGATTCGGCCAGTATGGTGGTGACGTTGTGAGTGTGATGGGAACAGGGTGACAGTGAGTTGGTCAGAGTTACAGTTCTTTTGTGAAGGAATTGTGGTGACAATGATGGTGCGAGGTGTGAGTGCGAAGGATTCAGGGTTATGGTGACAGAATGAGTGTAGGAGCGTCAGGTTGACGGTGACAGAACTTTATTGAGTTCTTAGATTAGGTGACCAAACAGGGTGATCATGTTAAAGCAGTTGATTTGGTTGAAATGGATTTCAGTAAGGCGTTTGATAAGGTTCTCCACGATAGGCTATTAGACAAAACGCAGAGGCATGGGAAATTGCGATTTGGATCAGAAATTGGCTATCTGAAAGAAGACAGAACTTGGTGATTGATCGGAAATGTTCATACTGCATTTCAATTACTCTTGGCGTACGGTAAGGACATGCTTTGTGTCCAGTGAAGTTATTTTTTCATTTGTTATTAATGAAATGGATAAGAGCGGGACAGGATGTGTGAGTAAGTTTGCAGATGACACGAAAATCGGCAGATTTGTGGATAGTGGCAAAAGATGTTGCGTTAAACAGAGTACATAAATAGGTTGAAGAGCTGGGTTGGTAGTTGGGAAATGAAGTTTAATGAAGAAAAATGTGAGGTGATTTAATTTGAAGGAGCCACAGGAATAAAGTATACTGCGCTTCCGGTAAGACTCTTGGCAGTGCAGATGAAGAAGGAGATCTCGGTATCCATGTACATAGATCACTGAAAGTTGCCATCCAGTTGGATAGGGTTTATGAAATCATACGGTGCGTTAACTTTCATTTGTAGAGAGTTGAGCTTCAGAGCCATGACGTCATGTTGTAGCTGTACAAAAGTCTGGCACGGCCGCAATTTCAGTATTGTGTACAGTTCTGGTTACCACATTGTACCAAGGATGTGGAACCTTTGGGGAGTTTTCAGAGGAGATTGCTTAGGTTGCTTGGTATCGAGGGAAAGTCTTACGTGGAAAAGCTGAGGGACTCGTGGATGCTAATTTTTTGGAGAAGAAGTTTAAGAGGTGGCATAATAGAGATGTACAAGATGAATATGATCAGCTGATGAGATGGGGAAAGTGAAAGCCTTTTTTCTCAGATGCTAATGGTGAGCACGAGGGCACATAGCTTTAAAATGAGGTGCAATAAAAAGAGGACAGATCTTAGAGGTAGTTCCTTTATTCAGAGAGTAATTAGGACGTGGAATGTCTTGTCTGTAACAAAAAGAGATTCGCCAACATTGAGAGCATTTAAATGGCCATTAGAAAGCTATATGGCTCTTAATGGAATAGTGTGGATCCGATGGGCTTCAGATCGATTTCACAGATCGGCGCAACATCGAGGGCCGAAGGTCTGTACTACGCTGTAATGTTCGATGTTCTACGTTCTCGTCTAACCACCCCCTTGCTCCCTTCTCTTCCTCTCACTTTCTGATCTTCATTTTTTTCTCTCTTCCTTTCGAACTCTCTTCAAGTTCTTTCTCTCAAAATAAATCTCTCTCCCTGAACACTGTCCCGCTGTTAAACCCTCTCTCTTTCTCTCCCACTCTCCTCCTCTGCCTCGCTTCCCCATCTCTTTCCCCATCTCTATCACCCTGTCCCTTTCTTCTTCTATCTCCTTTCCCCCCACACGTATCACCACTCTTCTTCTACTGGTCCCTATTTCTCCCCTTCCTCTCTAATGACTCTCCCTCTTTTTGTACGCCCTCCCCCTCTCTCCTCTATGTGTACCTCGTCCTGTCTCTCTGTAGCTCTCTCTGTTCCTCTGTGTCTCGCCCCGTTTCTTCTTCCTCTGTCTCCCTCTTCTCTCCCTCATAACCTCTCCTCTCCCGCCATTTACCTCTCTTCCTGTCCACTCCCTCTAACTCCACCTCTCTGCGTTCCCTCCAATTCTTCCGTTCACTCTCTCTCTGTCACCTGCCTTTTTATCTCTACCCACACAATCTCTGCCTCCACTCACTCCACTCTTTCGCTATTTCTTGCCCCCTTCTCTGTCTCCCTCTGACGATCTGTCTTATTTTCTCATCCTTCTCTCTCCTTCCTCCCCTCACTCACTGCTCCCATCGTCATTTGCTCTATCCTATATTCCTCTTCTCCCTGCCTTTTCCCTCTTTCCATCTCTCGCTTACTCCCCTCACTCTGTCCCCCACTTTCCCCAACGGTATCACTCCCCCACTGTCTCTCTTACTTTCCCTCTGTCTGCCTGTATCACTCTGCCCATCTCACACTCAATGTCTCTCTCTTGCACCATGTCCCTCAACCCATCTCTCTCTCTGACTTTCTCTGTCCCCCTCTCTCCGCTTTTCACTCCATCCTTCTCTTTCCGATCTTTTTATTTGTCTTTCACATTCGGTTCCCTCCCCATCTCACTCTGTCTTCCCCTCCGCCCAAGTAACTCATAATTTTGTCTGTTTCCCCCTCTCACTCCCGTCGCCCTCTCTCTCTTCACGCTTTCTCTCTCCCCCCCTCTCTCTCCTCGTCTCTCTTATTCACTTCTGAACTTCACTCTGTCTCCCTTTGGAGAACAGACCCACGTCACTGAGTTTATTTTTCTCACCTTGCGAAAAGCACATTGAACCCAGTATGTGTGTGTCATTCACCCCAGGGAGAGCAGACAGTTTCTGTAAATTGGGTTCCGAAGAAATGAGGAATCAGTCTGTGATCCTCTCAAATAACAAGTTTTCTTTCTTCCTCTGTATAGATTACACAGATGCACGTTGACATATTCGCAGAAACAGTTATACTTCCGCTGGTTAAAACTTTTTTACTTGATCGCCCTGCAAACAGACACTAAGTATCAGTATACTTTTGTATGTCGATATACTTGCAGGTTCTTACCGACATCCAATACACAAGGTCTATTCGTCACACATGCCCCTGTCTCCTTTGGATCAGCTTCAAAAATAGCCAGGTAGGAGTCTGGATAAACACGGCAAGCAAGATAGCATCAGGACGTGGAGACATATACGTTTCAGATGCAATCCTTCTTCAGGACTGGGGAGAGTGAAGTGGTCAGAGAGAGAGAGAGAGAGAAAGAAAGGAATGGAGGGAAAGGAGAGTGAGACGATTTGCTAAAGTCGGGAGAGACAGTGAACGGAAGTGTGCGAGAGACGGAAAGAGGGAAAACTAGTGGAGGATAGAGCAAGGAAAGAAGAAGTTGTACACTTGGAACGTCGATTTCACCACCTCACAATGCTGTTTGGCCTGCCGTGGCCTTGCAGTCTCCTGCCTTTTTTATTTTGTTTGTTTTTGCTTCGAATCAACTTTAATCGCATTTACAAGTCAGTTCTTTGCAATACTATTTGCAACTTTAACCCTTGTGATGCTGCAGCTTAATTACACCATTTTCAACGTCCGTGCGAAGCTAATAAGAGTTAGGTGGCCTGGTGTGTTAAAGACCAGTGAAATACCAAACTTTGACTTCAGCATTTGCTGAATACATCATGTAAGCAAGGAAACCAGAGATACAGAATAAGAGCCACAAGAATCTTGCAGCATCATGATACACAGGTGAAGTGCCAGACGACTGGAGGTTTGCTAATGTATCTCCCTGTACAAGAAGTGCAGCAGGGATATTCCAGGTAACTTCAGACCAGTCTGTCTGACGTCAATGGTGGGAAAGCTCCTGGAAAAGGTACTGAGGGACAAATTTATGTTTGGAAAAGAGTGGGCTCATTGGTGATAGACAACATGGTTTAGTGCAGGGAAGATCGTGCCTTACCAACTTAATACAATTCTTTGAGGAAGCAACCAAGTTGATAGATGAAGGAACGGCTGTCGATGTCTATAGATGGACTTTAGTAAGGCGTTTGATAAGGTTCCCCATAGTAAGCTAACGGAGAAAGTGAAGTCACATGGTGTGCAAGTTGTTCCAGCGAAGTGGATAAAGAATTGGTTGAACAAGAGCAGACATAGAGTAGTAGTTGAAGGGAGTTTCTCAAAATGGAGAAAGGTGACCAATGACTTTCCACATGGATCAATGCTGGGGCCACTGTTGTTTTTCATACACATAAACAATCTGGAAGAGAGCATTGTTGGTCTGCTCAATATGTTTGCAGATAACACAAAGATTGGTGGAATAACAGAAAGCAAAGCGGACTGTTAGAGAATACGGGAGAATATAGATAGACTTGAGAGTTGGATGGAGAAGTAGCAGATGGGGTTCAATCTATGCAAATGTGAAGTGATGCATTTTGGCAAGTCTAGCCCTGGAGCAATCTATATTGTTAATGGATGAGGCATGGGCAAATGTGATTTGATATGTGGTAGTTCAGATCTATTATACCCTGAAGGCGGAGGCGCAGATGGATAGAGTGTTCAAGAAGGCATATGGTATGCTTCCAGTCATCGGACGGGGTATTGAGTATAAGACCCAACAAGTGATGTTCAAATTGTTCAAGACTCTCGTTCGGCCGCATTTACAATACTGTGTACAGTTCTGGTCGTCACATTACCAAAAGGATATGGACACTTTGATAAGGATGCAGAGAAGGTTCACGAGGATGTTGCCTGGCATGGGACGTGCAAGCTATGAAGAGATGTTGAGTAGGCTAGGAATATTTTCATTAGCAAAAAGCAGATTGTGGGTCGAATCTGACTGAGATCTAGAAAGTCATGAAGTGTATCGACAGAGTGAATAGAGAAAAGCTTTTTCCCAGGATAAGGGATTCAATAACGAGAGGCCACGCTTTCAAGATGAGAGGTGAAAAGTTCACCGGGGTTAAACGTGGCAAGTTTTTTACACAGAGGATGGTAGGTGCCTGGAACGCGTTGCCAGCAGTGGTAGAAGAGGCAGGCACAGTAGTTTCATTTAAAATGCGTCTAGGCAGATGCATGAGAAGGTGGGGAGGTGAGCGATATAGATGCTGAGGGATTAGGTGATAGCTTGTCACAGTGGATTTTGATCGGCTCAGGCTTGGAGGGCAGAAGGCTGTTCCTGGCTGTAAATTTTCTTTGTTCTTTGTTCTTTGTAATAATATAAAATAATACAATCAGCCTTCTCATCTTGGACAATTGTAATAACTGCTGTAAAGCTGCAAGTTCGGTCGCTGGATTCTCATTGACATTATACATGGACACAAAACTCCCCGTTAATTTTTTGAGTTATCTGTGCGGTCATTAATGTTGTGCACTTCCACTCCAGCTCACTGTCACTGTTGCAAAGTCAGTTTCTCTATGGGTCATGGTTAATGTCTTATCATCTAAACCGAGCTTTTGCACTCCTCCAAGCCACACTAATCAATTTGTCAAGTCGGTGTACATGCCTCTGTCCCATTCTCCAGCGCATTTTATTTTTACCACGTATTCGCTCATATTTGTTACTTCTGATTCAGCACTCAGTTTTGCACAATTAAATTGTTATGCCAAGACTCACGTCTGACCTTAAAGTCATACAGATGTACTGCACGGAAGCAGATCATTCAGTCCAAAGAGTCCATGCCGACCAGACATCCCATTCCAATCTTGTCCCACCTGCCATATCACTCCAAACCCTTCCTATTCGAGTATCCGTCCAGATGCCTTTAACATGTTGCAATTGTACAAGCCTGCACTACTTCCTCTGGCAGCTCATTCCATGCACGTACTACCCTCTGTGTGAAAAAATTGCTCCTTCGGTCTTTTTTATATCTTCCCCCTCTCACCCTAAAATTATGCGATCTAGGTCTGGACTCCTCCGCCCTAGGGAAAATACTTTGTCTGTTTATCATATTTACGCCCCTCATGATTTCATACACCTCTTTAATGTCACCGCTCTGACACTCCAGGGAAAACAGACCCACGCCTGTTCAGCCTCTCGATATACCTCAAATCCTCCAACAATTGCAAAACAGTCGTATTTTCTTTCTGAACCCTTACAAATTTCGAATCATCTTTCAGAGAGAATGGAGAGCAGAATTGTCCGCAATATTCCAAAAATGGCCTAACCAATTCTTCTGCAGCCGCATCATGTCTTCCCAACTGCTGTACTCAATATTCTGACCAATAATGAAAAGCAGACCAAAAGCCTTCTTCACTGTCCTATCTACCTGCGACTCTAATTTCAAGGAGCTTTGAACATGCACTCCAACATCTCATTGTTCAGTAACACTTCCTAGAACCTGACTATTATGTGTATAAGTCATTCTAAGATTTTCTTTCCAAAATGCAGCACCTCGCATTTATCTGAATTAAACTCCATATGCCACTTCTCAGCCCATTGGTCCGTCTCATCCTGGTCTCGTTGTAATCCGAGGTAACCTTCTTCGCTGTTAACTGCACTCCAATTTTGGTGTTATCTGCAAACTTGCTAACTATACCTCTAATGCTCACATCCAAATCATTTATCTGAATGAAGAAAAGGAGTGGACCCAGTACCGATCCTTATGTCACTGCAGCGGTGACAGATCTCCAGTCTGTAAAGCAACCATCCAGCACCATCATCTGTCTTCTAAATTTGAGCCTGTTCTGCATCAAAATGGCTAGTTGTCCTTGTATTCCATGAAATCTAATCTTGATAACCAGCGTCCTATGAGGAACCCTGTTGAATACCTTCCTGAATTAAACAAAGAATACATCTACCGATCTGACATCATCAATCCTCTTTGTTACTTCTTCAATAAACTCAATCAAGTTTGTGATATATGATTTCCCCCGCACAAAGCCATGTTGACGATCCCTAATCAGTTTTTTGCCTTTCCTAATAAGTCAGTCCTTCAGGGTTCCCTCCAAACAACTTTTCCACCACCGACGACAGGCTCACTGGTCTATAGATCTCTGGCTTATCCTTAACATTTTTCGTCAACAGTGGCAACACGTTAGCCGACCTCCAGTCTTCAGCACCTCACCTGTGACTATCGATGATGGAAATATCTCAGGAACAGACCCAGCAATCACTTCCCTAGCTTACCACAGAGTTCTAGGGTACACCTGATCAGCTCCTGAGGATTTATCCACATTTAGATTAGATTGGATTAGATTAGATTACTTACAGTGTGGAAACAGGCCCTTCGGCCCAACAAGTCCACACCGACCCGCCGAAGCGTATACCACCCAGACCCATACTCCGACATTTACCCTTTCACCTAACACTACGGGCAATTTAGCATGGCCAATTCACCTAACGTGCACATCTTTGGATTGTGGGAGGAAACCGGAGCACCCGGAGGAAACCCACGCAGACACGGGGAGAATGTGCAAACTCCACACAGTCAGTCGCCTGATGCGAGAGTTGAACCCGGGTCTCTGGCGCTGTGAGGCAGCAGTGCTAACCACTGGCCCACCGTGCCGCCCACTGTGCCACCGTGCCGCCCATCTGTGCCACCGTGCCGCCCAACACATGCGTTTCAACACATCCAACAGTTCCCCCTATTTAATATGGACATTTTTCAAGATGTCACCATTTTTTCCCTGCATTCTATATCTTCCATGTCCTTTTCCACAGCAATCAGTGATGCAAAATACTCGTGTAGTATCTCCCCTATCCCCTGTGGCTCCACGAAATGTCAAGAGACCTATAAGACTTTACTTATCTTTCCAGGTACAGACCCAGTACTTTGGTCACGATTTTGATCAAGCAGTTCACTAAGGACAGAAATGTTATCAAAAGAAAACTATAAGATTATTAACTCTGCCAAACTTCACTTTCACGAAACTGAAGCTGGGACCAGGTATTTTTGCCCTCATTTCCCAGAGCATGCACTTTACACAGGTCTTGGAGTGTCCCAGAGACGCTAGATAGGGGAGTGCGCGGATTTGGTGGGTGGGGGGGGGGGGGTAGTTTTTCAATTCAGCAACTTTCTCCTTTTCAGACATTTTTTGCTTTGCGTTTGACATGTTTCATAAACAGCTTTTAATTGTTCCTTTTGATTAATTTCCGGATGATGTGTTGATTTGGCGATGATTTCGTATTGCTGACTAATTGGTTGCTTTACATACAAAGACCAGCGAAATAGATTTTGAAATCTTTAATCAGATGGGTTTGCCTTAAAACGTTCCGTATAATCCAAGGACCATTGCCCCAGAAGGCTCTATTCCTCTGACAGAATGTTGACAAAGTTCTCGAGAGATCAACCTGTTGTTCAATGTGTTCTTTTAATTTTTAAAGAACGGTATCGACAGAAATATCAGCGGAGTCTGTCGTTCTTCCACTGTGTGTCGGAGTTAGACATTATTTCTGGATATTTAATTTGATATGGAGCCGGAGTACACAAATAGACATATGTCAGAGATCAGACTCTCTCTCTCTGCAGAACACAGATTTGCGTTAATAGACATCAAGCCATACTGCACTCGTCAATACGTCTTATGTCGTACTTGTCGTGCAGTGTGGGGGTGGGGGTGGATGGGGTAAATTCTCTTCCTTGCTGAGAAATGGGGGCAAAGGATTAACTTCCTCTGATGAGCATAAATATATGTCAGTAATGTGGGCTCAGATTGGCGATCACGGATAGGTTACAAATCCTGTCAAATGAAATGCGTCTGAGTTTACGCTATTACGAATGAAGAGCAGGTGCTCCAAGAATGTAAGATCTCTTCAGTGTTCCAGCATTCATCTTGGTGTTCCTGCCGATTACGCCAAGTTGTTGCGTTCCTAGGACGTAAGGAATGAGCCCACGAACTTTCCAAACTTCAAGTTTGCTATCTTCTTTTGTGTCGTCTATATACTTGCAAATTTTGACTTCCACAGCAACAACTTGAAACATGCTCTTTCTGCACGTGTATCTTGAATTGCCCTGAAATCGTCAAAAAAGTCGGTACATTTTGTTAGTCTACTTACTTGCAAGCTGTTACACACATCAGAACTACAAGGTCTCGCAACAGTCTGTTCGTTAGGTACGTAGAAAATTGAGCACAGAACAGTACATCAAGCACAGACCCATCGGCCCTCGATGTTGTGCTGGCCTCTTATCCTACTCTAAGATCAGACTGACCTACTTAATCTTCATTGTAATAAGTTCCATGTGCCTATCCAAGAGTCGCTTCAACGTCCCAAATATGTCTGACTGTACTATAAATATTGTCAATGCATTCCACGCACCTAAAATTCTGAGTCATGAACCTACCCCGACATCTCCGCTGAACCTTCCTCCAATTACCTTAAAATTGTTCTCTCTCGTGATAAATATTTTTGCCATGGGAAAAAGTCTCAGTCTATTGTCTCTATGCATGCCTCTCAATATCTTGTACATCGCTATCAAGTCACACGTCATCCTTATTCACTGCAACGAGAAAAGTCCTAACTCACACGAACTGACGTCATTCCACATGCCGTGCAGTCCACTCAGCATCCTGGTAATTCGCCTCCGCACTGTCTCGAAGTTTCCACATATTTCCTATAATTTGGCGATCAGAACTAAAAACAATATTCCAAGTGTGGTCGCAGGAGGACTCTCTCTCGAGCTGTCACATACCCTTGCGGATCTTAAACGAAGGCCCCCTTTTAATTAAAGCCAACACATCATACGCCGTCTTAACAACATTATCAGTCTGCACATGATCCCCAAGATCCCTCTGTTCTTCCACACTGACAACAATCCTCCCATTAGCCCTGCATTTTGCATTCAAATTCGATCGTTCAACGTGAATGACGTCACAGGTTTCCCGGATGAAGTTTTTCTGTCACTTATCAGCCCAGTTCTGCATATTTTCAATAACTCGTTGCAATCTATTATAGCCTACTCCACTATCCACACCTGCACCAACCTTTGTGTCATCGGGAAACTAACTAACCCACTCTTCCGTTCCTCATCCAAGTCATTTATAAAAGTCACAAAGAGCAGATGACCCAAAATCGATCCCTGGAAAACACCACTGTTCAAACAACACCAGACTGATGACCTTGCATCGGCGACCCCCCTTATCTTCTAAGGATCAGCCAATTCTGTATGAAGGCAGACTGCTTTCTCTGTATCCCACGCTTCTTTAAAATTTGCATAAGTCTACTATGGGAAAACCTATCAAATGCCTTGTGAAAATCGATGCACACGACATCAACTGCTGTAACTTTATCAACATCTTTTGTCACGTCCTTAAAGAATTGAAAATGCTTTGTGAGGCATTATCTGCTTCTCAAAAATCCTTTTGTGACTATCTTTAGCCAATCTACGATTTTTCAAGTAATCATTAACATGCCTCTCATAAATCTCTTCAATCCCTAATCCCAGCACGGGCGTAAGATTAACTGGCCTGTAACTTCCAGGATTATCCCTATTTCCTTTTTGGAAAAGAAAACAACATTTTTCACCCTCCAATCATCTGGAACTATTCTAGTGGACAGTGAGGACGCAAAGATCACAGCCAACGGTGTAGGAGTCTCTTCCCTCAATTTCTCTAGTACCGAAGGACGATGGGATTTATCTATCCTGATGTTTTCCAAAATTTTCAGCATATCCTCCTTCCTAAGATTGATCTTTTCCAGCATATCAGTGCGTTTCACGCCGTCTTGAGAAACGTCAAGTTGCTTCTCAGCAGTGTATACTGAAGCAAGGTATTCAGTACGGACCTCAACAATTTCCTCTAAATCGAGGCGGAGGTTCCCTCCGCTATCCATGATCGCCGCTACCCTCACGCTAGCCATTCTCTTGTTCTTCAAATAACTGGAGAATGTCTTAGGGTGAACCCTTAGTCCTACCCACTAAAGCATTCTCATGTCCCCTTCAAGTTCTGCCAAGTCCATTCATCGGTTCCTTTCTGGTTCCCTGTTTATGCCTCGAAAGCCCTATCTCATCCTTCCCTCCTCAACCTGAAGTAAGTTGCCTTCTTCCTTTAGACGAGATATTCTGCATCCTTTGTTACTGAAGGGCGGCATGGTGGCTTGTGGCTAGCGCTGCTGCCTCACAGCCCCAAGGACCCGGGTTTAATCCCAGCATTGGGAAACTGTATGTGTGGAGATTACATTTTCTCCTCGTGTCTGTGTGGGTTTTCTCCGGGTGCTACCGTTTCCTCCCACAATCCAATGATATGCAGATAAGTTTAGTTGGTCATGTTAAATTGCCTATAGTGTAGGTTAGATGTATTAGTCAAGTTTAAATGTACATTGATATGGTAGGAAATGCGTCTGTGTGGAGTACTCTTCTATGTGAAGGCAGAAGCGGTAGGAACGGCTTTTTCCAGAAACGCTGATTTTCCTTCTCCTCGGATGCTTCCTGACCTGCTGTGCTTTTTCAGCACCACTCTAAACTAAACTCTGATTTCTAGCATCAGCAGTCCTCACTTTTCGCCTAATCTTCTATGTGGACTTGTTGGACCAAATGGCCTGTTTGTAGGGGTTCTATTCTATTCTATGGTTCTTTCAATCTACCATCCCGTTCCTGCCTCAGTGAGATAAACCTGTTCTGCATCATCAGCAGGTGTTTCGCAAACAACCTTTACATTTTTTTTGCATTTCCATGAGAACCTACGAACCGACATTATGCACTCCAGTTCCTGCTGTAGAGCATTGCAATCCTTTGTCTCCGAAATAAATATGTTCCCATACCGTGTGCTCCTATCATTATCCATGTGTACAGTAAAGGTCATAGAATTGTGATTTCTATTACTGAAATGTTCTTCCACCAAGTGATCTGATACCAAGCATGGTTCATTGCCAAGCACCACATTCAATTTCGCCTCCATTCTAATCGATCTATCTACATCTTGCGGCAGAAACATTTCTTGGATACATCTGGTAAAAACTGCTTCATCCAAGCTATTTTAGCTAAGTAGATTCCAGTCAATATTAAGGAAGCTAATGTCTCCGAGAAGGTCAGTCTTGTTACTTCTGCACATTTCCTAAATCTACCAACCAGACTGCTCCTCGGTGTCCTTGCTACCATTGCATGGCCTGCAGAAACCCCCAATAAAGTGACTGCTCCTTTGCTGTTTCTGAGTTCCAACCGTACCGATTCTGCAGACAAATCCTACTCGACGACCTCCCTTTCTGCAGCTGTGATACTATCACTGATTAGAACTGCTCCGCTCTATCTCCTTTACCCAACCCACATTTATTTTGAAAAAAGTAATTGGGGGAACATCCAACAGGCATTCCTGCTCCTGTGATATCCAAGATTCAGTAATGGCCTGACTTCATGTATCCTTCTTCCTGATACATTTTGCATTAAAATCGACATACTTTCAACCATCACACCGACTGCACTTTTGCCCTATCAAGTGCATATCACGTCTCA
The DNA here is from genome assembly GCF_037043375.1 of Chiloscyllium plagiosum. Lineage (NCBI taxonomy): Eukaryota > Metazoa > Chordata > Chondrichthyes > Orectolobiformes > Hemiscylliidae > Chiloscyllium > Chiloscyllium plagiosum. The sequence goes on from NW_028270177.1 coordinate 54,965,412, forward strand.
TAGACTCTCTGCACACTGTATCAGGCTGTTCACTACGCACTCCATCATCAAACCAGTCGGTCAGGCTCCCACTAACCCCAGACAATCTAGTTTATACGCTGGCAAACATCTGGCTGAATAGTGGTGCCTCTCCAGTTCAGTGCACCCTATCGTTCTTGTACAGGACACACCTTTACCAGAAGGTATCCAAACGAACAACGTTCTGAAACCCTCCTTCTTACAATAGCCCTGCAGTCACCTGCTCATCTGACACTGTATCTGTTGGTAGCCTCACTATCATGTGGCACCGGCTGCAATCCTGATATAACTGCCTAAATCTTCTTGATTTCTACCTTCCAACCTAACCCCCTAATTTTTTATTCACAGGTCCTCTTCCTTTTCTCTGTCCATGTTATTGGTACCGATGTGTAGCATGAGTTCTGTGTGCTCTCCCTCCACCTAAAACCTTCACTCGATCCGAGGCCTCGCTGATACTGGCACCCGCGAAACAACACAACATCCAGGATTCTCGCTCGTGACCGTAGAAGCTCCTGTCCCTCTCACGATTGTTTCACCTAACACTATTACTCTCCTATTCCACCCCTCTTCCTTCTGAAATACAGATCCAGGCTCTGTGCCAGAGAACTGGCGTTTGTGTCTTTCCCCAAGTAGATCATCCCCCCCCCCCCCAACCAGTATCCAAAACAGTAAATTTATTATTGAGAGGAAACGTTCACAGGATATCACTGAACTGTTTGCCTATTCCTTTTCCCACTCTGGATGGTCATCCATATGCCTTTGTGCCGTAACATAGAATCGACTATCTCCCAGAATTCCTCTCTATCACCCGCTCAGCCTTCCGAATGATTCGAAATTCATCCTGCTCCAGATACAGGTCCATAACGTTGTTTGTGAGGAATTGTAGTTGAGTGCACTTCCGTTGCCAAAGTCAACAGTGAAACCTTTGTTATTTACTAACTCGCACATCCTGTAAGATGAGAATGCGACCGGCCTGGCCTGCAACCCCTTTGACCTAAATTACCAAAAATAGTTGAATAAATTAAAAAAAATTTAAATGACTTCCATTCCCAAGCCTGCACATACTTTTATTTGGATCACATGCGTGGCCGGTGGTGGGCACTATGCGTGTAATGTCTCGGGTTTAACCGGAGCCCAAATGTATCTGTTCCCGAGCGCAGCAATCTCAGTGTCCATGTCCACTCCTGTTTAGGCTTCGCTCCGCCTATTCACGAGAAAAAAAGTCACTTCCTGTCAGTCCCCATTACTCGCTCTCACCACTCCCGCTGCTGCTTCAAATGGAGGACGCTAATTGAACGAGGTCATTCTTTCATGGAAAAAATATCATGTGTGATTCAAACTGATTTCTCAACTCAAGTTGCAAGTCAGCTCTTTGCATTAACATTTGAAAATTTAACTCTTGTTATGCTGTAGCTTAAACAGGCAATTTTTAGTGTACACCACAGGCGAAATGAAATACATATATAAAACAATGTTAAGTCTTTCTTTCTTCGGAGAACAACTCTCTGATTTTCAGAGGTGTTATTCTCAACAGTGTAATTTTAATAAACTCTTCGATGCCAGAATTGAATGTCTGGATCTTAAGTGAATACGTTGTTCCTTTTATCCCAGGATGACAGCGTAGATGAGTCGATCGATTGTATTGTTTCTTTGGAATGAGGTGTCAGTTTTCTGTGCTCCTTACAACGGCCTGTGAACGCATCCCCACGCTGTGCTCACAGCATCAGCCCCGAACGCATCCCCCCACTATGCTCGCAGAAACGGCTGAAAAGCCAACTCCACTGTTACCATCGCAAAGGCCAGTGAAAACACTCCGACTCTCTGCTCCGAGCAAAAATCTGTGAGCACATTCTGACTCTGTGCTCAGAGAAAAGGTCTACGAATTCATCCCAATTCTGTTTCCCGAGCAATGACTGCAAACTCTGCCCACTGACGAAAAGGCGACCATGAGCCAAAAGAGAGAAAAAGAGATTGGGAGTTTCAGAGATTCTAAGAGGGAGAGAGTGTGAAGAAAATGAGAATGTGCGGGCAAAACCAGAGGAGAAAGCAGGGACAGAGTGGCTGAAACCAGTTCCTTAAACCTCCCGCTCCCTGAGTACCAGAATGTGAGGCAGAGTCTCTCTCCAACACAGCTTCTTCAACACAAGACAAAAAGCAATATATTTCACTCTGGCACTTGTTCATGACCATTTTTATTATTTACACGTTGAAGTTATGAAGTCAATGTATTTCGTGCTTTTTTTACAGGTACCTAATTTGAGACAAACATTTGAATGTGTCTTTGTAACACCACCTCCCTGCGCCCCCCCCCCCCCCCCCCCCCCCCCCCCCCCCACGTGGAGGATAAAGTTGAACTACACTTAGTCTGTTATCATCGCAACAGAATGCCTCACTTCTAAAACGTTGAATTGAAAGGGGAAAATCCGGGATGGAATGTACTTGATTTCTCGATGAAGTTGGGTAACGAGATATTTCAGCACATTCTTCAAGTACTGTCTGAGCGTAGTCTGGGTCATGGCATAAATTGTGATGTTTGTGCAGCAACTGAGGAGCTGCAGCATGAACCCCATTTCCTGCACAATCCAATCTAGATGCACCGAATAATACCACAAATCAATCATCCGCGTCCACATAGAATACACCATTAACGTTGACCATAGCAGGATGAAACTGGCCCCGATCACAAACATTAAAATGACGGATTCTTTTCAGTTTTTCATTTCTGTGTCACACTGAGCGTCCCAATGAATGTGAGTCACGAGTCTCCTGCGGACTATGCTGATCACTAAAATGTGTCTGATGGTGAAAATATTCGACAGCAGAATTAAGAGAAATTCGACAGCCGAGTTTAGAATTTGTGCAGTACCGAAATTACGACTCAGACACGGCAGAAACGAACATTGTATAACACATCACAAAACCAAGGCTCGTTCACCAGCAAATACCAAAATGTGAGCATAAAATACTCGAAATTATTCTTAGAGCAGCTCAGCACAGTTGCTGGTCCCAAAACCGCAGCCGCAGTTTTCTCACTGTAATACTTACTTTTCAGCATCTGACACGAAATGTTCACAAATCGATGAAAGGTGAAAGAGACAGTGAACCAGACAGAACAGTCCGTGGCTGCAAAAATTACGACTGCGTGGATATTACGCACGGGGATGGACCTCTGGAAATAAAATGTTTCCTGATAAACAAAGGGAATGTATCTCAATATCAGGTCGAAGTATAATGTTCACGAGATCCGCGACTGACATGGTCCCAAGGGAACGAGTGGCAAATGGAGACAATCCGCAATCTTTGTAAAGCAGGATATATATAGTCGCTATGTTGACTGTGACGAAGATAAACAAATTATACATCAGCCTGGAGATGAAGGTGAATATTTAATTTTGGACGGAATGAGATTTTAAAATTAGATTAGATTACTTACAGTGTGGAAACAGGTCCTCCGGCCCAAGAAGTCCCCAGCGACCCGCAACCCACCCAGACCCATTCCCCTCTTCACCTAACACTACGGGCAATTTAGCATGACCAATTCACAAAACCTGCACATTTTTGGATGTAGGAGGAAACCGGAGCACCCGAAGGAAACCCACGCAGACACGGGGAGAATGTGCAAACTCCACAAAGAGAGTCGCCAGAGGCGGGAATTGAACCCGAGTCTCTAGTGCTGTAAGGCCGCTGCGCTAACCACTGTGCCACCGTGCCACCCAAAGTATGTTAAAAATGTTCAGCGATACAGTGAAATCACAAATGTAAGGTCTGAATTATTTTAAAATATATGATTTAAAACATAATAAACGCTGCTTCCCAAAATGCAACCACGTACATCCATAACAACAGATCATTTCCAGAATAATCCCACACAATCGATCATTCTAGAGCAGTCAGAGGTCACATCTTTACAGGTCCTGACACGGAGGTTGAAAACCTTGCTTTCCTGAAAGTATTCTGTCCCAGTTATTTGAAGACAGAGAGTGTTTAGATATTTCTGGGTTTTTAATTCTGAATTGATGTTCTGAATTGCATGTCATGAAGAAATGCAAAGAGAGGAAAACAAATTCAAACTTCTAACTTGACGAGGGGACTGCAAAGCACTGTTTCCTTGTCCCTGGAACGGGAAATCATTCTTCGGGATCTGAGCTTTTTTAACAACATCAGTTATATAATGTTTTGGAGAATGTCAGTTACAGAATTTTCTGGGAAATTATTGTTATAAAATGTTCCAACGAATGTATTTCCAGAATTTTCCGGGTAATTCAATTATAGGTTATCCCTGGGAATGTATTTACAAAATTTTCTTTGTAACGTCTTTTACAGAATGTTCCAAAGAATGTCGGTGATAAAAGCTGCGAGAATCATGCAGTTCCATATCACAAAGAAACTTGTGGCTATTAGTTTGGGTGAGATCCACTCAGCCTCGTGGTGAAATCTCTTGCGAATCTGGACTCAACTGACATTTTACATACAAAAACAATAAGAATCAGTTAATATATTGAAATTGTGATTTAAGATACTCTTTTCTGATAACGCAGAGTTCACACTTTATTCAGAGATATTTCCAAACTCCTTCTTAGTTTTCTAACATGCCCAAATACAAAATGTTCTGGGAGTGCAGTTCCCATGTCTCTCTCATGCCATTAAATCATATCCATTTACCTCAGTGTTTATAATGAATTCCTCAGTCATTTTTGAGAATACAACACGCAATCAGGGAAAGGGTCTTTCATTCAGATTTTTAAGCTGTTTTACCCAGCTGATTGTCACCTTTATTCCTTATTTTGACAAGGCATCAAACAGTCTGATAATATCATTCTCAGAATCAGTTCCTGATGTGTTTTGCTTCATAATCACCTTCCCTGTGTCCATCCTGTGCCGTCGGCAGAACCAGTGGTGATAGCACCATGTACGCACCAAGGAAATATATTTGTGTGAAGATCAGGCGTAGGGAACACTGCATGACCAGAGACATTGAGGCTCTGGTCAGGAATGGAATAAGGAGGCATATGTCACTAATGAATAGCAGGACCAGTCAACGCCTTGAGCGGTGTAGCGGGTACTTGAATATGATTTAGACGGAAATGGGGAGATCAAAATTGGAACATAAGATAGCTTTGGCAGATAAATTAAATGATAATCCGAAAATAATTTGAAAGTATATTACGGGCAAAAGAATATCTCGGGAGTGAATACAGCCCACAAATATGTGGAACTTGAGGAGCTGGTACGACCGTCAACAAATATTTTGCGTCAGTATTTACTGTGGAGAACGGCACGGAAACTCTGGAATTTCAGGGAAATAAATTGTGATGTTTAGAAAATATTTCACGTTACAGAGTGGAGGTGCTGGATGAATTAAAATGCAAAATAAGGTCGATTAAACCCGGAGACCAGATTAAATGTATCATAGGAGCCTGTGGGAACCTATAGAAGACTTTGCGTGGCACCATGCAGAAATATTTGTATCATTGACAGCCGTAGGCGATGAAATGGAAGACTGAATGGTGGATAATGTGTTGCCATTATTTAAGAAACGCGGCAGGGAAATAGATGGGAACTAAAAATCCATGGGCATATCGTAAGTTCTAAGAAAAGTTGTTCAATATAATTCTGTGAGATAAGATCTAGATGCACTTAGAAACGTAAAGGCTGATAATGAATAATCGGCATAACGTTGTGCATAGGAAATCATTTTTCACAAACCTGATTGAGTTTTGGAGGAGGTAACCATGACATCGATAAATACAGAGTGGTTGACGTTGTCTACTTGAACTTTATCAAGGCTAAAAAGAAGTTTCTGCGTGGTATATCGGATGGTGTGGGAACATCATATGAGATCCGGAAGACCTAATTAATTGGATACAAAATTCGCTTGACGGTCGGAGACAGTGTGTGATAGGAGACAGTGTGATTTTTCGGCTGGAGCCCTCTGAGCAGCATTGTGCCACAAGGACATTTGCTGGGTCCACTGCTGTTCACTATTCATTCAAATGATTTGGATGAGAATAGAGGCAGTATGGACCGTTAGTTGGCGTCAAAATTGGTTGTATAGTTGACAATGAGATCTTTACCAACTGGGCCAGTGGGCCGATGAATACCAAATAGATTTTAAAGGAAATAAATGTGAGGTGCTGCACGGTTTGCAAAGTTGTTAGTAGAGAGCTGGAGAGTGTTGTCGCATTTGGAGACCCAGCGATGAAATACAAAGTTCCATGAAATTTGAGTCATAGAAAATTTGGTTAGTGAGTATGATATCTGGACTACTTGCCTTTATCTGTAAAAGCATTGAGTACAGGCATGAAGATATTGTGTTCTGGCTCTGTATGACAATGGTTAAGCTACTTTTCTACTACTCTGTGAAATTCTCATCGCTCTGCTTTGGGAAGGATTTTAATGAACTGGAAATTTTTCAAAAATATTAATAATGATGTTACTGAATGAGACCGAAAGTTTTCAGTTTTAAGGACAGGCATATACTTTACACCCTCTTGCCTTAGAGGATGATGGGTGGCATGATAGAGGTTTACCAAATCATGAGGATCTTGGATGTAGTGAATAACCAACGTCTTTTTCCACTGGTTGGAGAAGTTTAAAACTAGAGTCCATAGCATAAAGAAGAAATGGAATAGATTCCAAAGGAACTTGAACTGCAAATCATTCTCAAACAGCGTGGTGAGTATATGGAACAAAATGTCAGAGAAATTATAGAGGTGAGAACCATGACAACGTTTGACAGACATTTGGACAGGTGCATGGCTAGGAAATGTTTTGAGGGACATGGATTAAATGTGGGCACATGATACTAGTTCAGTTTAAGAAACCTCTTGGCATGGTGTGAAGGGTCCGTTTCCATTCTGTATGTCTCTAAGGCTCTGTAACTGTCACAACTCCTCCATCACCAAATATTTGGAACCCTCAATTAATTTCCAAACCTGAAAACTCTTCATGTACTTTCAATGATCTAAGTCTCCTAATTTCCTGAATACAGCTTTCCTGATACTGATGTTTCACTGTAGAACACAGGAAAAGGGGAAGCAGAATTGAAATCAACCACAAGTTTTGCCATGGACAATCCCTGCGTCTACCATTACCTTGAAGTGGATTGATGGTTCAGTGATGAATGTGGGTGAACATGCCAGGTTCAGAACCACGTGAACCTAAAACTGATGACAACAGGTTAGTTCAACAACACTTGACAGCGTGCATTACAAATAGCAGTATTTACATCCGACAGAGACAGCAAAATGATCCCAAAATCAACAGATCAGATTAAGCTATGAAGACATTTATAAATTGTTATTGTCGACTCATTGGAGGGGACATCTCCACCCAACATCTCACTTTTAAATAAAAGAAGAGCCATGCACATCAATATAAAAGACAAAGATGTCGTATCTGCACAATTCTGCAGTATTGAATCGATTATCCATTTTACCCGCATCATGAAGTCTGCAGAATCACAGACGTCAGTCTATAACCAAGTTGATTCTATGCACATGACATTAAAAGAGACAAAGGCAATGGGCAATGAAACCATTCATTTAAGAGGACAGAAGAACTGTGCCGCACAAGAAGCCGTGCCCCTGAGGAAACATTTTCATTCCAGCTCTAACTCTGACATCTGCCTGGTATTGAGGAGAATTACTCAACTATATCCTGTCTGCTAAGCGGATAAGAATTATTGCTAAGAGGGGAATAATTACAATTTGACTAATGATCACGCCTCAGCCCACCACGGTAGAAAAATTGTAAGAGTTTTTTTTCGCAGAACTGTCAAGCTGAAATAATTGGCTCTGTCTGTTTTTGGATAGGTTTCCAAGTGGAGATGGTGCCAGTGCGCAAATGTCACTGGCTTACCATTCCAGACAAGGATAATGCTCTGGGAACTGGTGCAAGTTAAAAAGCATGAAATAAAGTATTGAGTTCTAAAATCAGTTATCAGCAATAGTAATCGTGAAGTGAATATCGATTATAACGAGCAATTTACTTCACCAATGTGCTTTCACAAAGCAAATCTACCGTCCTTTCCTGTTCCGATCTGGCCTAAACATGACTCCACCCACAGAGACATGCGATAAACTCTTCAATGGTCGCTGGAAGGACGAAGCCAATTACACAATTTTAGCAACCTGCTCCGAGGACATAATGCATATCACGGAACAGAACCCCTGCCCCCACTCTTGGTATCAGAAACGTAAACGGGAAACACAGTCCTGTCAACCCTGCAGATGTATCCGCCTAAACATCTGAGATCTTGTGGCAACATTGGCAAAGCTTTCACACAGACTACACAAAAACGAAGTAGATCTTTGAACATATTGACCGCCCAATTCTCGTTCATGGCCGAACGTCTCCCAGACGCCTCTCTCATAATATACATATCGTTTCTTGTGACTGGCCACTTGAATGCAGAAGCCCATTTGGTCCATTGGGTTTTTTCCCCATTTAAGATGATGCTGGCTGATGTTTTATATCCTACTTTATCTTCAGCGCTTTCTATTCCACGGGTTTATGTGATAGAGCATTCCCCGTGTTTTCAGTCTCTGTGTGGTCACACTTTTTCTCATCTCAATGCAGAGTGTCCTGCCTGTAGCTAATACTGTAGTCCATTGTTTAAGATGTCCCACCCAGTGGAATTATCGTCCCTGCTTCCAATCTGTCTCACCATCGCAGGGTTTTACATATGTCACTCATATTTCCACTCATTTTCCGAAACCTAATGGTATACATGCCCACTCGACGCAAACTCTGCTCACACAATAAGCCTGCCATTCCTGAGGCCACTCTGGTCATCCTTCTTGCACTTCCTCAATGTCAGGTTTGACTTTTATTGCTGAAGGAGACTAAAACTGTACACATTGCTGCACAATGTTCGAAATGAAGTTTCACCAAGGCCCTGTACAGTTGTCGTACAGAAATCTTACTCCTGTAATTAAATCCCTTGAAATGAAGGTCAACACACGAATTATCTTCCGAACTGCTCTCGGTCTCTACAATAGTGCTTTTAGTGACTGGTATGCAATGATATCTTGCTCAGTTTCAATGTTGCAGTTAATCACTTTGAGTATCTAAGTATACTGATTGGTATCTCAATTCCATTCTCAGTATTGCTTCCTGGTTTCATGGATCACAGAGTTCAGCCTAGAAATAAATAAAGAAGAGTGAATGTGAGTAACTTCAAAATCAATATTTTTCAACCATTCCCTTTTCAAATAGCTTCCATGCCATTTTCCCATAAAATTACACAACGTCACAGCTATCCTCATTGCTCTCCATCTGCCGTTTACTTGCCTATTCCTCCTCCTTCTCTCAATCACCTTGAAAGTTTTAAAATCCTTTTTTACCTCTAACATCCGTTGTAGTTTAGTACCGTCAGCAGATTGGGAAAAATTGCATTTGATTCCCTTAACAAAACAGTTGATGCATATTGTGTAAACTGAGGCCCAAGCAAAAATCCCTGCGGTATCCCATGAGCGTTCTGTTCCCCTGCAAACATAAAATCGTTTCATTCCTACTCCCAGTTTCCTGTCAGCTATCCCACTCTGAAACCATGTCCAAATACTGGCCCTAACCCATAAAATTTGGTGTTGCACGATAGGCTTAGCACTTCATCAAATGGTTATTTTTGAAAATCCAAACGCAGAGTCTCAATCGATTCTCCATAATGTGTCGTCATGTCGATTTCACAAAGGCAATTCCTTTTTCAGAGATGTACATTGACTTTGTCTCAGCCCATCTAAGTCCCATTAATATCTGAAAAGTCATTTTTTTTTATTAATTTCATTCTATTCTCATTTTCTCATCAAAATTAAATTTCCTAGTATTTCTGGAAAATATTTTTCAAATTGTTTTGTTTTATTTTATAACAGAATTGAAGTATTTGCTTCATACTGTGGCATATTCTTCTTCTCCCTTCTCTACTTTCAAACTGCAAGGAAGCTGCACTTGTATTCTTTTAGCTTTTTCCTGAAGCATACTCTCATAACCGATTGCAGTTCACCTTTATAACACTTGCTAATATAGTGTTTAGAAACCCATCCACTTCTGTGTTATGCAGCTCAATGATGAACCCGCCACAAGCATATATTCACCGAAACATAGACTCTGTACCGTCAGAAATACACCACTATCTTCATGAGTCCCAATTTCTTATACACGTCCTGTAGCCTTGAAGATTATGAAACTTCACGTGAATGTCCAATCACTTTTTACTTTTGTGACAATACTCGAAGCAATTAACGTATCACCAGCGTATTGTAGACGCCCTCTTGCTGGAAAGTAATCCTCAAATCCTCTCCAACCATCAAACCCGGTACTTCAAAAGTGTGCTCCCTTCCTCTTAGAACAAGAGGAGTTAATTCACCTGTCCTTTACATGGGAACACGAGAAAAGCAATTATTCCCACAATCGCATTCCAGGAATGCAGTAGGAGACGGTTCAGCATCTAAAGCCTTGGAGGAGAAATGACGGGAACCTACATCGTCTCAAACTGTCACAAAAGAAGCAGGAAAATTCCATGAGCCACCAAACCACGTTCACACCAATTGTAGAAAGAGGCGACCTGGATCCATATACTGAGGAACAACAGCATGACGAACATGACTACAATGTATGACCAAGAGGCGGATGTTCCACCCATTGTGTTCATAAACTAGAAACATGATAAGTGTATTCAGGCACTCAGGCCTATTACTTCTATAATCAAAGCAGATTTTTATTTTCCAATCTGGTGCTCTTTTCAAATGAACTGGAAAGGAACGTGGATATTACAGAATGGGAAGAACTTAGATGAATCATCTTCAATAGTGAATAAAAAGAAATTGGCAATAATTGGGATTTAAGGCAAATTGATACAATCCATTATCAAGGAATTAATAACAATCGATTTGCAAAGTCATACAAACATCCATTCGAAGTCAGAATCAATTTCTTTATAAGTGACAAGCGACGTCAACAAGGGGATCAAGGAGATACAATGCATCTGGACTCACAAAAGACGTTGAATAAATTGCTGAAATAAAAATTACTTCTTATGATAAGAGCACATGGGGTGCAGAACAGTTTATTAGCTTGGATTGCCAGTTTTCTGGTTTTCAAACAGTAATTTGATGATATTCAGGTGGCTCAAATTATCCCCAGATGCATGGTTCTGACACATGTCTTGTTTCGAGAATGTGAAATGAAGAAGGCAGGAAGTAAATCGTCCGGGGAGAAGAAAACCCTCTACACTTATTAAATACGAGAAAGGGTAGCATAATTCATGGAACAAAAACAAATAGAACAAAGACTGAAATTGACACAGCCAGCTACACAAACGGCAGGAATTAATTACACTATTGATTCCATTACAGGTTAAGTTCTGTTAGGATAAAACAACCGTTTTAATCACCGAATCTTTAATCAGACTTCATATGCTTTTGGTTCGCTGGACTCTTAAAATTCAGATCCAATTCCTGTAAGCTAGTCTGGAAATTTTGGAATCTCGAGACGATAAGTTCACCAGGGGAGGGAATTTATGATTTTGAAATACAGATATCTGTTCCAGCTTGCTGTTGTAGATGCCTCCGTGAAGACTTCGGATAGTGCACCTTCAGACTGGTTTCAGTCCACTGATGCGATAAGACATGCATTGGAATTATCAGATGAGTACATGGTTGGTCCAATTGTCTGGTGGTTTTGTGAACATTAGTTCTCGGAGAAACTATTTGGGAACTTTCTCGTTTTGGCAGCTGATGGGGAAACTTTTTCTGTGGTAGGTTTCTGAATGCAATCCACGCTGTCAGGTATGGCTCAGGGTCTGCAATTATATTAACTGCCGTCCTCTTATATTCGTGTCAATTCTCGCTTGCCATTGTGTTACGTTTGAGGTAAATTGGCTTACTGTTAATTCAGAGGAGTTGCAAATGTACGCTGATTAAATGGAACGTCCAGTATTTCTAGGTATCAGTATTGATTGAAGTAGAATGTCTTGGTGTCTTGGTCAGACCCGTGAAATTTGGGTTGAGGTAGCTCCAAAAGGTAAACGTTATTTTCATCCAGCATGTTAGATCTGATTAATTGTTCTTTTGTAGTTAAGATATGAAATGTATTTTCTGTCTGAAGAATGATTCCAGTAGCTCTGTGCCTGTGCATTTTTCCAAAGCATAGCCCAGCTGCGTTTTATTTTAAAAGTATTTCTGAAATGTCCAGCTGTTTAATGCAGTATGGGGATTCTTTGCTCAATTCTACGCAGAAAATTAGCCAAATAACCAAATGGACACATCCAAATAGATGTTTAGTTTTCTGCTTGTGATGCTATAGAGTTCTGTGCACAGGACAGAATTCTTCACGATCTATTTTATCACTTGAATGAGGTGGTAGAAAATATGATTGCCAGGTTGTCAAGTAACATTATAACAGGTAGAAAAGTAGGCTGCAATAAAGTTGTAAGAATTTCTTTTAAAAATGAAAATGGATAGTTTAGCCGAATAGGCAAACATCTGTCAGATGAATTTTATTTTGGAGAACATGAAGTTATCTCTTTTAATCGGAGTAATAGAAAGGCAACATATCATTTATATGGAGCAAATCTTCAGAATGTTTTAGAACAGAGAGATTTGGTTCCCTCATCCACATCACGTAAAACTCCTATTAAGACACAGCGAGATAATGAGAAAGGCAAATGCTCTTTAAGTGTTTATTTCAAAGAGAATGCAGTGCACAGGTCGGATAGAGTTGCTTCAAAAATGTAAGGTATTAATGAGACCAAAGCTGCAGTACTCTTTACAGTTTGTGTGCCCTTGCTTACCTTCATGCAGTTCAGAAAGTGTTCAGTAAATTAATCCCTGAAAACAAGGGTTTACCTTATGACGAGAGGTTGAGCAATTTAGGTGTGCACTGTCTGGAATTTAGAAGAATGTGAGGAGATCAAATTAAGGTATTTAAGATGCTAAAGACGATGGACAATGTAGATATGGATTGGATATTTCATCATGAGCAGCAATCTAGAACAAGAGATCATAGATTTAGGAGACAGCAAAGCTTGTCTAAAACAGGGGAGAGGAGAACTCAATCATCTGTGTAACTCACTTCCCCAGTTAAATGCTGGGATATTGAGTAAAGTAAGGCTTATGGAGAGCCGCAAGAAAGCGAAAGTGAGGCCAATATGACAACATCTATGATCGTATTAAATGGTGGAGCAGGATCAAATGGCTAAATTACTGAATGCCGCACTTCATCCTTATTTTTTCGTGTATCTTTCAGCTCAATTAATGTGCTACACAGGAATGGACGAGCACTAGTTGTCAAACTGGATGCGGAAGCACAGGATAAATCAGTTTCGATCAGTTTGACAGTACGCATTGAGTGGAGTCACACAGTGACGAGTGCTGTGCCCTTTACTATTTCAATCTGTATCAATGATCTCGAGGAGTGGGAGAGATATATGGTCACAAAGTTTGGCGATGACGTTAACTGTGCAGGAAATTAGATTGTCAAGACAAGATGGAGTCTGGACATGGACATAAACAGGTCAGCAATTGTTTGGCAGATGGAATGTAACGTGACTGAAAGGGAAGCTGTAAATTCGTTCCAGGAAGAATGCAAAATAATACATTTTATGAAATAATTGGTGTGTCAGGACTTTGTGACACAGTGCACACTGGAGGGTTCATTCTGATCTGTTCAGACAAAGCAGCTGTTGCTCCATCTCCTTGATGGTCTGCTCCCTGATGTTTCTAGTGATTCCATCGCGATCAGCACACACGGGATATTTTAACGTAGTTGGCCAGTCGTGACGTATTGGGCGGATTACAGTGCAATGAACTGTATATCAAGTGGATGGTCGTTATCCGAGAGACCACATGAGACACATCGAGAAGTGAACAACAACCCAACACCCATCATTTCATTGTTGCTCACCTTCACAAAGATTGCACTCATTACAATAGGTAACCAAAGCCATAGGAAGATATAGAAGGACAGGTAGATTCACATTAAAGAATGATTAAGGCAATTAATTAACTAATTAATATCATTTTATGAAAACATTGGGGAAAAGACAGGGTTTTGGGGCTAACTGGAGGATTGAGACCTTGGAAAGTCGAACTTACAGGAATGACAACATTGACTGAAGGAATTGCCATGTCACTTGAAATGGTTTGCTACATCAAGTACTGAAAGTGCCTCGTGGAACCAGCCCAGATAAATTAAAGTTACACAGTTTAACAATCCCAGCATTGAGAACTGTGCAAACCATGCTGTTGTCTTGCTCAGGAATCTGGACATTAGGCCCAGCATGGAGTAATTGCTACTTTTGCCAGGATATTGCTTCTATACTTGCACTGAATGGGCTGGGAGTGGAACAGAGGCATGGGATTGAGAGTGATTTATCGTGTTGGATCAGACATCGGCTCGATGAGCCAAGACAGAAGGTGTTCGTTGAAGTATTTGTTTCGGGGCCACCGTTGTTTGTAACTTTTATAAATAACCTGGATTAAAGCACAGCACGATGGGTTAGTAAATTTGCGGATGACGCAAAACTTGGTGGAGTTTTGGACAGTGTTGAAACATGTTGTAGTTTAAAGAGGGACATATGTAAGCCGCAGAGCCGGGCTGAGAGTTGGCAAATGGAGTTTAATGCGGCAAAGTGTGAAGTGATTCACTTCGGGAGGGACAACAGGAATAAAGAGTACTGGGATATTGATAAGATTCTTGTTTGTGTAGATGAGCAGTGTGATTTCGGCATCCATGTACAAAGATTTCTGAAAGTTACCACCCAGGTTGATAGTGTTGGTAGAAGAGGCACGGTGTGTTAGATTTTACTGGTAGAGAGATTGATTACCAGAGCAACGAGGTAATACTGCAGCTGTACAAAACTCTGGTGGGATCACACTTGGGGTGTTGCATATTGTTCTGGTCACCGCAATATGTGAAAGATGTGGAATCATTTTAGAGGGATCAGAGGAGATTTACTCGGAGGTTGCCTAGTATGGAGGGAAAATCATATGTGGAAAGGCTGCGGAATTGAGGCTGTTTTCATTGGAGAGAAGAAGGTTGAGAAGGGTGAACAGATCAGAATGAACCCTCCAGTGTGCACTGTGTCACAAAGTCCTGACACACCCCTTATTTGAGACATATAATATAATCATTGGTTTAGATAGGGTGGAAAGTGAAAGCCGTTTTCATCGGATGGCGACGGCTGACACGAGGGGACACGTCTCTAAATTGAGTGCCATAGGAACAGGAGAGATGACAGAAGAATTTCATTTACTCAGAGAATAGTAGTAATATGGAATGCACTACCTGCAACAGTTGTAGATTCAGCAACTTTATGGACATTTAAATCGTCATTGGACAAACATGTGGATGAAAGTGGAATAGTGAACGCTTCAGATTGGTTCCACAGGGCAGAAAAACATCGAAGGCCGAGGCGCCTGGATTGCACTGTAATGTTCTGTGTTCTGCGTTCTATAAGTGCACAGCACGGGACAAATTGCGGCCCGATGCTGTGCAAGACAGTAAGTGGGGTTCCCATAAATTTGTATCCCCATACTTCCATTTCACCTTGCATAGCAAGGTGGTGTGTGGTGGTGGTGCTTGTGTGTGTGTGTGTGTGTGCGTGTGTGTGTATGTGTGTGTGTCTGTGTGTGTCTGTGTGTGTGTCTGTGTGTGTTGGAGATCAGGCAGTACAGGTGTATGTAGAAGTTATTGTTTGAGAGAGAACATGCATGAAGAAATCCGTTTAAATATGAACAACTGAAAAAGGTTTGGGTAATCAACAAAGAGAGACTAAGGGACATTTCATGGACAGATTTAATGGTGTGTTTGAGAATATTAAAATAAATGAATTGCCAGAACCAATACCAATACAGGTCACTGCGCATATTAATGATAGAGAGATGCGACATTTTTATGCTTTGGATACGAGAAATGGAGTATCAATTCAGATTGTCTTCTACAGTTTTGAAGCTGTTATCGTCAGCCGCATATTATTGACGTCATTTAGACAGTATTTCATAACTCAAAGTTCAAATAGCAGATGGAAGTAGCCAGTTAAGTATATTTTGGTAGTGTTCGTAGCTTAAATTAGGAATGGTCAGGGTTTAGGTCAGGTATCAGTTCCTGACCAAAGACATCACTCGGATTGAGACTTGTTTTCTTCCAGACTCCATAATTGGCCACAAATAGGATAGAGTGAGAGGAAGGAACTCGTACAGAAGACAGTGACCTCCATGTTTCCAATTCTAAAATAAAATGGACATGAAATGTCTAGTAAAACTGCCAAAACCAAGAAGGAGAGAGTGAATGACCACTTTGCTGATACAGTTCGTGGTGCCTTTTCGCGTGAATATCTGGTCTCCGAATCTCCGCAGGCAAAATAACAGCAGTAAGGTTTGTAGGGTTACTTAAAATATTATTTCTATGGTTTTAAATTATTTATACCAATAATAAGTGACGTCAACGGCCGCTTGATTCGAAAAATAAGAATATTGAATAATCAAACGTGATGTTTGATCCAATATTTTCATGACCACTTATCATAAACATCTCCAGATAAACCCCTGTCCACTCTTGTAACATCCCAGTTCTGAACAGTGTTTGGAACTTCACAGTCAATTTTTAACAGATTCTGATCTCCCCTCGTCCTCGCTCTGAAGCTGCTCATCCTGGTTTACACTGAGCATATCAAATAACTGGCATTTGTACCACAATTTGTCGACAGGAGAATCGAAGTCCTGGTAGATGAGCTGGTGCAAAGGACGAACATTTCAATCCCTGGGAGGCCACACTACCAGCCCTAATGAGCACGATCTAATCTCACCACCCTGTTCAATGCAGCTTCTGCGATCTGAAGAAATGTCAAGCAATACAGCACCAACGTCAATAACCTTCCCTGCTCTGCCACAATGAGGAGTTCGATTCCTGCTTCAGGTGAATGTCTCTGTGGAGTTTGTACATTCTCCCCGTGCCTACTTGGGTTTTCTCCCACCCTCCGATAATGTGCAGCTCAGGTGAATTGGCGATGCTAAGTTACCCATAGATTTACGTGCATTGATTAGGGGTAAACCTACGGCAGAGGAATGTGTCTGGATTGGTTACTCCTTGGAGGGGCGGAATGGAGTTATTGGTCCGAAGGGCCTGATAAATACGGTAGCGAATTTTATCTAACAGAGACTGTGACAGCATTACCATCTCCCTTATGTGTCGAGTCAGAACGAATGGAGTCTCAAGGATCTTGTTTGGAAGGAGGATGGCATCAGAGAATAATTTCTCCCTCACCTCCCAGAAAGAGAGCACGGAGGCTCCCTCCTACACCTCCTCCTGTAAACAGTTCAGATAATGAAACTAATTGGTGATATTTAAAGTTTCCCCACTTGCTCTGACATTTACAACAATCTATGGTCATATGCAGGAGAAAGTGAGGTCTGCAGATGCTGGAGATCAGAGCTGAAAATGTGTTGCTGGAAAAGCGCAGCAGGTCAGGCAGCATCCAGGGAACAGGAGAATCGACGTTTCGGGCATAAGCCCTTATGGTCATATGCACCCAGTTCCCTCAGCTCCTATATCCACTTTATAACAGTTGCAGCATACTTTATTTTCTCTGTCAGTGTTCATCCCATCAAAGCTCATCATCCTGTACTGTTCTACATTAATCCTCGTCTGACATGTACTTGAACACTGCACGAACTTAGCCATGTCCTTTTGCCGTTATACACTGTTTTGCAACCATTTTACAATTCTTCCAGATTCGGTATCTGAGGCATGCAAATTTTACTCGTGTCACAATCTACACAGAAAAGCTGAAATACTGACAACACTCCCCCGTGTGAGCAAATACTGATACACTGTCCATGGAGAGGCTGAAACATTGAATTACTTCTCACGGAGCTAGTCAAATAATGACACGGTGTGAACTGAACAACACAAATACAGACTAACGCTGGGTGCAGGAAAGTTTGATCAACACACCACAATGCAAGAGAAATGCTGACAGACCCTCCATGTCTGCATGTGTCAGGGTATTAGTCAGTGTCTCTGTGTGTCCGTATTAGTTGTAGTGAAGTAGTTTGATGTCAAGATGCTGGCAGTTTAGAACGCTCCTGTGGGAACTCCAATCCCACGTCCATTCTCTTCCTTGCTTGTTTCCTTTATTTTTACTTCTATCCTTCCCATTTTTCCTTCTTATCTCCCCTAATACTGTTGAGGAATCCGGAAGCAGCAGCAGGCATTGGCAACAAATACGTGGAACATTGAGCCCAGAGCACAACATAGAGCATGAACCTCGAGTGTCGGATAGACCACGCGTCGTGGAGCAGCGTGTGGGCCCCGAAAACTGGAGCTTCTTGTAGGCCACCACCTTCAGGGCAGTTCGGGCCCCGATCCTAGGAGCATTGATCAGACCAAGGTGCTTGGGGCAGTGTGTGGTACACAGGCCCCGTAGCAGTGTGTGGGCGAGGAGCTCCAGGGCCGTATGTGGGTCTCGAATCCCTTCTCTCTCTGTCTCGCTGTCTCTTTCTCTGTCACCAAACCCACTGTCTCTCGCTACAGTCTTCCCTGTCTCTCTATCCCTCTCCATCTAACTCCCTCGAAACCCCCGTCTCAATCCTTCGCTCTTTAATACCTACCAATTTCCCTCTCCAAACCCCTCCGACTTTCTCTTTCTCTCTCTCTCTTCTCTATCCCACTCCCACATTCTCTCTATACGTCTGGCCCACTCTCTCTTCCTCTCCGTCTCGACATCCCTCCCCCCCTCTCTATCTCTTAAATTCCTCCATCTCGCTCTCTTTATCCTCTTACCAATCTCTCTCTCCTGACACCTTCTCTCTGTGCATCTCTTTCTGCCCTTCTTTCACACTGCCTTTCTGTCTCTACCCCTCTCTCATTCTCTCTCCGTGTCTCCCAACCCCTGCCAATCTCCCTCTCTACTCCCCACTCTGCCTCTACTCCTCCGACTCTCTGTACCCTCTCCCACTCCTTGTCTCTCTCTCTACCCTCCTCACATACTCTCTGTACACCCCTGCCAAAGACTCACTCTCTCCATTCCGCCTTCTACTGCCTCTGTCATTCTCTCTGTCTACACCACTCCAAATCTCTCACTCTCTCCCACCCCCTCTCTGCCCTTGTCCCACTTGCTCAGTCTCCATTTCCCGATCACACTCTCGGTCCGAAGCCCTCTCGATCTCTCTCTGTATTCCCCCCTCCCGGTCTCACTATCTTCCAACTCCCACTCCATCTCCAACTCCGTCCTCCAGCACTATCCCTCTCCCCTTCTACTTACTCTCTCGATACCCCTGTCCCACTCTTTTCCTTTCTCTCTCTATACTCTCCCACGCTCTCTCTTACTCTACGACCTCCCAATCTCTCTTTCTGTCTCTTGACATCCCTCCTTCACTGTGTATCTCTCTCATTCTTCCGACTGTGTCGCTCAATAATTCCCTCTCAATTTTTCTCTCTCGCTGCCCAGCTAACTCCCACTCTTTCTCTGTCTACCTGCCTCCCACACTCTTTCTTTATCTCCAACAGCTGTCCCACTTTCTCTCTCTATTCCCTCTCTCACTCTATCTCTTTCCCTACCCCATCCCTCTCTCTCGCTTTCTCTCTGCAATCCTCTCTTTCGACAACCTCCAGTGTCTGATTGTCTCCCAACTCCCACTCTCCATCTATCCCCTCCCTCTCTATCTCTCTCGAACCCCCTCCCTCTCTCTCCCTCAATCTGCCTCTATCCTCCTCTCTGTCTCAGCACCCATCCAACTCTCACTATATACCTTTCTCACAGTCTCTCCCTACACCCCACCCATTCAATCTGCCGAGACTACCCTAACCTCTCTCTCTCTGCTGACCCTCTTCTCTCTTTCTGTCTCTCATTCTGTAACCCTCCTACTCACAGAATATAAAATTTAGAACATAGAACGTTCCAGCGCTTCGTCCTTCGTCCCTCGATGTTGCGCTGAACTGTGAAAATAACATGTTGCCCACCTAACCTACATCATTCCATTATTTCCATATGTCTGTCCAGTGCCCATTCAAATACCGTTAACGTTGCCGAGTCTACTACTATCGCAGACAGGCCGTTCCACGTCGCTACTATTCTCTGAGTGAGGAAGCTATCCCTCATATCTGTCCGAAATGCATCACCTCTCAATTTAGAACTATTTGCCCTCGTGCGAGCCTTCTGCATCCGAAGAAAACGTCTCTCACTGTCCACATCATCGAACCATCTGATTATCTTAACTGTTTCGACTAGGATACCTCTCAACCTTCTTCTCTCCATCTATAAAAGCCTCAGTTCCCTCAGTCATTTCCAGTAAGACATTCTTTCAACACAAGGCAACATCATAGAAAATATCCACTGAACCCTTTCTGAAGATTTCCCATCCATCCCATAATGCGGTGACCAGAACTGCATGCAATGCTCCAGCTGTGGCCTTACCAGTGTCTTGCACACCTGAAGTATGACCTTGTGGCTCCGAAATTCAATCCCCCTATCAATAATGTCCGTAACACCTTGTACCTTCTTATAAACTCTGCAAACCTAGCTGGCAACCTTCAGGGATTTATGCATCAGGACACCGAAATTCCTCTGTTCATCTGCAGTACCATGTGTTTTACCATTAGCATAGTACTCTGCATTCCTGTTACTTCTTCCGAAATGAACTACCTCACACTTATCCGCATGAAACTCCATTACCACTTCCCAAGCACAGTTCTGCATCTCATTTATGTACCTTTGCAGCCCATAACATCCTTCAGCACTATTCACAAATCTATCTACTTAATGTTTTCTGCAAATTTACTCACCCATCCTCACGGCCCACATCCAGGTTATTTATAAAGATTACATATAGCAATGGTCCCAAAACAGATCCTTCTGGCACACCACTCGTAACAGAGCTCCAGGCTTAACATTTCCCATGAATCAATATCCTGTTTCTTCTTTCAGGTAGACAATTTCTGATCCAAACCAATAAATTGCCTTCAATTGCGTAACTCCATATTTTGCACAATAGCCTCCCATGTAGTATCTAATCATCCGCCTCACTGAAGTCAAAATAACCACAGCAACCGCTTTACCTTCATCCACCTGTTTAGACAACATATCGAAGAACTCAATAAAGTTATTGAGGCACGACCTACACTTTAAAAAATCGCATTGACTTTCCCGAATCAAGTAATTCATTTCCATATAATTATAAATCCTATTTCCCCGAAAATCGTCCAAAACCTTACCCACAACCGAACTAAGACTCACTGGCCTACATATACCAGGGTTGTCCAGATTCCCGTTCTTAAACAAAGGAACAACACTTCCTGTACTCCGCTATTCTAGCACTACACCTATCGACAATGTTGACATAAAGATCAAAGCCAAATGTTCTGCAATCTCTTCCTTGTCTTCCCATAGAATCCGAGGATAAATCGCATCCGGCCCAAGGGTCTTTTCTATTTTGCGATCTTCCAAAATGACTAAAAATCCTCTTTGTTAACATCAATCCAATCTAATCTTGTGGACTGCATCTCCGTATTCTCATTAACATTGCCTTATTCCAATGTGATTACTGACGACATTTATTCATTCAGAGTTTTGTTTTGCAAGGTTTGTGAAGGTTTGTAGCTCAGGTTGAGATTTAGAGTGTAGGTTTGCTCGCTGAGCAAGAGGCTTGATATCCAGACGTTTCGTTACCTGGCTAGGTAACATTATCCGTGGCGACCTCAAAGTGAAGCGAAGCTGTTGTCTTCTGCTTTCTATTTATATCTTTCTCCTGGATGGGGTTCATAGGGTTTGTGGAGATTTCATTTCCTGTTCGTTTTCTGAGGGGTTGATAGATGGCATCTCGATCTATGTGTGTGTTCATGGCGTTGTGGTTGGAGTGCCAGGCCTGTAGGAATTCACTGGCATGCCTTTGCTAAGCCTATAGCAGGATAGATGTGTTGTCCCAGTCGAAATAGTGGCTTTTTTCATCCGTGCGTCTGGCTGCGTGTCTTTTTGTGGCAAACTGGTGTTCGTGTATCCTGGTGGCTAACTTTCTTCCTGTTTGTCCTATGTTGTGTTTGTGGCAGTCCTTGCATGGAATTTTGTAGATGACGTTGGTTTTGTCCATGGGATGTACTGGGTCTTTTAAGTTTGTTAGTTTTCGTTTGAGAGTGTTGGTAGGTTTATGTGCTACTACGATTCCCAGGGGTCTTAGTAGTCTGGCTGTCATTTCTGAATATTCTTTGATGTTTGGTAAGGTGGTTAGGGTTTCTGGCTATGTTTGGTCTACTTGTCATGGTTTGTTCTTGAGGAATCTGCGCATTGTATTTTCGGAGTATCCATTCTTCCGTTGTACATACGGGTGGAAAAAGCTACCATTTCGACTGGGACAACACTATTCATCTGCCCTATCCTCCTATTCCTGCCCTCACTAGCTCGTAGCACTGGGTGTAATCCAGATATTACTATCCTTGATGACCTTCTTTTTAAAATTTCTGACTAACTCTCTGTAATCTCCCTTCAGAATGTCAACATTTTTTTCCCTATAACATTGGTACCAATGTGGGCAATGACCTCCTGTTGGCCCCTCTCCCCCGTGAGAACATTCTGCACCCTCTCTGAGACATCTTTGATCCTGGCACCAGGGAAACAACACACCATTCTGCTTTTTGTCTGCTGGCCACAGAAACGACTGTCTGTACCTCTGAATATTGAATCCTCTAACACAATTGATCTCTTGGAAGCCGACGTACCCATCGTTGTATTAGAGACAATCTCAATACCAGAAACTTGGCTCTTCGTGCTCCATTCCCCTGAGAATCCATCACTCCCTATATTTTCCAAAACAGCATATCAGTTTGAAATGGGTATATCCACAAAAGACTACTGCACTAGCTGCCTACCTAATGCTTGGCTAATAGGAGTCTACAAAATTTAAAGCTGCTTTAAATTGAATCTACTTAATTTATTGGTTACGACTGACATAACCAGAGATAAGAAAGCATTTTTCTTAAATCAAATTCAGTACTAGTTAAAATAAATTACTATGGATGGTCGAGTAATGTGCTGATTTTGCACGATGTCGAAGCTGGTGGACACCACTGTGGCTCCCAGTGACAATGTCTGCGGTAAATGCTGTTTTATGGAAGAACTCCAGCTCAGACTCGACGTGCTGGTGACAGAGCTTCAAACATTGATCAGACACTGTCACCATTTCAAAATCTTGTGCCTCGTTTTGAAACATATTTGTTGTGTCGCGGCACAGAACGCACAGAACAGTCAAACGACGTTTACTTTAAGCCCAAAGACTCTGACAACTACCTGGATTGTGTGCTTGAAGTCACAATCAGATCATCTATGATCTTACCGCTTCAAGTTGGGGAATCACTTTCTCATGATCTTAGTAACTGCGTTTGTAGTGTCTTTAGATACTGAAAAAAATAATGGAAGCATTCTCATGGCCACAAAGATTCTCCTTTTCAATTGGTACTAAGTTAAATTCCGTTTGCAAGACTAATATTTATTACCTGTGTTCAATTTCTATTCACAATAAGGTGATCACAATAAGCAGATCACTACAAACGTAGTTACTAAGATCATGAGAAAGTGATTCCCCAACTTGAAGCGGTAAGATCATAGATGATCTGATTGTGACTTCAAGCACACAATCCAGGTAGTTGTCAGAGTCTTTGGGCTTAAAGTAAACGTCGTTTGACTGTTCTGTGCGTTTGTAGTGATCTGCTCAGATGAGGGCACGCGCGACTCCCAAGCATCCCAGATGTCCACCTATTTTGAACAACATCTCAGCCGAGCTGGAAGGGGCGGACCGGACCTCCCAGTCACCGCCCATTTCAATTCCCCCAAACGCTTCCTTTCTGACATGTCCATCCTTAGCTCCCTCCGTTGCCAAAACGAACCACAGCATAAATTGGAGCAACAACACCTTCGCTTCCGCCTGGGCACCGACAGCCCAGAGGACTCAACATTGAGTTCTCCAATTTGAAAAAAAATCAGTTCACATCCTTTTATTTCCTTCCCAGCCCATCCTCCTTGTTTTCCACACCTCCCTGCCACCGTCCAGATTAATTGCTCATCTTAATCAACTAGGTTACACCTCTAAATGTATTTACTCATCCCCTCTTCATCACCCTGCCACCGCCTCCCGCTTCATTCGCAGCCCCCCCCCCCCCCCCTTCCCCCACCCCACCCCAATTCCTAAAGAAGTATCTAAACTGATGTTTGTGTAAAAATGCTGCTTTGGCTTGCTAACCCACAGACCCTATTTTTTCAGTTTCATACACCGAAAAGCACTTTATCTATATAGAGGACGTCACAAAGCTTTCCCTTATTTACAGGTTTACCATTTGTACACACCAATGTCATGAGATTTGACGTATGTCGATTTCATGTTTGCCCTTCCATACCTTTGCAATGCTTATATTCTTCCTTAATACAGTTAGAATGATTTGCCAAAAATGTGACCACATTCCTATCGAATTGATAATGTAGTATTTTTACACCTTTTCCAAATTGTCAATTTGCACCCATGCTAACAATGTTTTTCAAACCTTTCACCCTGATTCCAAACTGCAGTTGCAGAAAATAGTGTATACATTGTAAAAGCATGAACAACACTCTTTACTTCCGATCTAACTAGTCAGTTTCTCTTTTATTATGAAACGAACACGTTAATAAAGGACTGTCTATCTGACCATAACAATTTGTTATCGATTACACCAGGCAATGAAACGTTAGGAATTGAGACTAGGAATAGGACATCTGGTTTCCAGGCCTGCTCTGGCAGCCAACAACACCTGATTGAGATCTTCTCTCCACGTGCCTGTCTTACACCCGATTTACCGAGCATGCCTGCACCTCCCTTCACCAAAACTCTCGTCTCCCGCTACTCCAACTATTAACGATGACTAAAAACACAAACAAATCTGCGGATGCAACAATATCGAAACATAGCAATCAGGAGTGGCAGTAAGCAATTCTGCCCATGCTGTCCACTGCATCATCTAATGTGATCATGGCTAATCTTATCCCGATAGCTCTTTACCCTGCTTTTCATCAGAAACATACCTATTTCTTTTTTTAATCTGCGGTTTGATTCCCGCTCCACTGCACATTGGGAAGTCAGTTCCATAACTTCACTAATCTGAGAGAAGTAATTCTTCTGCAAATCATTTTTCAATATTCCTTCTCTCACTTTATGTCTATGACATCACGTTCGATATGGTCCAAAACGGGAGCATCTTTCCAACGTTCACGTTATCATTCTTCTTTTCCATTTTACATAATTCAATCAGGTACACCCCTCCCCGTCTCATTGTTCTGAGTTCAATCCAGAACAACGCAAGGTTATTCAAAAGCTCCTGGTACGATAGCTCTTTGATGCCTGAAATGAACATGGTGACTTTCCTCTGAACAATCGTCAGTGCGACCATATCCGTCCTCAAGGAAGGAGACGAAAACTGTACACAACTTTCCAAGTGAGGTAACTTATGTAATTGCAACCATGGTTGTTTACTTTTATCATCCATTCCTTTTGGAATAACTGCCAGGAAATCATTTGCTTACTGATATGCACTTGCATACCTCCATTGAACTTCATGCAGAAAGACACTCAGATCCATAAATTCTGACTCTTTTTAGTCTGCATCTCATTTAAATAGCAGTCTGCCCTTTTATTTTGCAGGCCACAATCGACTACTTACCCACATTAAACTCCGTCTGCAAGTTATTTCTCATTCTCCTTGCCTATCAATGCTTATCTGTAATCTCTACCTCCTCATCATAGCCCGCTGCCTCCCTTCCTTCAGTGTCATGTTGTCAGATCAAACTTTGACACGGAAACCTCCAGATGACGCCCGTCAAACAGCTGATAGATCAGTTTTGCTGCACGGAGACCCGAATGGAGGCAACACTGAGAATGCGCCAAAGCTGGAGATTGTATTCCAGATGGGCTATTTCAAGACCACCACTGAGAGGGAGTTAGCAGCAGAATGCTTATCGAAATGATCATGTCCATAAGGACACAGCAGCTCGACCGGGTCTGTATTAGTTGGGGAGAGAATGACAAAGTTTCACAAACATACTTCACCTCATCATCACCAATTGACAAGATCCAGACATATTGATCACTGACCATATTTGCAACAGCGACGACTGCACACATTATTTCCTGAGACAAATGTCCACTTTGACATCGTGAAAAATCTGTGTGTGTTTGTCCCATGTTAAACGGGACAAATTTTGATGTATCTAGTAATTTAACACTCGGCTGTGTGAGATGATTCGGGTCATTACCAACAGCAGCAGAATTATACCGCGGCACAAGATGCACTATCACTTCGTATCATATGCTCCACTTTACACTGATCATCAAGCAAGACGATTAATCGTTGTTCAGTTGAGAACAGAGGGCGCCTGCCAAGTGAAGCACCAAGTAAAATGCAAAATGAGGCGAAGTGAGCAATCAGAACCACTTAATCATGAAATATCGTAAAGTTCAAGTGATCGATAGATGTAACCAATGAATCAAACGTAATCTCTGCAATCCTGCCATATGCAGTTAGTGCGAATGGTGTTGGACAATCAGACTGGAGGAGGAGGATCCACAATCGTAAATTTGCAAAATGATGACAGAGCCAACAACACTAATGAAGTGGCTGAAACATTCACGACAGAAGTGTCGATGCAATGATGTTTTTTAGGTGGCAGTCTTAGCTAATTCAATGCATTTTGTGTGATATCTACAAACGGTAGATGCTGGATATCAGAATCGAGAGTGTGGTGCTGGAAAAGCACAGCAAGTCAGGCAACACCAGAGATGCGGGTAATCGACGTTTCGTGCAGAAGCCATTCGTAATTATTTTCTGATGAAGGGCTTATGCCCGAAAGTTGAAATATCCTATACTTTGAAACGACGAGGAGAAAGTAGGACAAGCGCAGCAGATGTATGAGACCACCATCATGTTCACATTTCATTTCAAGCCACACACCATCCTCATTTGGAAATACATTGCTATTCCTTCAGTGTCACTGTTTCAGCTTCCCTCCATAATGGTGGCAACTCATCTCCACTTTCTCAATGGCAACAATTGCTGGACAATAAATACTGGCAAAATCACTTTCCATAAATACATTAGAATGAAAATATTATCCAATCATGTCCAGTGATGGACGCTGAGTTTTAGTTTTGAGCACAGGGTGGTTGAGTCCAGGCAATGCCTTGTTTGTTAAGAACAGCTGAAGGGATATGCTTTTTGAAAGAATCTATCAGTCTTTCAGAGGTATCGACTAAATATCTAGCATCATAATAACTTGCTCTGAGGTACAGTAATTTTTTTTTTGGATTAGATTACATTGTGGAAACAGGCCCTTCGGCCCAACAAGTCCACACCGACCCGCCGAAGCGCAACCCACCCATACCCCTACATTTTACCCCTTACCGAACACTACGGACATTTTAGCATGGCAAATTCACCTGGCCTGCACATCTTT
This sequence comes from Chiloscyllium plagiosum, assembly GCF_037043375.1. NCBI lineage: Eukaryota > Metazoa > Chordata > Chondrichthyes > Orectolobiformes > Hemiscylliidae > Chiloscyllium > Chiloscyllium plagiosum. The sequence goes on from NW_028270177.1 coordinate 54,992,893, forward strand.
GGACGGTGGGAGGAAACCGGAGCACCCGGAGGAATGCCACGCAGACACGGGGAGAACGTGAAAACTCCACAAAGTCAGTCGCCTGAGGCGGGAACTGAACCCGGGTCTCTAGCGCTGTGAGGCAGCAGTGCTAACTACTGTGCCACCGTAATGAAAGTCGTCATTTCAAAGCCCCTCACTGCATTTAGTTACAATTATAAGCAAGTTGTTTCATAAAAGTACACTAAATAAATGGGCGAATTTTGTGCTTATTGAGCAATGTGCAGTTTTTCTCAATTCAAAACTGCCATAAACGATAGGAAAATAAAGTTAAATCAAACTTTTCATCTCTGAAATAAAAACGGATGAGCCATACATTAAACAAAATGTACTTGGACATTAATTCTGTTAAATACTAGCGTTTTATCAATATATTAAAGAGAAAATGTACTTAATTCCTGACAGAAATGCATGAGCTATTTTATGAGGAAAGTGGACCTCGGGTTTGTATGGGAGTTTAAAAGTGAGGGAGGTGCATTGATTGAAGCACGTAATGTTCTCCACTATCCTAACGATGCGCCCACGAAAATGAATTTTCATCTTGTGATGAGTGCAGCTACATTTTGTCTAATGTATGACTCATTCGGTTTTACCTCAGAGATTAAAAGTTTCATTTTTCTTTATTTTCATACCGTTTATGGCAGTTTTGAAACTTTTGTTTCAGTTAAAACACACAAATCATAGCGACAAGGGCAACATTTTGTCTCTAAAGCCTTCAGCCGATTTAATAAGATCACAGCTGACCTGATTGTAACTCTAAATTCGTATTCCTGACGGTTCTTAATAACCTTTCACTCCCTTGTCTGACGACAATCGATCGACCTCTGCATTAAAAACATGAACAGGTATTTCCTCCACTATATTTTCAAGCATCACTGCCTTTACAAAGAACAAAGTAATTGCGGTTTTCAAAGGCGACCCCTGAATTTTAGACAGTGGCTTCGAGTTCTGGATTCGTACGTAAATGGAAGCATTCTCTTTTATTCTACCCCGTCAAGATCCCACAGAATCAGAGTAAGACATTAACACATAGCTGCAGAGTTAATCCATTCTGACCACCAAGTCGGCTCTCCAATACTCAATAACACCGTGGCTGATATGATAATAGAATCATAGAATTTTACAGTAAATAAGAAACCTATTCGACCAATCCTGTCTGTACCAGCACCCTCAAATTCTACCCGTCTAATCTCACCTCCGAGCCTTGTATCCATAGCTGTCTGCAGAAGCAAAGATTGGACTAGATGTCGGGGAACTGAACGACATTTCCTGCCTCCGAGGTCGGTACATTAATCACTGCGTTCTCAAATGCATCTTTTTATCTTATTCTCATAGTCCTTCATTCCCTTAGTACTTGAACATCTGTCCAAGATCACCCTTGAATATAATTACAGATGCAGCTTGAAAAGCGCTTTTATTCACTTCTCTTTGAAAGAAGAAGTCCTTTGTGTCTCTGTCATAATTGGGAATCTTTTAATCTGAAGATCATTCCTCTGGTCAAAGAATCTCCAGCCAGAGGAAATAATCTTTTGACAACTAACCTGTTAAGCACACAACTAATCTTATGTTTATTTGGTCTTCGCTCATTTTTACAGAGTCGAATGAACACATGTTCCAACTTCGACTCAAAAGGAAGCACCTCAGTTCGCGGATAAACTTTCTGAATCTTCACTGGCATGCCATCATTGCAAGCTTTAATCTCCAGGACCTGTTCCGTTACATAAGGTGCCCATGACTGTTCATCATGTTGCAGCTGTGGTCACATAGATGCGGGTATACTTGTGACACATATTTATGCACCAACTACTTTGAGTTAATAACCAAGAGTGCATTTGAATTCCCATCCCGACAGAACTTAGGAGCAAGATTTTTTTGTGGTGCAAGCATGCGGACACCAAACTATTGGCGCTACGGTTTCGGAAGCATTTTCTCAATTGAACAAAATCACGATATTCTGTTCTAATTCCCATATAATTTTCCATCAGCCAAGAGATTCTCCAATAACTTCATCTGTGGCATTCCATCATTGACTTTGTGTTTAATCCTCATGACTTGTTTTCGGGAGTCATTTTTTTGTGTCACTTGCAGACATGAACTGAGTACAACAGCGTCCGTCACACCTGTCATTCTATTTTGAATAATATCAGCCCCAGCATCGATCTCTCTGGCACTTCTCCAGTGAAAGGGCGCCAATGTAGAAATGGTATCTTGGTCATAACATTCTGTCCATTGGTAAGACAACTCTTGCTGCAGAGGTGCTTCAACAAATTCAACACTTAAATTTCCTTATCTGGTGCGGAAATTCAAACCACACAATTCACATCATTCTGTTCTGGCAAACTGACTTCGAGCCAACTGAGCACACCAAATCCCGGAGCTCTGGATACTAAAGCTCCGACCTCTAAATTTGTATTCATTTCTGTGTATAATAACTGAAAAAAATCATTATTACTTACCATTCTTTCAAGAAAACATCAGGATCCAAATGCATTGTCAGTGTCTGCGACTTCTCATCTATTCGATATTATTTATCCTGAATAATTTCACATTTAAGCACATAATCATCTGTTCGTCATAACTTGTTCCACTCACCTGATCAATGTTTATCTCTTTAAAAACTTCAGAGAATGATGAAGATGCGTTATTCATTTGTTTTTAATGTGGATGTAGATAGGGTCTTGTTGCGGAGATGAAGGAAGTAATTTGGAGGTAGAAAATAGTGACAAATATTAAAGAAAGAGGGAAGTCTTTTGAATGAAAAGATTACTCTTGAACCTTGAACAGTCGAACCCTTCTTTCTGTTTCCCAGTTTAAAATAAGAGAGACTTTAATATTAAATGTTACCTTGTTTCTTCGTTTGTCTACTTGTTGTTTGAAGTAATCGTTAACGTTTTAACTCTACTCTCTGATTACTTTGCCCTAATATTGTTTAGTATCTATGTATCTGCACCTAAGGCGGTGCCTTGACTGGTGACATTACACCCTTTTTCACTGTACCCCTGTACTTCTGTACTTCCTGACACTTGACAATAGAATCTTAAGTCGAAATAAAAATTTAAAAGAATGTCAGAGCTCAAGGACCTAATTGCTTAGCCTCTATATGCGTTCCAATACGAGTTCTTTGTCAACTACTAACAAACACGTCCATCCTGGAGGATCACGATAGTGGATCAGAAACGCAGCAGATACCACTATTTCATAGGCAACTAGGGACTAAAGATAACTTCTGGCACGAAAAACGTGACTCACATCCTATGAATGAATTGATAAGAAAAGAAAATAATTTACTCAGATCATCGGCAATTTTCGGAAATTGCTGGAAACTTTCGACAGCCCTTGACGAAGACAGAAAGAATATTCTCAACTAGCCCAGTCATCATGAGCAACAAGTTTTCGAAACATTATTGAACAACATAGTGGGATATTCTCACTTCTACCTTGGAATTTGGTGTTCAGGTAACTTCAATGAAGCATTGATCCTTGTGGCCATGGGCATCAAAATCCTCACTGTGGTGTGAGACTCAAAGTTTGGTAAACGGGGTGGCACACCTTTGAAAGCACCGCTTTTTGGAAACCAGTTGTGTTACACTGGACTCCTGCATTATCAATAAATTGGAAAAATGTTCTTGCAAAACTTCGAGTATGTCGCAAACCTCATTTGCTTCTACTCACTTTTATTTAAAGTTTGTCCCAGTTTCATTGCTTGCTCAATTTGTCAGTTAACATCCAGACCGTCACTGAATCGACGTAACAGCTGTAGAACAATACAAGAAACCATTCACAACATATTCTCTAAAATTCCAATGAGTGAATAACATCGACAGATGCACATGCGTGTGATGCCATCTCGGTGACTTTTAGAAACTTCCCCTGCACTATCTTTGCTCTATTCTATTTTTGCTCTGTTCTAAAGAAACCTGGCCAATTTCTCCTCTATTTATCTTCTGTTATGAAGAAAGTTGGCCACTTTCTCTTCGAAACATGCAAAATGGACTGTTCATTGCTCCAAAGAAATGTTTGGCAATGAAGCTTTCACCATTTTCTGCAGATCCGCATCTCTAAGATGTGAAGAACTTTCTTGAGAAGCGAAGCATCAGGTTCAGTGGCGGAACGCAGGCAGAGAGGGGAAAAACACACACTTTAGGAAGAGAGTTCAATGCATACGCAAGTGAAAGTTATTTTTCATCGGATGATAGCGGCAAAGGAAGGGGACTCATGTATCCTTTTAGTTGTCTTTCCTAACCAACTGTGGACAACACCAGCAGGCCAACTTTGTTTTTTTAAATCTATTCCAAATTCCACCAAATGATTGGCTTGTTCAAACCAGAGGACAGATTGCACACATATGCACACACATATGGATTTAATCTCACTAGCCGCTACGTGGTGATTTTGAATCAATATCCCTTACATTACGCTTGTGATGTGGATTATGAGTAAAGCAACACTGCGACAATCCTCTGAAAACAGCATTTCGTGGAAGAAAAAGAGTTGACGTTTCCAGTCGACTTACTTGTAAGTGAAAGTATGTTGAGAAGAGAATTGTAACATTTGTGTCTGGACTCCAAAAAGATAAAAAAGAATATTTAGTCTGCAGCTCGAGTGAGAATGAAGTTGAAACCAGGAATAAAAGAGAGCAAGCAGCGAACGGGATTGGGGCAGGTTACAATATGGCGACAAAAATAAAATTACTTTAGAGCAATAATATTAATCACATTTTGAGCAGTTTGGTACCTCTTCAGACAATGGAGTTGGACTTGATGTATAAAGAATGGAGTTTTCAGGTCGAAATGATGGCAACTGTTTCCATGTTTTCAGAGTTTCCATAACGAAGTCGTTAATGTAGTTCAACATCTTTATTGAATGAATAGTCAGACGGAGTTTCTCACAAGAAAGATCAAGAAAACCGAGGATGGGATAGTAACCAGCTTGCATCATCCAAAGTGCAAACTTATCCTCATTGCTAACGATTACCAACCTTGATAAAGATTGTAAAGACCCAAATGCAAACTTCGACCCATTGCTTAAACATTCCAGTCTGTGGCTGTGAGATTCTGGTCTTTCCCTCTCTGTGCAGCTGATGATTCCTGATAGTGTCGCATGTGATACTTCCACTGTTACTTTGGGGAAAGACAGCGATAGGTGTTTCTTATTAATAAAAGACGGAATCCGTCTAATGTGAGAATTAGGATTCATGTAGACTGACATTAATTACCGTCACAGTACGCACACTTTCAGTTAAGCCTATTCAATTCAAAACCTTTCTATTTTGACAATGCTTCTCCTGTAACAAGGCTATGTTGTCCTTGTCTTTTTCTTTTGCAGAGGCGTCATAAAGGTATAGGTCTGGATACATCTGGAACATTATTTAAGTTGTTTTTCTACTGCACTTGTTCAATGAAAGGGGAGTGGCCAGTTCTCCCAGTGGAAGGTTTGGTTTGTTTTGGTTTTGTCAAGTTATTTTGTTTGCAGCGACTGAACAAGTTTCAGGAGTAAACACAGAGACACTGCCGGGTACCAAAAGATGCAGTTCCACTCTGTGAAGCAGTGTTTCATTTTACATTTTTCTTTGCCAAATGTGTATTTATAGGAATATTGCAATTATTTGGAACAGAATCATTAAGTTGTGATAGATTCGATTTGATTTTCATATGAGGTAGGTTATTATAAATACATTACTTTTTCGCTTGTGTTTCAAACATTAGTCTGTAAATATATACTGTTTTCCTTACAACTGAGTGGTTGGGCCAGATGCATCATGCCTCGAATATCCACTGTACATCTGCTTAAAACAATTAGAAAGGTTAGAGTCTGGGCTATTTTCTCTACACGTTTTGTGTGGGTCCGTCCTGCTCTATAACCCTATCACATGGAAATATTTTTAATGAGGCTGATTAGTGTTCATTCGGATTATTCATGGAGGTAATTATGGAAGGAGCAGGGGGATTGTCCATAATCAGTCCATCCTGAATAAATGTAACGATCTACCAGGGGACTGGAGAGTTGGAAATATACACCTCTGTGTGAAAATGGAGAATAAGTAAACAGTATAATCACGTCCATTAACGTTTACATCTGTCGAATGTTTTGGAAACAGGTGAAGTCCAATATGTAGGAAAATATGTTGTTGCTATGAAAATATATATTTGCGGGTCAGCCAGTCTAGATACGTGAATGAAAAATTACGCCAAATTAACTCAGTTCATTAGCATAGTTTCAGATCAAAATATGTTCATGTGTATTTACTCTCCTGATTAGAAAACCAGTAATGCAATTGATTATATGGAAATGACAATCTGCACATGACATCGATTACAGGATTGTAAATTAGAAGCAGTGTGGGAAGCCGGTTGCTGTGATGATAGTTTGGAGACATCAGTTTTTATCTCTGTCACAAAGACCTGGTGTGGCGCAGAGACTCGGTGATCAGCAGTGCTGCATCACTGCGCATGGGCCCAATTTCAAGACCAGCCTCGGCCGACTCCCTGAGTGGAGTATTTGCATTCTCTCCATGTCTGCTTGGGTTTTCTCCGTATGATCCGGGTTGCTCCTGCAAGACAAGAACCTGCTGAATATGTAGCTGGGCCATGTTAAATTGCCTATTGTAGCAAGAAATATATAGGTTAGCCAAGGTAAGTATAGGGTTATACGGATTGTTTGGGGTTGAGTCTGAGTAGGATGCTCTTCAGAGAGTTGGAGTGGACTTCTGGGAGTCGCTGTAGTTTGAGCTCAATGGCCTGTTTCCACACCGTAGCGAATCTATGCTTCATGCAGCTTAGAGTACAGGATATCTTATGTGTGTAATTGAGAGCAGACAATCCCATTTAAATATGTCCGTTTTAAAGAGGGAGAAGGAACACACTGACTTGATGTGTTTTATTTATTTTTCTAAATATATGGACATACGGTAGTTAAAAGTAGTCAGTGAAGAGGAATTAATAGAGACGGAGTTGACAAAATTAAAGAATTGATTTTCAAACTTCACAAATAGCTATTCTGTCCTCACTTATCATAATGATTCGCCTTCTCTTGGTGATAGCTCTTACTGCATTATTAGCTCCAGCCTCTCATTCAGATCCTTGTTTGCTTTCCGTTCCTGCTTCTGTTCTCCAGGTCGATTGGCAGGAATCTACATTCTCCCTGGAAAAAAATCCATTGACCTAAGTGTTGCTATTCAGTTGTTAAGAAATGTCATGCTTGACACTTTTTTTTATCACAGGTTTTTTTTTCCCACAACGAGTGCTCAATACCTTTCATTCATGACCTAAGAATATCGTGGAAGGAACTGATATCGAAGCAGTTCAGAGAATGTTGGATTAGCATTTTAGAAGAAAAAAAATTGTTGTATGTTGGAGGAACCCACGTGAATAATAATAAGTATTGATTAGTTGGAGAGCTTGTGCACTCACGGCAGACAAAAGGGCCCTTATCTGAGTTACAGTAATTTTTAGTTTTTTATGATACTTATTAGACAGCATAGCCAGCTGAAGAGACGGGCTTGTTTGATGCAGTGTGCACCGTGTTCACCTAATTGTGATCTTTTCCACGGTAAACAAGTTCTCATCACCTAATTGCATACATCAATGAATGCAGAAGACGACAAGCGAGGAAATTGTTGGGGACATGTCCAAAATATTTGCAACATGTTTAGTCACAGGAGCCGTGCCAGTGGTTTGGAGATTAGAAACATTGTTTTTTTTTTCTTAATTTAAAACATTTTCCACATGAATGATTCGTGAAATAACAGGCCAGTGAGGCTTATGACAATGGCAGGGAAATTGCTGCAGACGTTTGTTAGAAATAGAAGTAGCTCACACTTAGGTAAAAACAATGACAGAAGATACTGGAAACCAGATTCTGGATTAGTGATGCTGGAGAAGCGCAACAGTTCAGGCAGCATCCGAGGAGCAGTAAAATCGACGTTTCGGGCAAATGCCCTTCATCAGAAATGTTTAGAAGCGGAAAAATGAACTTGTCCGCAATACTCACACAACAACAGGTTATAGTCCAGCAGGTTTGTGTGAGAACAGTAGCTTTCAGAGAGTTGTCATTATTTTACATGAAATACTGAACAACAATCTAAGTTTGTTCAATATATCACATCTATTGAATAACACTGTAATGATTTGCGATAACTTCTGTGTCCAATGAACCTCTCCGAAAATGACCTGATGAAGAAGCAGCGCTCTGAAAGCTAGTACTTCCAAATACACCTGTTGGATTATCACTTGGTGTTGCATAATGTTTGGCTTTACCTACCCCAGTCCAACACCGGCACCTCCACATCATTTTTAGGATTAGACAGATATATTTTGTGCAGAGAAGTTCGTATCTCACAAACTGGATTGAGTTTTCCTTTGAGGAAATGACAGATATTTAACGAGCACGGAGCAAGATATGTTGCCTGTATGGAAGATTGGAAGATTTTTCATTTGATAAAAAAATGGGATAGGTAAAAGTGTTTCTACTTTAACGCAAGGAATGTTGCTGGGCGGCACGGTGGCACAGTAGTTAGCACTACTGCCTCACAGCGCTAGAGACCCGGGTTCAATTCCCACCTCAGAGAAGCTGTGGAGTTTGCACCTTCTCCCCGTGTCTGCGTGGGTTTCCTCTGGGTGCTCCGGTTTCCTCCCACAATCCAACAATGAGTAGGTTATGTGGATTGGTCATGCTAAATTGCCCGTAGTGTTAGGTGAAGGGGTAAATGTAGGAGAATGGGTCTGGGTGGGTTACGCTTCGGCGGGTCAGTGTGGACTTGTTGGGCAGAAGGGCCTCTTTCGACACTGTAAGTAATCTAATCGAATCTAAGACAGTAAGTGCAGCCCCAATACAAAAAATGTACTTCCCAATACGAACTAAATAATTTTAGTAGTCTCAGTTTTAAAGTGTTATTCATCCATTCCTGGGGTCCCTTGGGCGAAAGACCTCCCACCAATATCCAGAACAGGAAAAAGACCCAAGACCCTTCACAATCTAGAACCCTTTCAAATTTCAGAAGTATCATCGATGTCCTCGTGTGGACATATTGCTTCCACCATTGCAGTTGTGCAATCATAATAGTAGAGCAGTGGGGATTCTTCAGAGAAGGAAGCACTTCTCAGAGTAGCTGAAATGACAATAAGTTGCCATATGTAATGTGAAATTTTAAAAAAAGACTTTATAAAAAGTAAGGCACCACAAAAGACGAAGGTGACAACAAGTAAAACCACAGCCATAATAAGACCAATCTTGACAAACCATGCTCCCAAATACCCTAATATATTAATCAACTGAGCAAAAGCCTAAAGGCCACACCCCGCATTGTCTTTTAGCTGCTGTCTTAGCTTCATTGGTTTTATCCAATCTAAGGCCTGTCTGCTTTGCCATGTAATTTTGATTGAAGCATCTAATTGTTCTCCCAAGGACAAAAGGGCAGCGCCAGTATAATTGATAAGTCTCTGCTGGTTGTACTATATGTAATTAAACCATTCAACATTCTTGCTACCACCTAGCACTTGGATGAGAGCCTCCCATCCTACAGAAATCTCATTGTGGGCCTCAATCTCATTAGGAATACCTCTTGGCTGTCGTGTGTATCAATCCGAATCATTGGATCAGGGACATGCCATTGCTTAGTTCGGTGCAAAGCTGACTATTACAAAGCATCAAGCTACGCGCATGGTGATATAACTACCTCGTGTAGGAACATTCGGCGAGCACAGCTACCACTCCAATCAGCGAGCAGCGTCGGACGCAACCCTCATTTCTTACACACAGCCACCAATTATCTGCCAAAGGGAAGCATTGAGAATTAAAGATAGCCCCAAATGTGGTGTCGACCTTGAGTTCAATCATTTTACCGCAAAGACCCTTAAAATAGCCTGCTGGTATGGAACCATTTCGCTTAAAGCATTCAAAACGTAACCCTTCCAGTATCCTGAAATCAGCATAGGAAATGTGTAACTGGTCTTGCTGGTGGACCACCGTGTACGATATCTGCACCACCGTTGATGTTGCCACCTGCCCACGTCATCCTGCTGGTAGAACGTAGAAGCCTGAAGTAGGAGGCACCTAAAGGGGCAATGGGATTGCATGTAAATTGATGAATCATCCTAGTTAAAAGGTCGACTGTAGTGCTACCAACGCCATTATGTTCAGACGGTCGCGTTATAGGGCATGAGGACAACGTATACCAAACCTTTGGATGACTCCATTCGTCAGAAATTTAACTACTGTCCCAGCTCCTGCATCTTGAGAAGGGACAGCTTCTATCGATCGGCTAAACCTACCAATCACGACTAACATGTATCTTCTCCCTATCAGCTTTTATATCAGTCCACGCCGTCAATCACTGAATGCTTAAATGGCGCTTCAGGCGCTGATACGTGTCCTATAGGAGTCGTTATCCCATTTCTAACATTATCCTGTGCACACACATCACATCGTGACAATAAATACTGCACTGAGGCCTGCAGATATGGTGACCAAAAGCCATCCCGCTTTATGTTCCTTATCACTTCCCCTCACACACAGTTATCGAAACCATATGCCTCTAAAATAAGAATTGTCAACCACCGAGTGGATGCTACGCATAAACCTTCCTCTGTGGTCAATAAACCATATTGATTTTGCTTATCACCCCTCTGCTTCCATAGTGTTTGCTCAGCATTGTAGCCCTCCCCTGTATTTCAATGATTTTCTTGTTCTATCCACACCTGAGACGCAAGGACAGATGAAGAACACCTCGAAGTTATTTTGCCACTTCATCTGCTACCTGATTACCCCGCATCATCATATCATTGCCTTTTCTGTGTGCTTGGCACTTTATAATAACTAGTGCCTTTAGCTTCATCATGGCAGTTGTCAACTCTGCAATCTGCTGGCAGTGTTTTATGGTGTACACATTACTATTCTTAAAACCTCTTTGCTTCCACACTACCCCAAACAGGTGGCATACCCTTGTGCATAATGCAAATCAGTATAAATTTCAGCTTTTTTACCCTCCATCATTTCATAGGCCGCCATCAATGTCTTGAGTTCAACCAAATGAGATGAAAACATCTGTGGACACGTTTCCAGTTGGATTGTCCTAAAATGGGACTGGTCCTGTCGTACAACCTGCACAATGCCCGTCATAGTCCCTATATCAAGAACGGTCCGCAAATAAAACCTCATTATTCTCATCAGCCAGTGGCTCGAACTGTAAATCAGCCCTCAGTTTGGCAGATGCAGTAACTTGCCTTCTACAATCATGGGCTGTCCCTTATACTCAAGTGGGGCTTAGTCCGTTTTGTTCCCTGTGGTGCACCTCTGTATGGTTATGCCAGGAATGTCAGCAGCATCCAATATACTAATGTTCTACCTGGCGTCAATACAAATATCCCTTTCTCCAATAACTCTGCCACTTTATAATGCGTATTTTGGATGATGACATAACCCATTGTTACTGAGGGTGCTTTTTCAGAAGTAAAATAGGCGGCCACCAATCCCTGATAGCACGGAGGATAGCCCTGAGCTACTTCATCTAGCCGACTGCTTTAGTAAGCAATCGGCTGCATCGTTCTCTCGAAACTCACCTCCTGCATAAGTAATGCAGCTGCGTATCCACTTTGCCTGTTTGACACATAAAGGTGAAAAGGTTTGTCTTAATCAGGCAAGGCAATGCTGAAGCTAACAGTAAGGCTCGTTTCAGGGTATTGAAAGTTGTCGTGGCCTCTTCATTCCACTGCAAAGCACTCCTTAAACATGAATGTCTGACATCCTTCATCATCTTCCTTAAGGGTGCCGTAATCTCAGCAGACTCCTCAATCCAAACTGCACTACATCCTGTCATGCCCGTAAATGTCATGATTTGCCCTACAGTCTCTGCTCGATCAATTTTAACAAGTGCTTCAGTCTGACTTAGTGCAATTGCCTTCATTCTCTTAGCACCAGTCTACCCAAATACTCTACCTGCTGTTTGCCAAACCGCAGCTTTTTCGTGACAACTTATACCCCACTCCCCTTCCCGTGCGCTCGTTCTTTCAAGAGAAAAGGGAATCTCGCTCACATTGTCCCTGACTATCTGAACAGACAAGAAAGTCATCAACATACTGTATCTACATAGTTTCTTAAGACAGTTCTGATTTCAACACTTGATTGAATACATGTGGTGAATTCTTAAACCCCTGGGGCATTCTTGGATAAGTTAATTGGTGACCTTTGTATGGTAAAGCAAACAATTACCGGCTGTGCTCTGTTAGGGGAATGTTAAAAAAAGCAGAACAAAAATCTACTACCGAGAAACAAGCTACCTGTGGGGGCACATGAGTTAGCAGTATGTGTGGATTAGGCACAACTGCTGGTCAATTCTCCACTGCCTCATTTACTGGTCTAAAATCGTATACAAGTTTCCATTTTCACCTGTCTGCCTTTCAAACTGGTAACAAAGGAGTTTATCAGGGACTAAACGTTTATTTAAGTAAGCCTGCCTTCAACAATCCTTGTTTTGTTGCTGCTATTTCCTCGACTGCCTCTGCATTTAAAGGATTCTGCGGTCTCCGAGGCAGAATAGCTCCTGGCTTCAACTTATTTCCACTGGGCTAGCTGATTTAATTTTCCCTAAATCTGTATCATGCTGTGACTACAAAGTGGCTGGTAATGTATCCAATTGCTCATTACTTTATTGATCATCTTCCTCCACTGTCACTGGCATGCTCCACTGGGGTGTTACCATGACTTCCTTCGGATTCGCTGTCAGGTTGCAGCCTGCTGAGATTTTAATATAGCTGCCATCCCTGGATTCCCAAACCCTTGTGTTGAGCACATGCCATTCCCCAACTGTTTCTACATGCCTGGCATAAGGTCCTAAATCATTAGATTGATATCTATTATTTGCCAGTAAATGTGATTCGGCGCCTGGCACACTATATCATTTCCAGGAACGTATTTCTGTTTATTTGCAGAATCACGCCCTGCTCCCCCAATACTATTTCTTCTCTTCTCAAATGTTGTGGAGCGGTGACTTCCTGCTGTCACTGTCACTCCAACACCTCATCCTGAGACTCGTCAAATATCACTGGACAGTGCAGTTCAGACTAAGGTGGACTTGCTTTAGTCAACGTCGTCAGCACTTTGCTTCCTCCATCCCCCAAATATCTTGAATATCACTTGTTATGTCTACTTTGCAATAAACATTAATATCTCTAACTTCTAGCATCAGTAATTGTGTATTAGCCTTCTCTACGACTAAACACTTTTGTGTACACTCCAATCTTAATTCTAAATGTAGTAAAGCAACCCCTATCTAACAAATTAATTGGCCTCTCTAAATACTAAATCTTACTGAGCTGTAAATCCAGTTAACAGTGATTTACCTGAGAATCCCAAATATTTACTTGACATAGGAAGGTGAGATGTATACCGCGGCTGTACCTAAGTGTATGCAGCTCCAGTGTCAATCACCGCCCTTCCATGTTAACTTGTGTTATTATTTCTTGATCAGCCTTCCATGCTACTACAGGGTATTGCGCCTTCCCACCCAGGTTTTCAGGGCATCCCTAGCACATCCCATACGGGTTAAGAGATCCCCCTGGGCCTGTATCTCTAGGAAGTGGCTACTAGGGATTCTCGCCGACGAGGCCCGCTATAAGGCAGAGAGGGCCCGGTCCAATAAGAGCACTTCTTCCTGAAATGGCCCAATTCATGGCCTCTCCAGTACATTACCTCTGGCTCTTCTTGAGCTTGATTATTTATCAGGAATCTTAGTTCCCCATTCCAACGTCCCTCTCCTTGGGCACCAGGTTCTGTTTAGGCTGTTGTTTCAATCTGTCCTGCACTGGATATGTCACCTGCGGGAACGCTTCTCTAAAGAGTCTATTACTGGCATGGGACTTTCTGGCCCCTGTCCCGCTACCTGGTAGGAGCCCCTTTGGCCGGTACTTGGTTCACGACAGTGTTGATTACTGTGTATGTTCTTACTGGCAACACCTTTTTAGCCTTCGCTTTATCTTTCTTTATAAGCTCTTCGAGCTACATTTGCGCCAGCTTCCTTTGCACCTGCAGGTTATGTTCAGGCAGTTTCTCTTTGTTTTGTTTTGAAACCTTTCAACTGCATGTACTACCTGGTCGCTCAATTCCTGGTGGCTCAATGATGATGTCAGACCCATCACCTCATCCAGTCTTGACTGGACTTGGGTTGGCATTGCCACAGTGATGGAATTTCAGAACATTGTCGTCGGAAACTGATCAGTCTCAATGTTTGCTCTGTTTCCAGCCTCCACGTTTTAAAATGTTTCTCCAAGGAGGCAGCCGGGTTCTTACGTTTTCCCAGTGGATCCCCTCTCAATTCCTGGGTTCCATGTTAGGTAGATAATAGTTTCTTACGCCATGCCATGCTTTCTGTCCCACTTGATCAAAACCGAACCCATCAGTCATTGGATTGTCTGCCGCATTTTCCAAACGTGCTCGGACCATTAGAACATAGAACATAGAACAATACAGCACAGAACAGGCCCTTCGGCCCACGATGTTGTGCCGAACATTTGTCATAGCTTAAGCACCCATCCATGTACCTATCCAATTGCCACTTTAAGTTCGCCAATGATTCTGACTCTGCCACTCCCACAGGCAGCGCATTCCATGCCCCCACCACTCTCTGGGTAAAGAACCTACCCCTGACATCTCCCCTATACCTTCCACCCTTCACCTTAAATTTATGTCCCCTTGTAACACTCTGTTGTACCCGGGGAAAAAGTTTCTGATTGTCTACTCTACCTATTCCCCTGATCATCTTATACACCTCTATCAAGTCACCCCTCATCCTTCTCTGTTCAAATGAGAAAAGGCCTAGCACGCTCAACCTATCCTCGTACGACCTATTCTCCATTCCAGGCAACATCCTGGTAAATCTTCTCTGCACCCTCTCCAAAGCTTCCACATGTTTCCTAAAGTGAGGCGACCAGAACTGCACACAGTACTCCAAATCTGGCCTAACCAAAGTCCTGTCCAGTTGTAACATTACTTCACGACTCTTGAATTCAATCCCTCTGCTAATGAACGCTAATACACCATAGGCCTTCTTACAAGCTCTATCCACCTGAGTCGCAACTTTCAAAGATCTATGAACATAGACCCCAAGATCCCTCTGCTCCTCCACCTTACTAAGAACCCTACCGTTAACCCTGTATTCCACATTCTTATTTGTCCTTCCAAAATGGACAACCTCACACTTGGCAGTATTGAACTCCATTTGCCACTCCTCAGCCCAGCTCTGCATCATATCTCAGTCCCTTTGCAGCCGACAACAGACCTCCTCACTATCCACAACTCCACCAATCTTCGTATCATCTGCAAATTTACTGACCCACACATCGACTCCCTCTTCCAAGTCATTAATTAAAATTACAAACAGCAGAGGACCCAGAACTGATCCCTGCGGAACTCCACTTGTAACTGGGCTCCAGACTGCATATTTACCATCTACCACCACTCTCTGACTTCGACCGGTTAGCCAGTTTTCTCTCCAACTGGCCAAATGTCCCACTATGCCATGCCTCCTGACTTTCCGCCCTAAGCCTACCATGGGGAATCTTATCAAATGCCTCACTAAAATCCATGCATACTACATCCACTGCTCTACCCTCATCCACATTTTGGTCACCTCCTCAAAGAATTCAATAAGACTTGTAAGGCAAGACCTACCCTTCACAAATCTGAGATGGCTGTCCCTAATCAAGCAGATACTCATAAATCCTATCCCTCAGTACCCTTTCCATTACTTTACCTACCACCGAAGTAAGACTAACTGGCCTGTAATTCCCTGGGTTATCCCTATTCCCTTTTTTTGAACAGGGGCCCAACATTCGCCACTCTCCAGTTCCATGGTACCACCCGTGTTGACAATGAAGTTGAAAAGATCATTGCCAACTGAACTGTAATTTCCTCTCTTGCTTCCCACATTATCCTAGCATATATCCCGTCAGGCCCGGGGGACTTGTCTATCCTCAAGTTATTCAAAATGTCCAACACATCTTCCTTCCTAACAAGTATCTCCTCTAGCTTACCAGTCCATTTCACACTCTCCTCTTCAACAATACGGTCACTCTTGTTTGTAAATACTGAAGAAAAGTACTCATTCAAGACCTCACTTATCTCTTCCGACTCAATACACAGTCTCCCAGTACTGTCCGTGATCGGACCTACCCTAGTTCTCGTCATTCTCATGTTTCTCACATACGCATAAAATGCCTTGGGGTTATCCTTGATCCTCTCCGCCAAATATTTTTCATGCCCTCGCCTAGCTCTCCTAATCCCTTTCTTCAACTCCCTTCTGGCAATCCTGTATCCCACCAATGCTCTGTCTGAACCCTGTTTCCTCAACCTTATGTAAGCCCCCTTCTTCCTCTTTACAAGACATTCAACCTCCCTCGTCAACCAAGTTTGCCTCACACGACCATCTCTCTCCTGCCTGACAGGTACATACATATCAAGGACACGTCGTATATGTTCCTTGAAAAATTTCCACATTTCAATAACATCCTTCCCTGACAGCCTATGCTTCCAACTTATGCTCCTCAGATCTTGTCTTATTGCATCGTAATTACCCTTGCCGCAATTGTAAACCCTACCCTGTTGCACGCACCTATCTCTCTCCATAACCAAGGTGAAAGTCACAGAATTGTGGTCACCATCACAAAAATGTTCACCCACTAACAAGCCCATCACTTGTCCCGGTTCGTTACCAAGTACCAAATTCAATATGGCCTCCCCTCTGGTCGGGCAATCTACATTCTGAGTTAGAAAAGCTGCATGGACATACTGCACAAACACCGCCCCGTCCAATCTACTTGATCTAAAGAGCTTCCAATTAATGTTTGGGAAGTTGAAATCACCCATGATTACTACCCTGTGGCTTCTGCACCTTTCCAAAATCTGTTTCCCAATCTGTTTCTCCACATCTCTGCTGCTATTGGGGGGCCGAAAGTAAACACCCAACAAGGTGACTGCTCCTTTCCTATTTCTGACTTCAGCCATAAGACCTCCAAAGGCAGATCCCCCTCGAACTGCCTTTCTGCAGCCATTATACCATTTCTAATTAGCAACGCCACCACCCCTCTCCTTTTTTACCACCCTCCCTAATCTTACTGAAACATCTGTAACCAGGAACCTCCAACAACCATTCCTGTCCCTCTTCTATGTTGTTTCCGTGATGGCCACAACATCGTAGCCCCAGTTACTGATCCACGCCTTAAGTTCACCCACCTTATTTCTGACCATTATTTCCTTTAACGTCAGGAGGAGAAAGTGAGGGCTGCAGATGCTGGAGATCAGGATGAGAGAAAAGAAGTGGACGGGACGCAGAGGAAGTGGAAATGGATGAAGAGTGAGACAGGGAAACAAAAAGACACCAAAACCGAAATAATGGGTGGAATTAGAAATACTATCGGACTCAGAGCCCGAGGTAAATTATTGAGAAGTAGCTCAAATAAAGGGGAAAAGGGCGAACACGGAAGGATGCTACCGCTGCTTATAAAAGCGTTTCTTATGCCCAAAACGTCGATTCTCCTGTTCCTTGGATGCTGCCTGACCTGCTGCGCTTTTCCAGCATCACATTTTCAGCTTTAACTTCAGGAGCCCCAGCAACCTCAATAGCAGTGCCTTCAAATCTCCTATAGCCAGCAATCGCCCAGGGGTTTCATCTCCAAACGTCCGTATCTATTCGCCTGCTCCTTCATGTCAACTGGGCAGCAAATCTGTCTGCCTTTCCAGATCCGGAGTTCCCCAAGGAATGTATTGTGGATTTCTCCCCTCTTTTATAAGCAGCGGTAGCATTCTTCCTTTTTCGCCCTTTTCCCCTTTATTTGAGCTACTTCTCAATAATTTACCTCGGGCTCTGAGTCCGATAGTATTTCTAATTCCTCCCATTATTTCGGTGCCTTTTTCTTTCCCTGTCTCACTCTTCATCCATTTCCACTTGCTCTGCGTCCCGTCCACTTCTTTTATCTCATCCTCCCTTTCATATCACCATATGTAATCCTTAAATGCTTTTTGTGCCTGTAATGGACAATTACGAATTTTTACATTTATAAGAAATTTTACATTTACTGTGAAATTTGAAAGAGAAAGTCTTTCTAAAACGTAATGCTGTGCTGAGTTTGGAAACAATACTTTAATAAGGTTTGTAGCCAGCTTATCTCTGTTTGAAGTTTATAAACATTCAACTCGACCTTGCAATTTTCAATAAAAGCGAAAGCTGTAGAACTGTTATGTCCAAAACCAGGGGATGAGAGAATAACAAATTCAGTTTTCCCAGTCTTTACCCTTGGGAGTCTGATAAGAAACAGTATAAGGCAATTATATGAACAATTATTAGATACCCCTTTACATTGTGACATCTAGCCGAAAGTGCTGGGGTCAAATCTGCAGAATTTAAATAAAGCTCATTTCTTTGCTCATGATTAAAAAACAGGTCGATTAGATTTCCACGACAGTGGGTTCGTCCCGGGACCCCGCGACTGGGTGGGATTCTGAAGGTCTATCACTTCATCTCGAGTGCTGAATTGGCCCTTTTGCGTGAGAAAGACTGGGAATCTGTGGATCGCCCTAGCACCGGTGTTCAAATTGAATACTCTCGGGGTAAGAATCGTGACTTAAGTAATCCTACATAGAGACTCGTTCAAAGAGAACGAATGCAACAGGAAAAGAGTTCAGTGAACTCTTGCGTGTTATGAGAGCAAAGCACAAGGGAAGTGGATTGCCGTCTCCAGAGTGTTTCGGAGACAATAGGTTTAAGGGTGATTTTAGACTGGGAACTACCACTGGCTGAGTTGGACTCGCCAAAAATGTATCGGGTACGTGGTTCCTTGGTTTATGAAAAACAACGCATTGAGGCGGAGGTGCCCAATGCGAGAGGGGACCTCCAAACGTAAGAAAACAAGTGAAAGGGAAAAGATAACGGTACTGCGAGAGAGAGAGCTGAACAATTGCCCAGTTGGAACAATTGCTCCAACAAGAGCAAATAAAAGGAGAGTCCAAACAGGGTTTTGAATGGCCAACCAAAAATACAATACATGCTAAATAATTACGGCTCTGGGTCTGTAAAGCTGTTAGAATTGTAGATCAAGGAATGTGGTTTTTCGGAGGGAGGACGTTTTATTAAAAGGCAGTTGGAAATATTAAGGGCGAGGTTGGAGGAGACAGAGAAGGAGAAAAGGAAGGTAAAAATAGAATCTGTGAATTGTAGCGCTTATAAATTGTGGAGCACTGAGGCTGATATCAGAGAGAGGAGATCTCAAGTTAGGGATAGATCAAATATACGTACAAACACCAGAGCACATGCAGTCTCGAGCGGAAAACAGCCTAAAGAAGCTATACAGTGTCTTAAGTCTGTTTCAGATCCTGACCTTGATGACTGTCCTCCACGACCTACAGACACCCCCCCACAACCCGCGAGATCCGCCTGGGGAAGGCTCCAAGTCTGCGGCGGCCGCCTCATGATCTGCAGAATCACCGATAACACGACATACCGTCAACCAATTGAAGCAAGAATCCCAAAGGAAGGACGACCACTGCAAGTCAGAAAGGCATCCAGAGTCTGTTTGCAATCAACCCCCGACGAATTAGGAGTTAGACAGTGAGGGTACTGGCGGACGATCATACAACCAGTTGGTCTGCAAGCCCAAATGTTTGAAATTGCAGGCCCAGAAGGCTATCCAGGTTTGGTCCACCGGCCATCGACCATGACGGATCTGGAAAGTGCCGGTTGGCAATTGCCTGACCCACGCGAGGTTGGAGGTAATAAGAAGTGACAAAGTTCTGTACTGAGATCCGTCCCACATCACATGAGATGAGACGTCTCCTGGGACGAACACTAGGTGCCGATGTCACCAAAATCAAGTATATCTGGCCAGTGCAAACGTCCATGTCAGAGGATTCAACGTCCAAGCAGAGCAGAACGGAGACTTTAATGCTTTTGTTGCAGCGCTGGCAAACACCTGTAGGGAGACATTCCCAGTGCGAATGAACATGACAGAAATAGCAATGAGTAAACAACGGGAAGGTGAGACAGTTTCCCAGTACGTTAAGTGCCTCACTGAAGTCCATAATGTCCACAGCGGACTGAGACCACCCGCCGACATAACGGCGGCAGAGATCATGGCATATGAAGCACACCTGAGGAACAGCTTCATCAGTGGAATGAAGGACGAAAGAGCGAAGAAGATGGTTGCCCAGCGGTTGGAGGGAGGTGCGACGGAAAATGAGAGAGGAAGAGGCGATGGCAGAGGTAGATCTGGCGGGTGCTTTGTTTGTGGAGCAATGGACCAGTGGGTGATACAGTTCCCTCACAGAGAGCCTCAATCGGCCCTGGAGGCTGGAGAGTGAGGTGACTGACCGGGGAAGACTGAGGTGGAGGTGGGCAGCCCACACTGTACAGGTAAGCGACTTTCCTTTATGCTTAGCAACGCAGACTTGCATATGTTAATCTCATCTAATAATTTTCCGGGCACTGAGACATGTCCCACCTCTATGTTGAGCGCTGAGATTGCGAAGTGTGGACAATATGCCCAATAGACCATCGATGCGTATAAATCAATGTATATCTCTATGTTATATGTGGAACGCACAACATTTACCTTTTTGGTAGATACAGGGGCAACATGTTCAGACCTTAAATCGAGCCATTTCAGAGAGTCAACGCCAATAAAGATGAGTGCATGGCTCCCGAACTCAGTGGGTGCATCAGTAGTCGTTCTATGTGAGATATTTACCTCATCCTTGCAGAGTACAATACCCGTTAAAATCTGAGGTTACAGAAGCAATTACTCTCGTCTTTGAATCGCTCCTAAAGGCTGGAGTGATAATCCGTTGTGAAAAATCACCAGTGAGAAACCCCATGTTTCCGGTCAAAAAGCAAACATTCCAGGTGAACCGTAGGAATGGAGGTTTGTTCAACACATGCAGGCAGTCAACAGCGCTGTTGTTCTGCGCGCCCCAAATGTTTCTAACCCCTATACTATATTGGCTCAAATTCCACCGCACAGCAAATGGTTTTCTGTTGTGGATTTAGCAAATGCCTTCTTTCATGTACTGGTGCCCCCAGACAGTCAATTCTGGTTCGCTTTCACATTAACAGGTAAATTATATACCTTCACATGACTTTGTCAATGTTATTGTGAGTCCCCACCATATATAATGAGGCTCAACGCAGGAGTCTGGAGACTCTTGTTTTAACACCGGGATCAGAGCTTCTGCAATATCCTTACTGCTTCCCGAGCAAAAGACAGCACACAAATCGGCAGCAGGTTGGCTGAGCTGCAATATTGTGCTAATGGAGATGCCTAACATTACAATAAAGCGATATAATGTCCTTAGCACTGCGAGCCTTCTCCTCACAGATGACCCATATGATTGTATCGCTGTAAGTAATGAAATTTGCAGGCCTCGACCAGTTTTGCAGGATTCACCACTTCAGAATCCAGATATGGATATTTGTTTTGGAAAGGGTCAGCATTCAGGAGCAAGGAAACAGGCCAGAATTGTGTTGGCTACGCTGTAGTGACTGCCGAAGAGACAGTCAAAGGGAGATCTTTCCCTTCTCTTCTGTAGGTGCAAGCAGCGGAGCTCACTGCCTTGACTGAGGCCATTAAATTGTCTGAGGGAAAGACAATGAATAGATACACCGATAGCAGATACGCATTCCCGATTGTACATTATTTTGGACTCCTGTGGAAACACAGGGGTTCTTGACCTCCACCAGAAAGCCCATCACATACCATGGCCTGATTTCTGACCTCCTGGAAGTGGTCCAATTGCCTAAATCAATCGCTGTTTGTAAATGTGAAACCCACACAAAACACAATTATTTTATTTCCCAAGGCAATGCAAGGGCAAACTGAGCAGCAAGAACGGCAGCTCAGCAGACGCCAAGTGAGCAGATTGACATGTGTATGACAAAAATTTGTACCCCAACAGCGGACTTATGGGAGTTACAGTCACAGGCCACACCGGAAGAAAAGCGTGAGTGGACGAAAGCAGGATACAGTGTGAGGGAAGGAATATGGTGTGGTCCCAATGGTAAACCCTGTCTACCACGATCATTATTTCTATTCTACGCCAAGCTGACACACGGTATGGACCATGTGTCAAAAGGGCGAATGTACGACAGTATTTCCGCACACTCGTACTCTTAGGGATTTGCTCATTACTCCCAGAAATATTGCGAACGTTATGTTATCTGCACCACGAATAATGTGGGGAGGAGAATACAGATGAATCAGGCAGCACACTCCCAACCCCAAAAATCCTTTGAACATCTACAAATGGATTTTATTGAACTAACGCCCAGCGAAGGGAAAAGGTGCTGTCTGGTAATAGTTGATATGTTGTCTAAATGGGAGGGAGCGTTCCCCACATCTAAACAGGATGCCAGTGCAGTAGCCAAAGCTTTACTAACTGGGATTATTCCGAGATGGGACATCCCTGAAAGGATTAGTTGTGACAATGGGACAACATTTGTCAATAATGCCTTACAGCAGATCAGTGATTATTTGGGAATAACATGAGACGACACTGTAACTATCACTCAGGGATCGGTGGAGCAGAGGAAAGAGAAAATGCTACTCTATAAAGTAAATTGACAACATGTTGTGAGAAACTGGGGGTGACATGGACAAAGGCACTTCCGATTGTGCTAATTTATATGAGATCTCGGAGGAGAGGAAGAGCTAATCTTAGGCCGTTTGAGATTTTGTTTGGTAGACCACCTCATACAGGAATTGGCCCAAGACCTGAGGTAAGACAGATAACAGATCACTGTGAGGATGAGATGTTGTGTTACTGTATAAAACGCTCTACCCTTTTATCTCAAGTACAGAATCAAGTGTAAGCAGCACTACCCCAACTAGACGGAGAGGAGCTGCATGATCTAGAACCTGGAGACTGGATAGTGGTAAAGATACCAGGAGGAAAACCTGGAAGGCGAAGAGGTGGCTGGGATCGTTTCAAATGCTCCTTACAACACAGCCGGCAGTTTAGATCGCCGGTTTTTAATTATCTGTCCCTGTATTTTATTTAAACCTGGCTCTTTTATTTAGTTGTCATCCTTGTTGTCTTAAAATGACAAAAGGGGGACAATGTAATGGAAAATTAAGTAATTTTACATTTAGAAGAAATTTTTCATTTACCGTGAAATTTGAAAGAGAATGTCTTTTTCAAATTTAATGCAGTGCTGAGCTTTGTAAACAATACTTTGATGAGGTTTGCCGCCAACTTGTCCCTGTTTGAACTTTGTAAACATTCAATTCGATCTTGCAATAGTGGAACTCAGCGAAAGCTGAAGAACTGTTATATCCAAGACCAAGAAATTTGAGAAAAGCAACTTGAGTTTTCCCAGTCTTTGTTCTTGAGAGCGTTATAAGTATATGGCAAGTATCTGAACAATGCTATGCTAACCCTTTATGTTGCGGCATCCAGCTGAATGTACTGGGGTCAATTCTGAAGAATTTAAATAAAGCTCCTTTGCCTGCTCTTGCTAAAACAAAGTCGATTTAATTTCCATGACAGTTCACTTGGCCACACACTAGTCTCATGTTTCAACTTTTCTTCCTCTCGTTGTGCAGCTTCAATTTGCTCCTGACTGTCCCTTTTCTCTCTTTCTCTTCTTTCCCTCGGTTCATTTGTGGCTTCCGCACTTCTGACCCATTCTAACTGTCCCTCTACTTCTGCTATTCCCTTTATTACTGGACGATGCTTCAATTCCTCTTCATTAGAGTCGGAAGGAGGTCTATGTAACTCCTCCGAATCTTGGTGTAAGGTAGCGGGAGCTGATTCCTGCTTTTCTGTTTCCAGAAAATGCTCAGCTTGTTCTTTTGAAGCTTTCCTTGTCATCATAGTTTTCTACTAAACTATCTTCAGCTCATCACCCTCTTTCGTAAAAGGTTTCAGCATTTCTATCTCCTGATCCCACTTCTGGCTCCGAGTTTTAGATTTATCTTTCGGCGTATAGTTCTTAATTAGTCCTTCATGTCATTGCACATGTGTATATCAAAGGTACCTTCTTCTGGTCATTTAGTCAATAAATCCTTCGATTTTTTTTTCCCATTTCTCAGAAATGTTCACAATATCGTTTCTTGCCACTGGACATTTCTTACTCAGTATCTCAACTGCAGTCCGTTTATTCATTCTGTCATATATTTCAGTCCAGCTAATGTATTACCTCTCTCTCCCAAATCAGCTCCTCATGCCATTGAGGTCTAGTTAGGCTTCATCAAAAATATAACCAATCCCTAACTCTATAACTTTAAATTGTCCCTTACTAATCTATCAATTCCTAAACGTCCTCAATTGCAGCTAGATAATACAACAACCTATTCTCATTCGTCCAGCCTAACCCAGTCTCGCACTGCATTTGTGAAATGCACTAACCACTAACTGTTTCTTGAAAAATCGAACTCAAAAAAATCTTCTATTCTAATAGTGCAAAATAAGATCAAAATACACCTGGATCTCGAGCTCCAGGGAATCAAAACACAAGCATTTCACTACCAACAAACAATTATGCTTAAAAAGCAGTTTAAAATTATTGTGACATAGAGTGTTCTGTATCTGTCACACAGAAACACACAATTAGAACCTTCCTGCACACAATCAGGAGCTCAGTAGTAAATCAATCTCTCTCTCTCGCTCTCTCTCTCTCAGTCAAAGCATTGCTGAAGCAGACACTTTGATCATTTCCAAAACTAACTCCAAACTTAGAGTCTAATTATCACACAGGCCTTGTCTAAAACATTCTACAGTCTAGTTACACTTTAATACATGACTGTTCTCTACTATTTTATGTTTATTCATCCACGAGCAATCTGCTGGCTTTTAAATACGTCTATTAGCGCTATTAGTAAATCTATTCCTCCTGATAGATTTTGCCCTATCTATTCAGACCATCCTTACCCATGAGGTGGTACCTATAGGGTCTCATATTCACCACGTGGAATGTCATTATCACCACGTGGAATATTTGCTCAGGCAATTGCTACGTTCTATTCTTACTCACCCCCTCAGCCACTGTGCAGTTTTCTTAACAAATTCTCCAGGTCTCCAACAGCCGCCATTTACGCCTGGCCTTTGAATCATAGATTGGAGAGAACCTCCAGCAGGTTCCCTCATCTCCGAGTTCCCAAGGGCAACTCCAATCCAACAGAATATATTCCGAACTCACAGCAAAAATGCAAACCCCTTTTTGTTGGGTATTCTTATTCTGTCAGTATTCGGAGTGCCCCCAGTGGACGAGAACTGCCCCGTTATTGCCGCCCTCTTTCCAGGTGGGTTCCTGCACGGCCCCGCTCTCAGCACCCAATATGTCGTAGAGAAAATGTACGGAAACACCAGGCGGCGCGTCGACTTTGTAAAGTCTTTTCTCCACAAACAAAAAACCGTGACACACAGAAAGCAGATTCATGAATGCCTCCGAACCTCAGGGCCCGTGGTTCTTTATACCTGTTTTTATCATGTTTTTGTTAGCTCATCAGCATGGCCAACCATGTTAATCAAAATTACCTGTCTCCAGCGACACAATAAACCAGTAATGTAAGTTTCCGTTACTTCTTTAGTTCTGCCACTATGGCTTTTCCTACATACCATTTAATAGTATTCTGCTGTCACGATTAGATATTTCGAGACAACTCTGCAATAATGGTCTTTCATCCCAGACAGCGCTTAATGTTTTATCTAATGCCATGATTATATATTTTGCTGACGAATGTCTTAGGCAGGCTCTAATAACTATTACTTATATATTTATTTAGTGCGCCAAATATTTATTATTACAACCTGTTCCAAACATGCGATGATGATATTCAGCAGACCAGGCTGACTTTACTGTGTTATTTCATCGTGCCGTTGTGACATTTCAGTCTCAGCCTTACTCTGCGAATTGGTGTAAGAACTTTACATTACTCTTATCCCGCCCTGTCACAGTGACCTTTTGAATACTGTAGCATTCCACAGACTCCTTGTAACAGATCGCCCGAATCCTTCATGCTTTAATCCTTCCCATGCTTTCATACTCTTTATTTTTCATATAAGCATACTCTGTGCCAGCCTGAAGAATTAGCTCCCTTAACAGTAATGTACACATCGACAGCTACATAACAACTCCCCCCTTAAGAAAATACTGAACAATCATAGAAAATAGAACATAGAACATAGAACAATACAGCACAGAACAGGCCCTTCTGCCCACGATGTTGAGCCGAACATTTGTCCTAGCGTAAGCACCCATCCATGTACCTATCCAATTGCCGCTTAAAGGTCACCAAATATTCTGACTCGACCACTCCCACAGGAAGCGCAGTCCATGCCCCCACCACTCTCTGGGTAAAGAACCCACCCCTGACATCTCCCCGATACCTTCCACCCTTCACCTTAAATTTATGTCCCCTTGTCACACTCTGTTGTACCCGGGGAAAATGTTTCTGACTGTCTACTCTATCTATTTCTTTGATCATCTTATAAACCTCTATCAAGTCACCCCTCATCCTTCGCCGTTCCAACGAAAAAAGGCCAACACTCTCAACCTATTCTCGTACGACCTATTCTCCATTCCAGGCAACATCCTGGTAAATCTTCTCTGCACCCTCTCCAAAGCTTCCACATCTTTCCTAAAGTGAGGCGACCAGAACTGCACACAGGACTCCAAATGTGGCCTAACCAAAGTCCTGTACAGTTGCAACATCACTTCACGACTCTTGAATTCAATCCCTCTGCTAATGAACGCTAATACACCATCGGCCTTCTTACAAGCTCTATCCACCTGAGTCGCAACTTTCAAAGACCTATGAACATAGACCCCAATATCCCTCTGTTCCTCCACCTCACTAAGAACCCAACCGTTAACCCTGTATTCCGCATTCTTATTTGTCATTCCAAAATGGACAACCTCACACTTGGCAGGGTTGAACTCCATCTGCCACTCATCAGCCCAGCTCTGCATCATATCCAAGTCCCTTTGCAGCCGACAAGAGCCCTCCTCACTATGCACAACTCCACCAATCTTCGTATCATCTGCAAATTTACTGACCCACCCTTCGACTCCCTCATCCAAGTCATTAATAAAAATTACGAACAGCAGAGGACCCAGAACTGATCCTTGCGGAACTCCACTTGTAACTGGGCTCCAGACTGAATATTTACCATTTACCACCACTCTCTGACTTTGACCGGTTAGCCAGTTTTCTATCCAATTGGCCAAATTTCCCTCTATCCCATGCCTCCTGACTTTCCGCATAAGCCTACCATGGGGAATCTTATCAAATGCCTTACTAAAATCCATGTATACTAGATCCACTGCTCTACCCTCATCCACATGCTTGGTCACCTCCTAAAGAATTCAATCAGACTTGTAAGGCAAGATCTACCCTTCACAAATCCGTGCTGGCTATCCCTAATCAAGCAGTGCCTTTCCAGATACTCATAAATCCTATCCCTCAGGACCCTTTCCATTACTTTGCCTACCACCGAAGTAAGACTAACTGGCCTGTAATTCCCGGGGTTATCCCTATTCCTTTTTTTGAACAGGTGCACAACATTCGCCACTCTCCAGTCCCCTGGTACCACCCCCGTTGACAGTGAAGACGAAAAGATCATTGCCAACGGTACTGCAATTTCCTCTCTTGCTTCCCACATTATCCTAGGATATATCCCATCAGGCCCGGGGGACTTGTCTATTCTCAAGTTGTTCAAAATATCCAACACATCTTCCTTCCTAACATGTATCTCCTCTAGCTTACCAGTCCGTTTCACACTCTCCTCTTCAACAATACGGTTCCTCTCATTCGTAAATACTGAAGAAAAGTACTCATTCAAGACCTCTCCTATCTCTTCCGACTCAATACACAGTCTCCCACTGCTATCCTTGATCGGACCTACCCTCGTTCTCGTCATTCTCATGTTTCTCACATACGCATAAAAAGCCTTTGGGTTATCTTTGATCCTATCCGCCAAAGATTTTTCATGCCCTCTCTTAGCTCTCCTAATCCCTTTCTTCAGGTCCCTTCTGGCTATCCTGTATCCCTCCACTGCTCTGTCTGAACCCTGTTTCCTCAACCTTATGTAAGCCTCCTTCTTCCTCTATACAAGACATTCAACCTCCCTCGTCAACCAAGGTTCCCTCACACGACCATTTCTTTCCTGCCTGACCGGTACATACATATCAAGGACACGTCGTATCTGTTCCTTGAAAAAGTTCCACATTTCCACGACATCCTTCCCCGACAGCCTATGCTCCCAACTTATGCTCCTCAGATCCTGTCTTACAGCATCGTAATTACCCTTCCCCCAATTGTAAAACCTACCCTGTTGCACGCACCTATCTCTCTCCATAACCAAGGTGAAAGTCACAGAATTGTGGTCACCATCACCATAATGTTCACCCACAAACAAGCCCATCACTTGTCCCGGTTCATTACCGAGTAACAAATCCAAAATGGCCTCCCCTCTGGTCGGACAATCTACATACTGTGTTAAAAAGCTTCCTAGACACACTGCACAAACACCACCCCATCCAATCTACTAGATCTAAAGAGCTTCCAATCAATATTTGTGAAGTCGAAATCGCCCATGACTACTACCCTGTGGCTTCTGCACCTTTCCAAAATCTGTTTTCCAATCTGTTTCTCCACATCTCTGCTGCTATTGGGGGGCCTATAGTAAACACCCAACAAGGTGACTGCACCTATCCTATTTCTGACTTCAGCCCATACTACCTCTAAAGGCAGATCCCCCTCGAATTGCCTTCCTGCAGCGGTTATACCATTTCTAATTAGCAACGTCACCCCCCTCCTTTTTTTACCACCCTCTCTAATCATACTGAAACATCTGTAACCAGGAACCTCCAACAACCATTCCTGTCCCTCTTCTATCCACGTTTCCGTGATGGCCACAACATCGTAGGCCCAGGTACTTATCCACGCCTTAAGTTCACCGACCTTATTTTTGATACTCCTTGCGTTGAAGTATACGCACTTGAATGCATCTCTGTGTCCGTAAGTATTCCCTGTCAGTGCTCCCTTCTTCACAGTCTCCCCACACACTTGGACATCCTGACAAACAGCTAGCCTACTTGCTGGACTACAAGTCCGGATCCCATCCCCCTGCCAAATTAGTTTAAACCCCCCCGAAGATAGCTAGCAAACCTACCCCCCAGGATATTGGTGCCCTTCTGGTTCAGGTGCAACCCGTCCTGCTTGTACAGGTCCCACCTTCCCCAGAATGCAGTCCAATTGTCCAAATACCTGAAGCCCTCCCTCTTACACCATCCTTGCAGCCACGTGTTCAACTGCACTCTCTCCCTATTCCTTGCCTCACTGTCACGTGGCACCGGCAACAACCCAGAGATGATGACTCTGTCTGTCCTAGCTTTCAGTTTCCAGCCTAACTCCCTGAGCTCTTGAATGACCTTCCCACCTCTCTTCCTACCTATGTCGTTGGTGCCAACGTGCACCACGACTTCTGGCTGCACACCCTCCCCCTTAAGGACTTTGAAGACACGGTCCGAGACGTCTCGGACCCTGGCACCCGGGAGGCAACAAACCATCCGAGTGTCTCGCCCATGCCCACAGAATCGCCTGTCCGTCCCTCTAACTAGAGGGTCTCCTATAACTAGCGCTCTCCTCCTCTCCCCCTTTCCCTTCTGAGTCTCAGAGCCAGACCTCACGCCACAGACCCGGTCACTGCAGCTTACCCCTGCTAGGCTGTCCGCGCCACCAGTATCCAAAGCGGTATACTTATTTTTTTAGGGGAATGACTACAGGAGATCCCTGCACTGCCTGCTTCCTCCCCTTCCCACCTCTAACTGTTACCCAGCTACCTCTGTTCTCTGGCGTAACTATGTCCCTGTAGCTTCTATCTATCACGTTCTCAGCCTCTCGAATAATCCTGTTCATCCAACTCCAGTTCCAGTTCCCTAACTCGTTCTGTGAGGAGCAGAATCTGACTGTATTTCCTGCAGATGAAGTCGGCAGGAGTATCGGTGGTCACCCCTACCTCAAACATCCGGCAGGAGGAACACATTAAATGTTTCAAGGCCAGTACCAATCTCAGTCATTGTTTTCGATCGTCGAGTATTTTCTCTGGTGGATGTTGAGTTTCTTTGAAAAGTAGCAAACTGGCAGTTCAATTCCATGAGAAGATTCCTACAGTAATATAGCTCCACCTCCTATGTCACGAGCATCAATTACAAAATTGAACTGTTCCAAAAGTTTTGTGTAGCTAAAACTGTTGTGATGGGTAATATTGCTTTGACATGTGCAAATGATTCCGAGCATTGTTATGTACACCAACATTTTCTGTTCTTCTTCAACAAAGACGACTACACTGATAAACTTCTGATAGAATCTGCTTCGTCGAAAACATCGAAGCACCTCTTTCCTCGAGATTGGTCGAACAAATTCCTCGATGGTATTGGTCTTTGCTTTCCGGAGGGTCAACCTTGCATTACCGATGTTCTGTCCCAAGAACTTCACCTTTCCTTTCGCGAGTTCAATTTTGTTTAAGTTTATTACCTGTTTTGCCACTCTTAGTTATTCAAGGAGCTCTGCCAACTGTACCATGTGATCTTTCCAGGACTTTCAAAAGATCACTACATCAGCCAAACACACTGCACAGTGTGGCAACACAGCCACAACGCTGTTCATGAGTCTTTGGAATCTGGCAGTTGCGTTCTTCATTTCAAAGGCATCATTTTGATTTGGTATAGCTCATTTGGGTTTTTCAAGCACAGAAATTTATTACGCTCTCGCTGATAAAGGTACCTGTCAATAACCACGCAGGAAGTCTAACATGGTGATGCGAAGAGCTTGTGCAATTTTCTCTATAGAGTTCTTCAATCTCAGTATTGGATATGTGTCCAATTCTGTTACAGTATTGACTTTCCAATAATCCACGAAATATCATTGCGACACATCCAGATTGGGAACTAGGACGATAGGTGAACTCCACGCGCTTGCCTTGGTTCAATAATATCCTCGTTGGGCATGGCCTCCACCTCGTTCAGGACCTGTCTGACGTTCAAGGGGTTACCTGGTAGTCGTGTTGCTTTATCGGTACAGCATTCTCTGTGCAATATTTTCAGTCCTCCCCATTTGATTGCATTCTTTGCTGTTGTAATAACCTACCTCACTCCTCAATGACTTACTCATTTCGTAACTTGTTTTGAGGCACATTAAAATCCACAATACCTAAATTTGATTTCTCACTCTATGGGCAGTATATAACACCTGTTTCTCCAATTTGTTCTGTCTCTTGTAGAATGGGTGCAACATGTTCTCGTGACATACACGGAACAGGTTTTTAAAACATCTGACATCTTTACTAAATAGTTCACGTGAGTCGTTTACTTCTCAATTTGATAGGGACCACTAAATTGCCATCGAAGTGATTTCATATCACTGGTAACAATACTGATGCGTCATCCCACCGCCCCGCAGGAAAACGTCAGAGTCTCGGGGTTTTCATCTGCCACGTGCTTTGTTGTTGGTTGTGGCCTCTTTAGCTGTTGGTTGTGGCTGTTCAGTTAACTCACCGACTCGAGTTAATCTCTCCCTCACCTCCGATACATAATCTAAATGTGAGATTTCTGACGTTTGCCCTGTCAATTTCTCTTTAATTAATTCCCAAGAGTCTTTCACTTCATTACCGAATATTAACTGGAAGGTTGTAAACTGAGTAGATTAGTTTGGGGAACTCGAATGGCACACAATTCGAATGAGATGCATTTATCCCGATTATTTAGGTAACCCTGACAGTATGCTTGCAACATGGTATTCAAGGTCTGATGCCACCTTTCTAACGCTTTCTTCGATTCACAGTGATATGCACTTGATTTAAAGTGATGTGTACCGCCGTTATCCAAGTGCTCCTTAAACAGCCTCGCAGTATAATTAGACCCTTGATCCGACTGAATCTCTCTGGGTAGCCGACACCGTATGAATCAAGCTACTAACACCATTATCAACTTTTTTTGCCTTAATACTCCGTAATGGAATTGCCTCCATTATGGTTAAAACGTACGTGTTCCCACTTTGCTCCCGCGAGGGGACATACTCAGGCAAGATAATTCGAGTGAAAAGTTCTTCAGATGCTGGAATTTGAACAACGGTGCTGGTTTTAATACCGCCTCTGTTCCAATGAGTAATCATATCCTTGTGCTTTCTAGCCCAATGAAAATGCTTTCGTACCTGAGCCTAACCCTTGGTGACCTCCTAAAGGTAGGTCATGTACTACCCAGAAAATCTCCTTTCCAAATCTCCTTTCCAACTGGCAACACAACCTGGTGCACTTCGGCCCACTTCTCCTCTGCATTAAGCTGCCATGGTCTCCTTTTCGGTCTTAGTCTTTTTTTTCGATTAGATTACATTACAGTGTGGAAACAGGCCCTTCGGGCCAACAAGTCCACACCGACCCGCCGAAGCGCAACTCACCCATACCCCTACATTTACCCCTTACTTAACCCTACGGGCAATTTAGCACATCTTTGTGACTGTGGGAGGAAACCGGAGCACCCGGAGGAAACCCACGCAGACAACGTGCAAACTCCACACAGTCAGTCGCCTGAGGCGGGTATTGAACCCGGGTCTCCGACGCTGTGAGGCAGCAGTGCTAACCACTGTGCCACCGTGCCGCCCACGCACGGTGTCTTTTTGATAATTACCTTCATGAATATCCTTTCCCTCCTGTACAGAATATGCATGTAATATATATCTTTTATTGTCTTGTTTTGCTTTTGCAAGTCTCTCAACCTTTCAGGACCAAAACACTTCTGTCTGATCATTTCAGGTTTGTCCCTCACAATTGCGACAAACTGTGTTTCCGCGCTCTGAAACTCAAATCCTTCATCTCACTTTTTAGTTTTTGCTCGTGCTGTGACTACTGATTGTAAGGTCGATCAGTCTGTAATGCACAGTCTGAGAAAATACCAGAATATTTATATTTTAACTCCTCAGTTGGTGGTGACCCTCAATGAGAGTTGGAAGCAACCATATTATCGCTTTTTATTTTGGGTCACTGCTGTTGTGATACATTGCAGAAGAACAAAAAAAAAAACAATTTTGCAGGATGCTTCTATATCCAGCCATGCCCCTCGCAAAAACAAGCTTTCGGACAGAGGAAGGAATGGTCAAAATACAGATAGTTGTGCAAAAAATGCAGAACTAATTTGAGAGCCATAAAGCTTTGTAAAATGTTGTGATGTTGAAAAAAATGTAAAGTTTGCAAGACGAGGCTGAGAGGTTTCATGATTTCCATGCAATACGCACTTCAACTGGTGCAACGAGCAGGAAAGGTCACGTCAGCTGTGGGCTTGAAATTAATCACCTACTTACACACATCTGTGGTATCAACGTCATCGGACACTGCTTCCACAGTTGGTTACCGATTTAGGTGAAGCTTTGAGCAACATCTTACATTTGGGGTAAGACCCCATAATCACCATCACTATGTAGAGATGATGTCCAGTTTCCCCGAGAGGGACTGTGGAGGTCAATGGAATGGCACTGGAAGGAAGTTGAAGGAGGCGGGCGAATTAGGGGCAGACAATTTGTCATTCTGATCTTGGCCTTCACAAGTTCGGGTTTCAAGATCAGGAAAGAGAATGGTGCTTTTCTGGGGTTCAGGATGATGCGCAACTTGGGCGAATAAGAGACAGAGGGTGATGGAGGTCTGTATTCATGGCTGCTATTGCTGAAAAAACAGTTTCAATGAATGGAACCTTGTTCACAATGTCCTGGAGTTATGCAGCACAGGAACAGCCTCTTCGACCCATCTCGTCCATGCTCGAATGATTTAACAAATGGAAGCAATTCAATTTGCTGGTACTTAACCCATATCACTTTATTTTAAAGCCCGATGTTGTATTGATTGCGAAAGAGCAAAAGTTTGGTGTCAGGCTGCGGTCCGTAAATATTACATATTCTTCAAAGGATGGGCAGTGAATTCGTGTAGACTTACTTCACACTGGGTGCGTTTTCGATGGAAAATCAAAATTTTCGTTGATCTTTTGATTTAATCCTGCGTATTCAACCCAAGGACAATATTGCAGTATCTGTGAACAAATTCACAAAAGTGGCATTAATGTAGCCACAATTCTCTGGTGAACCAAACAGAGCAAACATCACGCGCGTTTCCCGGGATAGGAGGCAGCAGTGGACTGGAGTCGCTGTTCTCAACGTTTAAACTTTCATTGAACACGCTTGCAATCTCTTTCTGAAGCCTTCTGTATTTTAGTGCATTGGGCCGAAAAGCGTGTTGCTTCAAGAGAACAGGATTTCCTATTTCCACATGATGCATGCTCAGTTCCCTGCTGAATCCCATATATCTCTCCAAGGGATTGTTACAAGCTTTCTTCTGGTGTTCAATAATTTAGCCCAGTTTTCAAGAACATCCTCATTGTCTTATTCAATTTTAGGAATGTCAAGTTCAGAACTATCTATAGTGACGACAGAGGTCTCAGTTGTAACAAATGGCGTGTTATCCTTTTGATCCCATTCCTGATTGAAATATTGTTTGAACATATTCATACGACATATTTCAGACATGGAATTCTTACAGTTCATTACGGGCACAGTGGACAATGGATAACACTCGTATGTGGTGCATGTGAATCTCCAGATGTCCTTGATCAAGGAAATATACAAAGGCTGCTGCAACAGGTAATGGTGTACGGCATTATTTGTAATGGAGTAGCATGTGTCGACGATTGGCTAATGCATAGAAAACAATAAGTGTGGGAAAATCGTTTTGTTTTGGTTTTGGCAATCAATGTCTACTGGTATGTCTCTGGGATCAGTGCTGGAATCGCAATCGTTTCCAATTGATATTGATAATTTTGAATTAGAGGTCAAGTGTAGTGTGTCAATGTTCGCAGATGACACTATAATGAGTGGTACGGCAAAAGCAGGAGAAGGATAGAGAGAGAGGTTAAGTGAGTGGACAAGGGTGTGGCAAGTGCAATACTATGCTGTTAAATGTAAAGTCATCCATTTTGACAGGAATAACAGAAATAATGTCTATTATATAAATGGACAAAAGTTGCAGCATGCTGCGGTGCAGAGGGCCCTGAATGTCCTTGTGCATGATTTTCAGTTGCAGCAGGTCATTAAGAAAGACAATGGAATATTGTCCTTAATTGTTATAGCTGAAAATGTGTTGCTGGAAAAGCGCAGCAGGTCAGGCAGCATCCAAGGAACAGGAGAATCGACGTTTCGTTCATAATCCCTTCTTCCTGAAGAAGGGCTTACGCCCGAAACGTCGATTCTCCTGTTCATTGGATGCTGCCTGACGTGTTGCGCTTTTCCAGCAACACATTTTCAGCTCTGATCTCCAGCATCTGCAGCCCTCACTTTCTCCTCTTAATTGTTATAGGGGTGGATTTTCAAAGCTCTGAGGTTATATGACTGCTGTATCACGTGCAGATCAGGTCACACCTGGAATATTATGAAAACGTTTCAAATTCTTACTTGGGAAATAATGTGATGGCACTGTACGGGATGCAGAGGAGGTTCCCAAAATTGATTCTAGACTGAAGGGGGTTGCCTCGTGAGGACAGATTTTATAGCTGAGTCGATACTCATTGGAATTTAGAAAAATGGAGGAAGTCTTATAACCATATATAAACTTGTGAAGAGAACAGTTAAGATAGAAGCAGGGACATTGTTGTCCACGCGTCGGTCAAATTGAAACGAGATGACATACCTTCAAAATAAGGGCAAGCAGATATAAGAATCGGTTGAAGAAATTATTCAGTACCCGACGGGGTGTGAATCTGTAAATTTCTCTGCCACCTGACGCAGTTGAGTCTATCACGTTGCATGTTGTAAAGGCAAAGATAGA
Source organism: Chiloscyllium plagiosum (assembly GCF_037043375.1). Classification (NCBI taxonomy): domain Eukaryota; kingdom Metazoa; phylum Chordata; class Chondrichthyes; order Orectolobiformes; family Hemiscylliidae; genus Chiloscyllium; species Chiloscyllium plagiosum. The sequence goes on from NW_028270177.1 coordinate 55,028,767, forward strand.
TTTGTACTTGACAAGTGCAGGCTTTTTGCGAGTGGATGGGTAGGTTGAGTTGAGCCTCGAAAAGATCAGCCATGATCTTATTGAATGGGGAAGCAGGCTCGAGGGGTCAGATGTCATACTCCTGCTCCTTATGTTTCTTATGCTAGAACGAACAACATAGAATTTAGACCATGAGAGCACAGTACAGGCCCTTCGACCCTCGATGCTGCGCCGAGCTGTGAAACCAACCTCAAGCCCATTTAAAATGTACTATTCCATTTTCATCCATGTGTATCCAATGAAGATTTAAGTCCTCTTAAATTTGACCAGTCTACTCCTCTTGCATGCACGCCATTCCACGCCTGTACTACTCTTTGAGTAAAAGAACGACCTAGGACATCTCTCCAAGATCTATCAAGTCTCAATTTAAAGTTATATTCCCTCAATCTCGTCATCTTCATTCGAGGTAAAACGGATCTCAATGTCCAACCGATCGAAACGTCTGATCATTTTATACGTCCCAATTAAGCCTCCTCTCAATCTTCTTCAACCGAACGAAAGCTGCCTCAAGTCCATCAGCGTTTCTCGTAAGTCCTTACCTCCACGTAAGGCAACATCCTGGTAAATCTCCTATGAACCCTTCCAATTCTATAATGCAGTGACCAGAACAGTATGCAATACTGCAGTGCAGCTGCACCAGATTTCTGTAAACTTGCAGCATCACCTCATGGCTCCAAAACTCAATTCCTCTAATCATAATAGCTAACACACTGCATACGATCTTAACAACCATCCCAAACTGGGTGGCACCTTACAGGGATTTATGGTCATAGATATCGAGATCTCTCTGTTCATCGACACCAGCAAGCAACTTACCATTTATCCAGTACTTTGCATTACTGTTACTTCTTCCAAAGTCAGTCAGCTCAGACTTTTCTACATTAAACTCCATTTGGCAACTCCATTTGGAATTGAGGTCCGGAGCCCTGAGGTTATGTTGCAGTTTTATAAGACTCTGGTGCGGCCGCATCTGGAGCTTTGTGTGCAGTTTTGGTCGCCATACTATAGTAAGGATGTGGAGGCACTGGAACGGATGCAGAGGACGTTTACCAGGATGTTGCCTGCTATGGTAGGAAGATCGTATGAGGAAAGGCTGAGGCACTTGGGGCTGTTTTCATTGGAGAGAAGAAGGTTTAAGGGTGACTTGATAGAGGTGTACAAGATGATCAGGGGTTTAGATAGGGTTGATCATGAGAACCTTTTTCCACATATGGAGTCAGCTATTACGAGGGGGCATAGCTTTAAATTAAGGGGTGATAGGTATAGGACAGATGTGAGGGGTAGATTCTTTACTCAGCGAGTCGTGAGTTCATGGAATGCCCTGCCAGTAGCAGTGGTGAACTCTCCCTCTTTATGGGCATTTACACGGGCATTGGATAGGCATATGGAGGATAGTGGGCTAGTGTAGGACAGGTGGGCTTGGATCGGCGCAACATCGAGGGCCAAAGGGCCTGTACTGCGCTGTATTCTTCTATGTTCTATGTTCTAACTCTTAGCCCAGCTGTGCTGCTTATCTATGTCCCTCTGTAACATACAACATCCTTCATCCGGAGCCACAACTCTACCAACCTCGTGTCATCCACAAATTTACTAATATATCCTTTACGTGCTCATTCAGAGCATATATAAAAAAAATGACAGACTGCAGTGGCCCAATAACAGATCAGTGCGGTGCAACACTAGGAACTGATCTCCAGAATGACCATTTCCTATTAACCACAATGTTATGTCTTCTTTCACTTAAACAATTTCTGTTCCAAACCTCCAAATAACTCTCAATCGCAAGGCTTGGCATTTTGTGAACTATCCTACCATGGAAAACCTTATCATGTGCTTTACTTAAATCCATATAAACCATATCAATGGCTTTACCCTCATCCACCTCTCTGGACATTTTCCCAGATGACGCTATAAGTTTTGTGAGATACGGTCTACCCTTCACAAAACCGTTTTGCCTATCGGTAATCAACTTGTTCCTTTCTAGTTGATTATAAATCCCATCTAGTAACGTGTTCCAATACTTTACTCACAACCGAATTCAAGATCACTTGTCTGGAATGACCAGGATTGTCTCTACTCCGCTTCTTGAAAAAGTGAATAACACTTGGTATCCTCCATTGAGTCACAGAGTCATGGAGATGTACAACATGGAAACAGACCCTTCCATCAAACCCGTCCATGCTGACCAAGTTTCTCAACTCAATCTAGTTCCACCGGCATACATCCCTCCAAACCCTTCTTATTCATATACCCATCCAGATGCCTCTTAAATGCTGCAATTGTACCAGCTTCGACCACTTCCTATGGCACCTCATTCCATTCACATATCACCCTCTGCGTGAAAGAGTTGCCTTTTAGGTCTCTTTTATATCTTTCGCCTCTCACCCCAAACCTATCCCCTTTAGTTCTGTACTCCCCCACCCCAGGAAAAAGACTTTGTCTATTTATCGTATCCATGCCCCTCATAATTGTGTCAACGTCTGGCGCAATTCCTGTCGACAAAAAAAGACATAAAGGCCAAAGCCAAAGCTCTGCAACCACCTCCCCTGCTTTCCAGAGAATTCCGAGATAAATCCCAATCGGCGTGGGGACTTATTTGTTTTTACATTATCCAGAATTGCTAACACTCCTTCTCCTGAATCTCAATTCCATCCCGTCTATTCGCCTGTATCCACTCGACAACATTTTTTCCAGTGTGAATACTGACAAAGTATATTCATTGTGGACTTCGCCTATTTTGTTTGACTCAATGCATAACTTCCTACTACTTTCCGCGATTTGCCCTCATCTTGCTCTTGTCATTGTATCATCCCTAATATACCTATATACCTGACGGTTTTTTCTTTTTTATCCAATCCTCCAACGACCTCTCATGTCCCTTCTTCGCTCGTCTTAGCTCTCTCTTTCTGGATTTCCTGGCTCGCTATAACTCCCAAGCGCCCTAACTGAGCTTTCACGTCTTTGTCGAACGTTATCCTTCTTATTGTTCTTTTATAAACCACGGCTCCATCGCTGTACAAATTTCTCCCTTATGCAATGTCCTTATGTAATAACGAATTTGTCCTTCGATCGTGAGCAAAACACAGGAACACGAGAAACCATTCAGCTGTCCAAACCTCTCCCGCCATTCAACAGGATGTTTTGCTGCCGCGTTGCACATGCCTGCACTGAGGTCTTGTCATGGAAAAATAACAAATTTCACATTTACTGTGAAAACTGAAGTGCTTTTCTAAAAGGAATATTGTGCTGAACATTGCAACACTTTGTGGTCTTTGTTTGAACTTTGTAAACATTCAAGCTAAGGGAAAACATAAGAACAGTATGTCCAAAACAAAGGAATGAAACAAAAGCAAGTCAAGTCTTCCCAGTCTATGTCCTTGATAGCATGACAAGAATGGTAAAAGAAGAATATGTGAATTATGCTCACTGCCCTTACACAAGGCATTTTTCCCAAGTGCATTTGTTCCTCTGCGTGCAGAGGTTTCTTTAAAAAAAATTATTTTTCTTTGCTCTCGCTAATAGTTGACTCGAGTAAAGTTAACTTGCACCACAGGCCTCGTCTATCCCTTAAGGAGGCAAATCCTCTCATATTTCAATCTGACAATTTATGGAACATCTACGGCGGTTTGTGCTAGTCTTTTTCAAATGTCTAAACCCCTTTTTACTGTTCGTGTGTATGTTTGTGAGTGTGTATCGGTGTTCGTGTGTGTATGTGTTAGTGTGAGTGAGTGCGTATATGCAGGTGTGTCTCTGTGTGCGTGCCATACGTCTGTGCCCTTGAACGTGTGAGTAAGGTTGTGAGTGACTGTGTGTGTGAAACTGTTGTATGTGTATGATTCACAGTGTGTTCAAGAGTGAGATTGTATGTGAGTGTTTGCGAATGAGCTGTGCATGTGCATATCTGTAAGTCAAAGTGTGTGAGTGTGAGTTTAAGGGAGTGGTTGTGAGTGAATGCGTCTGTGAGAGAGTGTGTGAGACAGAATGTGTGTGTGTGCTTGTTGGGGGTAATCTCTCACAGAATGGACTGGGTTCAAATTCTGGAGCTCGACCCCAGTAGCAAACTGGAACGGAATGACTGTATTCTCGGGAGCAATCCATGTGACTGATCACGAAGTTTAGTGGAGAAAGTTCCTTGAAAATTTCAGTTATTTGAACGTGAAGGAGCAGAGATCAGGAGGCGCAACTTGGTCAATGGCTCTGTGTTTTCCCTCAATTGAATTGCAATATCACCTTCCCTCTCTCTCCCTCTGATGTACACAACGTGGTGTTTTCGGAGAAAGTGAGGTCTGTAGTTGATGTTCGTCAGAGGTGAAGAGTGTGGTGAATGCCATGTTTGTGATACTCACCCCACACATATCGTGAATGCCCGGAATCTTCACGGATAGAATGACCATCTCCATGTGTTCTTTAATAAAATCCATGCACTGTCAGAACCAAGAATTGGCAAGAGGGAAAAATGTTCAGCTGATTACATGCAGATACCTTTTGAATGTTAGAGTTGTACCAATCTCCTCCAATTCCTTTGTCAGCTCGCAACATGCACGCACCACCTTTTGCATGAAAATACTACCACACTCTTCTAATTTAAATCTTTTGCCTCTAAACTTAAAATGACGCTCTCTAGATTTGGTCCACCCCATCGGCAGAGAAGACCTCAGTGATTCACCTCATCTGTGCTCCTTATGATTTTCTATATCTCTACATGGTATACATTCATTCTCTTGCACTCCGGGGGAAGCAATATCCCAGCATATCCGGCTTTTCGTATAACTCAAACCCTGAACTCTCGGTAACATCCTTGTAAATCTTTTCTTACACTCTTCCAAAAGTAATATTATCATTCCTGCAGCAGACTGACGAGAATTGTCATCAGTTTTCGAAAAGTGGCCTCACCAAATTCATTAACAGGTCTAACGTGACATCTAATCTCCTGCAGGCAAGGCTCTGATCGATGAAGGAACGTACATCAAACCAATTTCATAAACCTGTCTACCAGTGATATCACTACAACTATCTGCATCATTCCACTCCTTGGTCTCTCTGTTCAACAGCACACCCCAAGCACTACCATACACTGCATAAGTCCGCCCTGGTTTGTGTTCCCAACTTCTCACGTCCGACCCTGTTTAGCACATAAAGCAATCCCTCCATACCTAGGGATCACACCGGTAGACCTTCTCTGAAAGGCCTCTAATGAAATGATGTATTTCCTTAAATAAGGGGGACCAAGTCTGCTCACGATGCTCCCGATGTTTTGTTTCCCAGCACCTTCCATCCCAATCTCACTGGAACTCACCATTAAATTCAATTCATTCGAGAGCGAAGGGCAGACTTTCTGTTGCAGTGTTTCCATGTCCATACCAGCCTTCCAGTGCAACTGGAGGTTATTAGAGATTTCCACACACTGGAAACAAGTCATTTTAGACAAAACTAGTTTGCCGAGAAATGGGAGAGACTCTGATTTAATAGTAAATGTTCCCACAAACAATCAATGCACTAATTCTCATACTTTAAGTTAAGGGCTGGGTGCGGGGCGTGGGTTAAATAAAAGAGATGCAGACTACATTGCTTCAAATATGCTTCTGACACTCTGCGTTTGGGCGAGTGCGTGCAATTTCGAAATATGTGGAGACGAGACTGTGATAATGCTTGAGAAATTCAGCAGCTTTTAAAGCATCTGTGCAGTCAGAGAAGGCAGGGTAAAAGTTTCGAGTCAGCTGTACTTCTTAAGAAGATGTTCCCGCCTGGATAGACAAATCAAACCATTTTACAAAGATTTCTGAACAAGATTCCATTAGGACTTGCACCGAATTTCGTTGGCCGTGATTGGTTAATCAATTTAACCCGATATGGGCTGATCGACAGCGAATTCGAATTGGGAGGGAAAGTTCTAGACACTAAGGTATTTCATAAACATTTCAGAAATATTTTTCAGTCGATTTCTCTCTCTCTCTCGCTCTGTCTCAGAGATAGAGAGGTACAGTTAGTAAGTTTCAGATGACACCAACATTGAAGGTGTAATGGACAGCGATGAGGGTTACCTCAGATTATAAAAGGATCTGGACCAGATGGGCCAATGCGCTCAGAGACGGCAGATGCAGTTTAATTCAGATAAATGCGAAGGTGCTGCATTTTGGGAAAGCAAGTCTCAGCAGGACTTATACACGTAATGACAAGGTCCTAGGGTGTGTTGCTGAACAAAGAGACCTTAGAGTGCAGGTTCATAACTCCTTGAATGTGGAGTCGCAGGTAGATGGGATAGTGAAGAAGGCGTTTTCTATGCTTTCCTTTATTGGTCAGAGTATTGAGTACAGGACTTGGGAGGGCATTGGTTAGGCCACTGTTGGAATATTGCGTGCAATTCTGGTCTCCTTCCTACCGGAAAGATATTGTGAAACTTTGAATGCATCAGAAAAGATTTACGAGCATGTTGCCAGGGTTGGAGGACCTGAGCTACAGGGAGAGGCTGAACAGGCTGGGGCTGTTTCCTCTGGAGCGTTGGAGGCTGAGGGGTGACTTTATGGAAGTTTACACAATTATGAGGGGCATGGATAGGATAAATAGGCAACGTCTTTTCCCTGGGATTTTGGAGTCCAGAACAGAATGGCATATGTTTAGGATGAGAGGGGAAAGATATAAAAGAGACCTAAGGGGCATTTTTTTCACGCGGGGATGAGGGGGTGCGGGGGCGGGCACATGTGTGGAATGAGCTGCTAGAGGATGTAGTGAAGGCTGGTACAATTGCAACATTCAGAGGCATTTGGATGGGTATATGAAAGGGAAGTTTTTGGAGGGATATGGGCCGGGTGCTGGTAGGTGGGATTGGGATTGGATTTGGATATCTGGTTGGCGTGGACAGGTTAAACCGACGGGTCTGTTTCCAGCTGTACATCTCTATGACTGTATAATTGGAGGGAATTAACTTGGAACAAACAGACAGAATGACCAGTCCAGAACTGGGCAGAGATTTAATATCATTCCTCTCCATCAACATCTTGCTAATCGCAATGTCCTGTGGTGATTGTCAATGTGGGACTTTCAGACCAGAATGAGCAGAGTGTGTGGGGCTATTTGAATTGATATGTTTCCTGTCTATCCTGCACAGGAACTCAAGTGGACACAAGGAGTGTGTTGTGGCTGCCCAGAGCTAAACAGTTTCGGGGCTGGAAAGTACTTTCAGAGAAACTGTTCAAGTCATCATAAGACTTCGCTTTGCTTAGACACTGTTGGGAAAACAACAACAAAAAAATGCATCTTAAGGGGATATCTGGGCTCCCCCAGACCTGGAATCAGGATAAACGTCTGGGACAGTACTCATGCCTCCTTTTGTCGAATGAAATACAAGAGTGTTTGTCACATTTGATTGCATTGCAACATAATGGGCAAGTTTTCAGATCTTTGACATATACATCAGTTCTGAACTGTTAACTCTACTTTCTGTCTCTGCAGATGATACGAGACTGGCTGACTTTATGAAACGGTTTGTTTGTTATTTATCGCCTACAGTGTAAATGGAGCTCATTTGGTCCGTCACATCTCCGCTGCCCCTCTGAAGATTATCCCATCCTTTCAATGTCACCCTGCGTTTCCGGCCAATCCACATGATTTGCGAATTTTTAGACTATCGGAGGAAACCGGAAAACCTGAGGAAACCCACGCACACACGGGGGAGAATGCGCAATATCCGTGCAATCCATCGCCAAGGGAGGAATCAAGACTAGTCCCGTGTGCTGTGAGGTTGCATTGCTAACCACTGTGACCCCCTGCGTTGATGACCGTTCGCATCTGCAGTATATCCAATCCTGTACGACACAGGACTAAGTTAAGGAGTGGACCCCCATGCTCTATCCAGGCCTGCGATCACTCACTCTCTTGAGGAAACGGCCAGCATGTCGATAGAACCGGTTCCAATTAAAGCTGAATTACTTTCTGTCTCCCAATGCAAGCAAGGACATTTTGTTTACCGTTTTACTGTCTGAAACTGAATCTCGCATTATATAAATGCAAACAAATTAGCATCATGTAGCACCGTTAAAGTAACGCCACTTTCCCATCGGTGTCACTGAGCAGAAAACATTGCAGGTTACACTGTGAGCAGCAAATGAGCAGTGAATTCGCATCAGCATCAAAGCAAAGGGAAGTGACAAATGCTGATTGTCACGGCGTTTCCTGGATTCCTTCAAACGCACCGTCGACACTGCCAACATGCTAAAGAGGAAAGTTTTATAAAGTGTTTAGCATCTTACCTGGAGAGAAGAAGTAAAGAAGTAGGAGTGGCAGGACAGCCATAGCTGCATTCTGAGTGTTGAAACCACATGCACTCATGTTGTTATACAACACGAAATCACCCTGAGCAAAGGCTTTACTGTTCAATGTCAGAATGGTGAGCACATTAAAACAGTAAGATAGCCAATAGGAGCCCTGCCTTGTGTCCAAGACAACGGTCCCTTACTCCGACAGATTGATTCGGTGCGAGATCATGTTGCCACGTTTCACTTCCTGCCTGGAAATTAAACATCAACTAGAAGACGGCGCCACAATAGAGTTGCCAAATTGTACTCTTCTAAAGGGTAACGATTTCTCACTTTGTCTGATTGTTACTGGGATTCTTCTTCCCCAAGGGGTCCTGCTTTACGATTAGGGCCAGTGTCTTGAATCGGGTTGGGGGTGAAGCCCACTCAAGTATTCCATGCTGAATCTATGCTCTGCTACAGAAGATGAGTTCTCACACATCTTGAAAAAAGGAATCTTTGTTGTGGCCGTGGAGTGAGGATGGAGGTAAAGATATTTCAGGGTCCACCCTTTAAAAGAAGTTTTTGGTCTTTATTTCGGTTTACCCGGTGTCCTACTGGCCAGTAACATTCGAGGGGGCAGGGCTCCGAGATTCTGATTCACAACGCCTTTAAGTTATATACCGCAACGTTGAAAAGAGAACAAATAAATGGTCAGAGGTCATACGGGGAGAATGCTGGTGTACCGAACAAAGCACTATGTGCTTACAGTGCTAAGATAGAACTACATATCACAGATACCATCATCCAGGCAATACTATTCACAGATGTGCCGATATAAATACTCGAAGAGAGGTAGGTAGAAACAGAATTCCCGTTTAAACATGATGTGAATTTCATTCAGGGGGAGTACCGAGAGCCTAAAAAGGACTAGTTAATGGTGCTATCCAAGACTTCACTCGCGAATTTGAAAACAGGAATATACTGATCCCGAGAACTGATTGTTCTAGTCATGGGTGACTGGCACTGTCTTGTGTTGCATCACTGGCAACTTGAATGAAACACCATGTACCCATCATCATTTCAAACACGGGAAGAATTCGATCAGATGGAGAGCGAAAATAATGATGCTCTGAAGGTCAAACCGCCAGCACAATTTGGTACAACTCTCTCATCTTTCCTACATTTCTCCAGCCTTTTCCCAACTCTAAATTCACAAATGAGTGCTGTACAGTTCTCCATCTATTTCCCAACTCTAAACTCAGAAGTAAGAAATCCCTGATTCGGAACAGCCCGAAATCGTGCTGAGTACTCGACATGATCACTGAATCATATTTGCTAAGTTCGCCCTACATTTTTACTTACTGACAACACACTAACAACAACGAAAATGAAACGTTTTCCATTTGCAAACATTGAAGATGTTCTGAAGATGAATCGAAAAGTTAAATTTCTTTCTCACTCAAACATCCTTCCTTCCTGGCCCCGGCGAGGTTGATGCCTCGCTTGAAAGTTTTTTTTCATCGATTGCTGCTAGGTTAACCCTACTATGGACTGAGGCACTTTCTGGAACCGAATATCTAAATGTGAGTTTCTGGATTTCACTGACACAGATAGTGATTGAATTTGAAACTTTCTCCGTTATTGGCTGGATGCCATACATAGACATAGAGGATAGATAGTGAGGATAGAAAAAAAGATGAGCTTATCAGCGCGAACATCATGAATAGTGGAGCAGTCTCGAGAAGCTGAATAATAGGATGCTAATTCGTATTATTTAAAAGTTTAGCATTTTCGTAAAACAACCGACGGCAGGACTTATACAACTATAATTAGTGCTTCGGGCAGTGTTGTAGAACAGAGTAATAAGGGGTACGGGTGCATATTTCTTCCTGAAGAACTGCGTGAAGTACTGATTGTCGTCACCTGGGAGATATGATTGAGATCGAGAGAGTTCCGAAGAGATTTAACACGAGGTTGCTGCAAATGAAATGTTTGAGTAATAACGAGAGCCTGGAATCGTTTTCAATTGAGCCTCGGTGGTGGAGGGGTGACCTTGCATAATTTTAATCATCATGAGGGCGCAAATAAGATAAGTGACAAGTATGCTTTCCTCATGGTAGGAAACTTGAAGTGAAAGCGTTTTTTAAAGTGAGTAGCGCTAAGTTTAAAAAAAAACTGAGACGTATTCTACTTAATCAGTAAATGGTTCGTATTTGCAATGAGCTTACAATGGAACTCTTGCTATGGGTAAAGATACAAAGCTTAGAAGACATTTGGATCGTTACATGAACAAAGTTTCGACGGATTCTGAACAGGAGTAGGCAGGTAGGAGCAGTGTAGTGTGTACTCTACCTGCTACTAGACAGTTAATTTCTTTTTTTCGGTTTTCCTTTCTCCATAAATGGAGACAGCAGATTTACAAAAAAGATCAGTGTTTATGAGAACACAAAACAGACAATGCTGGAAAAACACCCGGGTTTGCAGCACCTCCAGAGAAAAACCACAGTTACCGGGTCCAGTCACACTTTCCCAGAACTCATGCATTTATGTGATGTTGCTAATTTTAACAGTTGAGGATTAATAGTTAAACAATGTGTTCGATTGGTTTGCCTTTTAATGAAGTTAAAGTGAGGCCGATTGGCAGAGAATGGAATCGGTCTGGCTCCGTGAGTGAGTGCTCTGCATATGACAAATGAAACAGTAACATTTTAAAATGAAATTTTAAAAAAAATGTTGTGCACAATCTGTAAAATCCAAAAAAAAACAAATAAACTGCTCGAGAAACCCGTCGAGTCTCGCAGAGAAAGCAGGGTTAAATTTCGAGTCTAGAGACTATCTGTACTATCAGTACTATCTGTAAAATGAATGGAGATCATGAAACTGCCCTTTCATTGTTAATGGATTGCTCCTTAATGAACTCCACAACGTGCATTTTGCTTGGGAAAGTTTCAACAATGATATTATTTTCCTTTTGTTTTCATTCCTTGAGTAATTGAAGCCATGTTTTTGAAAACAGTATCAAAGCCGCTGACATAATGTATTTGCTCAAGGAAGTGGAACTAATAGTAATGATGAGATGGACATTAATGTCGTGGGAATTTATTCCATGTCTATTTCAAGGCCCCTTTAAGAGAATTAATTGAGATGGCCTTGCTAAACTATCGCTTAAAAATACATTCATGCAGATGCTTATTCAAGAAATGGAACATGCATTAATTGATGAAGTAGAAAGCATTTATGCCTGACTCTGGCAGCTGTTTCAATCACTAGTAAGTTTCTTTCTAAGCTGCTGATGCTGAACATCGGTGTGAACTCTGTTGCTGTGCTTTATGGCAGTTCTCACTGAGTTTATCTCTAACGTGCTTGTTGCGTCCAGGAATTGACCAAAGGCCGTTACTCTGTTCGCAATGTTTTTTTTTCAAAAAAGATTACAGTTTATCTGCAACGAGTTTGATTTGTTAAGTTCCAACATTCAGAGTAATACTCGAACGAAAAGGGGGAGAGTATTACTTCAGAAATGGGGTAATGTTTCGGTCTCTCGGGGGCAGTCTGATACTTCAGAATATTGTGCTTCACAGGGTAGCGAGCACAATTTTTTTTTCCAGAAATGAATCATAAAGGAGGAGTTAGTTTCTTGATAACCAATGAGGTGAATGCTTTGTGGGGATATTCAGAAGTATACAGAAATGTAGAGATGACGATAAAACTGCATCAATCATCTATTTATCGGAGAGGAAATCAGGCTCAAAGGACTAAGTGCGCAACTCATTTTTGTTTCTTTGGTATGTTCAACGTGTTAATGAAGTTTTGTTTTTCTTGGCTTCTGTCCAAGAGTCAGGGAGCAGAGAATCTCGGATTGTCACTTTCTTTGATTTGTGAGTTTCACGATCAGAATTAAAATAATTCATTAAGTTCCGTGTGGAAGAAAGCGATTTAGCCCATCGGGTCCACACCAATCCTGCAAAAAGCATTCAACCTACATTCACAAACTATGTCGTCCCATGTTTCTCATGGCTAACACATATACACTGCACGTCCTGGTTATTACGGGGAATTTAGCATGTCTAACCAACTTTCTGTACATATCTTCGTACTGTAGGAGGAAATTAGAACACCCAGAAGAAATCGATGTCGGTCGCGAAGAACATGCAAGCTCCATATGGTCACCTGAGGATGGAATTGAACCGATATGTCTGGCGACTGAAAGAGCTGTGTTAACCACTGAATCACTGTGTCGCTAAGAAAATATGTTGCAAATATTTTCAGTAAGAAAAATGTCTTCTCTAGTCCCAGTACTATACAGAAGAAACTGGAAATCGTCTCACCTTACTCTGAGGATTACTTTTACTATTTTAGCTATCAATCTGTTGTTGTTTAATATTGTGCATAACTGATCCTGGAAGAGATTTGCGGAAGGCACGAAATACGGGGAAATATCTATCAGATAGTTTTGTAAGCTAGGAATAGAATAACAACAGAACATGCAGGGACAGAAATTAATCAGGAAGAAAACAGTGGAGGTGTGGATATTGAACGATAATGATCGGTAACAGATTAGGTGAGATCAAAGAATGATACGATCACACAGATGGAGTGGAGAAAGACACATGATTAAGCAACTGAAAGTTTGAAAGAAGACTGTGAATTTCAGAGTTGAAATGGAGATGCAAAATCGCAACTAGGAGTGTCTGAGAACGAGTGACAGCGAGGGATGGAGAATAAGTTCGAGGGACATGAAGAGATGAAATGATATTGAGATGGATGGGTGAAGCTGTGAAAACCGTCCTGTCCCCCTTAGTCCAAGAACTCCCCACCTACGTTCGGGACACCACCCATGCCCTCCACCTGCTCCATGATTTTCGCTTCCCCGGTCCCCAACGCCTTATTTTCACCATGGACATTCAGTCCCTGTACACCTCCAGCCCCCATCACGAAGGACTCAAAGCCCTCTGCTTCTTCCTTTCCCGCCGTACCGACCAGGACCCTTCCACTGACACCCTCCTTCGACTGACTGAACTGGTCCTCACCCTGAACAACTTCTCTTTCCAATCCTCCCACTTCCTCCAAACGAAAGGAGTAGCCATGGGCACCCGCATGGGCCCCAGCTATGCCTGCCTCTTCGTAGGATATGTGGAACAATCCATCTTCCGCAACTACACTGGCCCCACCCCCCACCTTTTCCTCCGCTACATCGATGACTGTGTCGGCGCCGCCTCGTGCTCCCACGAGGAGGTGGAACAGTTCATCCACTTCACCAACACCTTCCACCCCGACCTCAAATTCACCTGGACAGTCTCAGATTCCTCCCTCCCCTTCCTCGACCTTTCTATTTCCATCTCAGGCGACCGGATCAACACGGACATCTACTACAAACCGACCGACTCCCACAGCTACCTGGACTACACCTCCTCCCATCCTGCCCCCTGCAAAAACGCCATCCCATTCTCCCAATTCCTTCGACTCCGCCGCATCTGCTCCCAGGAGGACCAGTTCCAAAAACGCACAACCCAGATGGCCTCCTTCTTCAAGGACCGCAATTTCCCCCCCGACGTGATCGACGATGCCCTCCACCGCATCTCTTCCACTTCCCGATCCTTCGCCCTTGAACCCCGCCCCTCCAACCGCCACCAGGACAGAACCCCACTGGTCCTCACCTACCACCCCACTAACCTCCATGTACAGCACATCATCCGCCGTCATTTCCGCCACCTCTAAACGGACCCCACCACCAAGGATATATTTCCCTCCCCTCCCCCATCAGCATTCCGTAAAGACCACTCCCTCCGTGACTCCCTCGTCAGATCCACACCCCCCACCAACCCAACCTCCACTCCCGGCACCTTCCCCTGCAACCGCAGGAGGGGCAAGACTTGCGCCCACACCTCCCCTCTCACCTCCCTCCAAGGCCCCAAAGGAAACTTCCATATCCGCCACAGATTCACCTGCACCTCCACATATATCATCTATTGCATCCTCTGTACCCGATGTGGCCTCCTCTATATTGGGGAGACAGGCCGCCTACTTGCGGAGCGTTTCAGAGAACACCTCTGGGACACCCGGACCAACCAACCCAACCACCCTGTAGCTCAACATTTCATTTCCCCCTCCCACTCCACCAAGGATATGCAGGTCTTTGGACTCCTCCATCGTCAGACCACAGCGAAACGACGGTTGGAGGAAGAACGCCTCATCTTCCGGCTAGGAACCCTCCAACCACAAGGGATGAACTCGGATTTCACCAGTTTCCTCATTTCCCCTCCCCCCAGCCTGTCTCAGTCAAATCCATCAAATTCAGCACCGCCTTCCTAACCTGCAATCTTCTTCCCGACCTCTCCGCCCCCACCCCAGTCTGACCTATCACCCTCACCTTGACCTTTTTCCACCAATCACATTTCCGACGCCCCTCCCCCAAGTTCCTCCTCCCTATCTTTTATCTTAGCCTGCTGGACAAACTTTCCTCATTCCTGAAGAAGGGCTAATGCCCGAAACGTCGATTCTCCTGTTCCCTAGATGCTGCCTGACCTGCTGCACTTCTCCAGCAACACATTTCCATCTGTGAAAATAATAACCAACGCACAATAATTCACTGGAGAATCTGTGTATTTCTTTCCAGTTAGAATATCGTCTTATTGTATTGGTATTTCAAGTTGGCCTCACTTGCTGCAAATTTATTTTTTAAATTTCCTTTCACTTTGTCAGTTTCTTCCATCAATATGTTACTATTCAGAAGTTTAAACTGCATTTGTGAAAACGTCAGATAATTCTTCATAACCCAGAACTTTGATACTTTGCAAAAAAATGTTGTTCAAACAGAAATCGGGAAACCACCACTCTGATGTGCTGGAATATCATTTCATTCCATACCAATTGGCCGTGTGGAATTAGTAACCATGTTTTGAACACTTAAGTTACTTGGTCACTAACACCAAAGGCCACAGAAATTAATGATTGATCTCGCTCCTGAAACATTTATTGGAAGTTCACTTGAATGAAACGCTGCTGCAATATAGCCCTTTACAGATTCCCCAGTGTGGAAACAGTCTATTGACACAACAAGTTCACACGGATCCACCGAAGAGTGACCCACCCAGACCCATTTACCTACGCTGTTACTGTTGATTTACCACTAACTTTTGCACCTCACCCGCACATTATTAAACACTATGGCTAATTCAGCTTACATGCACATCTCTGGATTGTGAGAGGAAACGCAGGTACACAGCCGAGAATATTTCTTTGTCTTCTTTTTCACACATGGAATACCCACGCTGTGGATAAAGGACATTGGACCAATAAGTCCTTTCTGACCCTGCGAAAGGCATCCAATTACCTTGCACTACTCCACACTATTGCAGCGAAATTACACATCACTGAACGCTACGGACAGCTTCGCTTGGCCAATTCACTTGCCGTGCACGTCTTTGGAATTTGGTAGGAAAAGCGCCCGAACATGGCAAGAACTTTTGAACTCCAAACAGGCAGTCAAACCCTAGGCGACAACTGAACCACATTCCGAGGGATGAGAAGCAGCAGTGCTCACCACTGAGCCACCGGACCACTGAGCTTTCTTTGCATTAAATTGTAAGCACACGTGTTGTAAGTGTGGTAGCAGTATAGATTTCATAATCACAATGTCTTTAACGACACCGACATTAATTCAAATCCATTCATATCAGTTTCAATTTGAATTCAATGAAAAAACATCGGAGAATGTCAGATTTTCTCCTTGTTTCCTTTCGTCGAGGAAATCAATTGGCCAACATGTGACTCCGGTAGAGACAAAAAATAAACACGAACTGCAGATGCCGAAATCCAAGGTAGACAAGAAGGAGGCGGGAAGAATAAAGCAAGCCAGGCAGCATCAGCAGATGGAGAAATCAACCTTTCAGGTGTAAGACTTCTTCAGGCCTGAGGGAGGTGCAAGTACACCTGCAGATCAAGGAGAGTAGTGGGAGACTTGGGCGGTGTGATGAGTTCAGGAC
Organism: Chiloscyllium plagiosum; assembly: GCF_037043375.1. Lineage (NCBI taxonomy): Eukaryota > Metazoa > Chordata > Chondrichthyes > Orectolobiformes > Hemiscylliidae > Chiloscyllium > Chiloscyllium plagiosum. The sequence continues at coordinate 55,045,022 of NW_028270177.1, forward strand.
AGGTGAACACAAGTGGAGGCTACGACGTGTTTGCTCGTTGATGAGCAATGCGATAGTTTGGACTCTGCAAGAAAGTGATGATTAGAGGAAAGAAAGAGAGGGGGAGAGGCCTGAAACTGGTGTTAGGGGATGGGAAGGGAAGCTGCTTGGAAGTAAAAACTTATTGTTGAGTCTCCAGGCTGTCAGGCTGGATACAATAAACTACTTTGGAGAAGGCGCAGATGAACATCTGTCTCACCGGGAAGGACTTTTTGGGGCCTGAGATGGAGGTGAAGGAGTGGTGATGCCAATAAGTTTTTCTAGTCCTATGTTCGAGGGGGAGGGTGCCTGGGGCTTCGGAGGTCTTTGTGGGGCAAGTGGTGTGAAAATAAATTGGAACGTAATGGTACATTTGGTATGCAGGAACGGGTGGGGAGAGCAAGATATTCTTCGTGGTGGGTTCTAATTAGAACTGGTAGAAGTGCTTGAGAATGATAGGTTGGATGTGGAGATTGGTCGAGTGGAATTTGAGACAAGGGTGAAACTTTTTCATGGCGTTTCAACGGGAATTTAGAACAGTGGATTGGGGGATGGAGGAGGTGCGCTTGAGGTCTGTCTGGATGGCCAAAGTGGTGAATAACACGTTGATCAAAATAGGTGGACTTCTGTAATGCTTGTGAAGGGTATGTTTCCTATAAAAGCGGATGCCGTGTAGTCTGAGGAATTGGGAGAATTGAGTGGACTTCTTGCAGGTAATGAGTAAGGAAGAGGCGTTGTCCATGTAGAGATGAGTGTCTGTGGGTCTACAGTAATCAGCCGCCTGGGACTGTACCTGACATCGAAATGGAGATGTCAGGACACGGCGGGTGGTGTCCGAGATGGACGAAGTGTGACTCCAGCTGTGAACAAGGGGACAGCATTTTCTATCCTCCAGTCTTCTGTCACTATTCCTGTCGACAATGACGACATTGTTCGAACAAATATGAGCATTCTGGGCTGCTTCGAAACTCTTCGCTGGCGCTTTGCGCATGATGATCGATTTATGATTGGTAGTGATCCCTTATAATGAGATTGAAACTCATCTTCGCTGATTACGCATTATAGAAAGTAATTGTCAGGTTTGATTTCATATTAACTTATTTTCTCCGGTTCTTTCTTGTTATACTGTTCAATGTTCTGACAGTCAGACGCATTGCAAAGTACGACATGGGCTCCAGCGCTGACGCTTTGCAGAGAATCAGAAAGACGAAGTGGTGTAGAAGCGAAGGAAAATTGATTGTTCTGCACTTTAGTATATTGGATACTCTCGTGATTTTATTGGTGACTCCGCTTGTTTATAATACGTATTTGTGAATTGCAAATATTGAGTTCCATATCTCTGGCTCAGATCTCCAAATTGTAAGAAAACGTGCCTCTGCCATGATGCAGCTTCTCATTATATATGCCAACACTTTCATTTACACTGCAACACAGAAACAATTCAGAAATAACCCCAAAAACAATTTAAAATACCCACTCCAGGGCATTGTAAAATTAGTAAAAGGTAGTGCACATTTTAAATGACAGTAGACTTGTTCCTGGCACAAATATGCGGATGGGAACACTGAAACAACGTCGAGGACAGAATAAACCTCATGGTGAAAGAGAGTACACATATCACCCCAGTCATTAATTGCTGCATTTTCTATGTGAATGACAAGGATGAGTTGGTAAATACCTTGAACTTACGAGCTGTGAGTTGAAACCTGCAGAATGGCTCCATTCCTGTATGTAATGTGCATTTGCCTCTCCATTGTGTTATTGCTTTTTCTTATTGATATGAATAATTAACCAATTATTTAAATATTCAGCTCTGTGCAGAGTCCGTTTGCTACACTCACTTTCGACAAAACTATTTATTTTGTCGTTTCCTCTATTCCATGAGGGAGAACTACATTTGAGGCGTGAGAAAAGTAGGATTCTATATGGAGATGGGTGAAAGAGGCTGATATTCTCGAACAGTTTAATGTTATGAAACAGGATGTGCTGGATATTTTGAAAAGCATGAGAATGCATAAAGCCCCTGTGCCAGAGTGGATATGCTGTAGTTTCGAGTGGAAGTGAGGGAAGACATTGCTGTTTCGGGCATGATCTTTGCTATCCACTGGAGTAACAACAGCTGATTGACTGTGACAAATGGCTTGTTCCAGAAGGGGAATAGGGCTACCACTGGGAACTACATGCAAGCCAGTGTTATGTCGTTGGTTGGCACACGATTGGAGAGGATTCTGAGGGGCAGGATTTATGACTGTTCATAAAAGCCTGGTTGGTGTAGAAATACTCCGCATGCTTTTTTGATTCGAAACGTTTCACGTTGGAAAGGCACAGGAGGACAGGGAGCATCCGAGGAGCAGGAAAATCGACTTTTCCGGCATGAGTCCTTCATCAAGGTTGTGGCAGGAAATGGTGGTGAGAGATAAATTGGCGGGAATGCAGTTAATGTGAAGTTAGCTGGGAAGGCATTAGGTAGGTGCAACCGGGAGGTGATAGTGATTGGTTGGCGAAGAAGTTGGAACAGGTAGATGGGAAGGAACTTGGGTAGGTAGAACATTTCAAATGGACTGTGCCATGTTGAAGGGTTGTATCTGAGATGAGCTGGAGGGAGTGGAGATGAGGAAATGGCGAATTTGGCATTGATACCGTGTCGATCGAGGTTGCGAGGTGGATGATGAGTAGTTCTTCCTCCAGGCATTGTTTGGCAAGCTTTTGGCAAAGATGGATGTCCAGGACCTGCGTGGTGCTTTGCTGTGGGGGGTTGAAGTGATCGTCCACAGAGCCGTGGGGTTGTTTGTTGCTTGTGTTCCAGAGATGTTCTCTGAAGCATTCTGCGAGTTCGAAAATATCAGCCTCTTCCACTCCCCTCCATGCAGAATCTCTCTTTTCACGAGCCTCAAGTGTAGTTTTCCCAAAGGAGAAGACATCATATCGAGATCAATGGGCACAGCAGCTGCGGTATTTTGGATATGCAAGAAAAGCTCTGCTGCATGTGGCAGGACGCTTTAGGGCTTTAGAAAGTGGTGAGGGGATGAGGAGAGGGCGCACGTTCTATATTTCTTGCAGCAACAATGAAAAGTGCCGGGATTGGAATGTGGCATTGTGAGGAGTGTGGACCAATGGAGGAATTCGCAGATGGAATGGTCTTTGTGGAATACTGAGAGGGGTGGGGAGAGAAATTATATCTCTGCTGAGTGGGTCTGACTGTTGGTGGCGCAAATGGCAGAGGATGATGCTCTTTATCAATAGATTGGTGGGATGGAAGGGGAGGACCAGTGCGGTTCTATTCTTATTCTCTTTGGAGGGGTGGGATTCAACGACGAGAGTAAGGAAGGCTGGAGGGCATTGATGACCCCTTGGGAAGGGCAAGTTGCTCTCGTTGAAATAGAAGGGCATTTGAGATTATGTGGCATCGACGTACTCCTCGTGGGAGCAAACACGGCCGGGGCAGAGGATTTGGGATGAAGGCATAGCGTTTTCACAGGAGGCGATGCGGGAGGATGAATAATCCAGGTAGCTGTGGGAATGGGTAGGATTGGATTTGATGTCTATGTTGAGCCAATTGCTGTAAATGTAATTTGAAAGGTCAGGAAATGGAGAGAAGTCGTTGTGAAGGTCCAGGTTAACTTGAGGTCAGGGTGGAAGGTTTTCGTGAAGTTGATCAGGCAGGCGTCCTCCACAGAGTCACCAATGTAGTGGTGGAGGAAAAGGTGTGGATTGGTGCAACGTTAACTGCTGAAGATAGATTGTTCCACATATCTGACGAACAGGCAGGCATGGCAGGGCCCCACGCGGGTGCAGGTTTGGTCTGAAGAAAATGGCAGAATTCGAAGAAGAAGTTGATGAGGGTGAGAACAATTTCTGCCACTTGAAAAAATGTGTCAGTGCTGGGGTGCTGAAGGGTTGATGGAAGAGGAAGGAACTGAGGGCTTGCATGGCTTCACCATGATGAATGGATCTTTGTCGGGAATGGTTGTTCATGGTGAAGATGAGTCAATGAGAACTGTGGAAACGAAAGTCATGGAGGAAGGGGTGGGTATGGGTGGTTACCGGAATCAATTTAGGGAGTTACTGGAGCAAGGTGAAATGGATGCTGTCAAGATCTGAAAATGCAGTTTCTGTTTGGCAAGAGAAGGGGCAGACGCTGATTCGACCCGAGCACTCATGATTTTGAATATTGGGTAAAAGGTAGTAACAGGGTTTGGAATGTTGGGACTATGAGATGGAAGGCTGTGGATGGGAGATCAGCTGTGATGATAAAGTTGTGGACGATTTGAGAGATAAGGCTTGTTTATGGAAGGTGAGGTCATGGTCGAGGGAGCAATCGGAGGAAGATTCCATGGGAATCCACTTGACATCAGCGGTGTAGAATTCTGACCACCGTGCTAAGGCTGCGCAACCCCTTGTCCGTTGTTTTGATGGTGACTTTGGGTTTGTAGCAGAAGGAGTTGAGGAAGGTGCATTGTGAGCATGAGAGGAAAGAGTGTGTGAAAGAAGTGGACAGATTCTTGGGCGGTTCGGTGACATAGTGGTTAGCATTGCTGCCTCAAAGCGCCAGCAACCCTGGTTCATTTCCCGCCTCAGGCAATTGTCTGTGTGGCGTTTGCACATTCTCCCCGTGTCTGCGTGGGTTTCCTCCCACAGTCGAAAACTGTGCAGGTTACGTGAATTGGCCATAGTGCTAGGTGAAGTGGTAAATGTAGCGGAATGGGTCTGGGTGGCTTTCTCTTCAGAAGGTTGGTGTGGACTTGTTGAGTGAAGGGCCTGTTTCCACACTGTAAATAATCTTATACATTACCAAGATTGAGGTGGCCGATGTAATGTCTGTAGTTGGAGGTGAAGCGGTTGGCGGCGGCTAACAGACCAGCACGAGGTGCCCAATGTATGGAGTATATTAGAGCACGGAGACGGAGGCAGCAGAAGAAAAATAATGATTTGGCAACACGTGTGGAATTCGTTGACTCAGGATCAAAGTACGAGAAGGTCAGACCTTCACTGAGAACTGACCGTTCATTCTCAATGCGGTCGACGTCTGGGGATGGTAAAGAAACCCTCGGAAAGGCTGCAGTTAAGAACGTAGTGGAGCCTTGTAGTTGGGAGTGGGACAGAGACTGCTTCAGGAGTGGTTGTGGTCATGGTATCATTTGAGCCGTCATCAAATCATGTGATGTTAACTGTCATGATCGTGAGCAGAAGTGGGGTATTCATTGGCATCCCAGGCGATGAAACTGAACTTATGCATGGCGTTAGCAGTGTCCTCGGTGGCTGCTGCGGTGATTGACTTCAGTGTGCATGGGAATATCTCGGAGGGACGTGGCGTTGCGGGTAGCCTTGGTGGTGTTTCCGACGGTGGTGGACCAACCAACCTAAAAAAGTATATCATTGTTCCTACATTGTGATTGAGTTTATCTCCCAGAACCCCCTCCTGAGTGGAACTGTGGCTGCTCGAACACTGCTTAAAAAGGAGAAAGTGAGGTCTGCAGATGCTGGAGATCAGAGCTGGAAATGTGTTGCTCGAAAAGCGCAGCAGGTCAGGCAGCATCCAGGGAACAGGAGAATCGACGTTTCGGGCATAAGCCTGAAGAAGGGCTTATGCCCGAAACGTCGATTCTCCTGTTCCCTGGATGCTGCCTGACCTGCTGCGCTTTTCCAGCAACACATTTCCAGCACTGCATAAAAAGCAAAAGTTCAAGTTGGCGGCTGGCAATTACCTTATTAAGGAGCTATTATGGAGAGGCAAAAAATCCTGCCCCAACCCAGACGAATAATAGATTGCATCCACAGACAAATATCAGACAGAGTACACTGTGATATTGAGACTCGGGCATGTTTCGACATTCTTTGATAAGCGAGCTTTACAATGGAATTTGGTAACATTTGACTGTGTTCTTCCATTATTCTAAACTTTTCTTTTAGGGGATTATATCTGATTTCTCAGTCCCTTTATCAATTCAATGTCCTGCATCTCATAACGCTCTCCTGCAGTAACACGCTTCCCTCCCCTCTCCCGGAGCTCTCTCAGTCTCGTTTGAATTCATGCACATCTTGTCCTGCACCGGCTTAACTCTTCTGTGAGCGATTGTGAACATCATGTCACTGTCCCATTCTTGCACTTGTAGTTCTTTACGTTCCCCATCCTGTCACGTCTATCCTTGTCCTTTTCAGGTCTGCAGCGTGGTCCAGTGTTGAAGGTTCGTCCACCTTGCTGCATCATTATTACAACAGCCTGGTGTTGTGTGATCTTTAACATTGTAAACTCCAGTCCAACACCGGCAATTCCAAATCATGACTACCTCGAGACTAGGATGAGTGCACGCTGAACAGTAGCGGACATCGAAGTCTGAGTAGATAAGGTAATGTATTGGAGTGGTTGATTTACCGGAAACACTATTTTTGTAGGGGCTCTAACCCATCCTCCTCCGGTGATTAATAATACGTTTTCTGAGCGCCAGATTGGAAAAGGTTGATAGTTTATCTTTTTCAATTGTCTCTTTCGGAATTTAGGACATTGGGAATAGCTGTTAGGACAGCCGATTGCTCCTTCTGTAGATTGTGGGAGGTAACGATCAGGACTGGTGTCCCCACTGAAATCAAAGGCAAGACGTGCACGCAAAACAAACCTCTTGGAAACGGCGTGAGGCAAATGAAGTTGGAGCTAGACGAACTTTTGATCATTCAGGAGGCTGAAGGGGTAACAGAGGAGTTACAGGGAGGTAGTCGCAACTCCAGTAGAGGTAAAAAGATACATGGTTTGCAGTTAGGGGGCAGAAAGTGAATAGGCAGATAATGCATTAATCCCCTGTGGACGTTCCCCTCAGTGACAAGTATGCCAATTTGGATACATTTGGGGTGGCGATTCACCAGGGGTACCATGTGGTACAGGTGTCTAGCAGAGAGTCTGTCCCTGTTGCTCAGAAGAGAAGGGTGAGATGTGGAGATCATTATCATTGTGGACTACATAATTAGGGGGACAGATAGGAGATTATGTGGGATCCGAGAGACTCACATTTTGTGTGTTGCCTCCCAGGTACCAGGGTCTGTGATGGCTCGGTTCTTCATTTCAGCATTCTTAAGGGGGAAGGGAAAGCAGTCTCAAGCCTTGATCGACACATGCACTAAAGACTTAGTTATGAAATGGGCTGTGGATGTAAGGCAAAAATTCAAGGTGGCTCTGGTGGAGCTTGGAGCTAGAACAAACAGAGCTGTTATATCGGCTTTGCTACACATGCCACGTGCTAGCAAGGCGAGGAATGGAAAGATTTGTTGAGGACGTGGCGACAGGGTTGCTTTTGTATGCCTGGATAATTGGGGCTCAATCTGTGCTCGGTGGGATGTCTCCAAACGCGATGGAATATATCTGAACCAGAAGGCTACCAATGGCCACTGGGGGAAAATTTGTTCATACACTTCAGAAGCGTTTACACGAATTCATGAGAGGGATGGGAAATTGAATTCCACATACAGTGCACGAGAGATTGGAAGTAGAAAGGTCATAAATAAGTTTTCAAGGTGGCTGAAGCGTGTCAGCAATTAGAAAGATGGTTGGAAGAAAGTGTACTTCAACACCAGGAGCATCTGTTTAAAAAAGTGGCTGAACCTGCAGCATCAGTTGGGACCTGGAACATCGAAACCGTGCTATTTTGTAAGAAGGATAGACCAGGTACACGACCAGTTGTTGCAGGGCCTGGGGTGTAAATGTTTAAGGAAGTGCAGGAAAGGTGATAAAAGTGAGGTGTGGCATAGTTAGTCAAGAACAGTGTTACATTGGCAGAACGGACGTTTATTGAGAACTCACCTGCTGATATAATATGGTCTGAGGATAGAAACAGGAAAAGATAGGTCAAACTGTTGTGAGTGTTCTATAGATTTTCGGAAAGGTACAGAGATTTTCGGGAAAGAATTGTAATGATAATTCTGGATAGGAGCGAACGTAATGGCGTGGTTGTTATGGGGTCTTAACTTTGCAAATGATGACTGGGAAACGCTCTTCTTCGAGTAGTTTTTATTTCAATGTGCTGGAGGGTTTCGTGACATACTTTGTAGATAGTCCGACAAGAGCCGAGGCCACACTGGTTTTGGTACCGTGTAATGAACCCAGCCACATGTTAGATTTGGAGGTAGTTGAGTACTTTGGTAAGAGTGACCACAATTCGGTAACGTTTATTTTAGCGTTTGAAACGGAAAGTTATATAGGACAGAACATGACTTATACTTGTAGGAAAGACAATTATAATGCCATTAGGCAAGATCAAGGATGCAGTGAATGGGGAAGGAAACTGCAGGGTGTGGGCACAATTCAAATGTGGAGCTTGTCCTTGGAACAGCTGTTGCGTGTCCTTGAAAAGTATGCATTTGTCATACAGGGAGGAAGTTTTCGAGCGAGTGATACGAGGTTTCCCAAAATCGCTGAATCTCTTATTAAGAGGAAGAAAGTGGATTAAGTAACGATGAGACGTAAAGGCTCAGTTATGGCACTTGAGAGTTACACGTTACCTAGAAAGGACCTAAAGAGACAGCGAAGCAGAGGGGGAGGGGACAGGAGAAATGGTTTGCAGGTAGAATAAATGAAAACTCTCAACATTCTATAGGTATGTCCGAAATATAAGAATGACGGGAGGAAGATTACGGCCAGTCAAAACAGTTGTGGGAAATTGTGCACCGAGAGTGAGGAGCTAGGAGAGAGCGACATGGATATTTTTCGTTAGCATTAACGCAGGAAAAAGTCAATGATGTCGAGGGGAATACTGAAATAGATGCTATCAGAAGACATGGGATTGAGATTCATAAAGAGGAAGTGTTAGCAATTCTGGAAAGTGTAAATATAGTTAAGTTTCCTGTGCTGGATGGGATTTATCCTAGAATTCGCTGGGAAGCGAGGCAGGAGAAACTCGAGACTTTGACTTTGATTTTTATTTTATCATTGTCTACACGAATAGTGCCAGAAGACTGGAGGATAGCAAATGCTTGTTCAAAAAGTGGGTTGGAGTCAACCCTGATAACTTTAGATCAGTGAGTCTCACTTCTGCTGTGGTTAAAGTGTTGGAAATGATTATAAGAGTTGGCATGTATAATCATTTAAAAATAATTAATTTGATTAATGACAGACAACGGTTTATTGAAATGTAGGTAGTGCCTCACAAAACGTACTCAGTTCATTAAGAAATGACAAAACAGGTTGATGACGGTAAAACGGTTGAGGTGTGAAGATTGATTTCAGTTCAGTGTTTGAAAAGTTGCCCCATGATAGGCCGTTGCAGAAAATGTGGAGGTAGAGAGTTGAGGTGGTTCAGCTGTTTGGATGAGAAATTGTCTGGCTGTCTGAAGACACAGTGTGGTGGTTGATGGGAAATGCTCATGCTGTAGTTCAGTTACCAGTGGTATCCCGCAGGATTGTATTTTCAGCCCACTGCTGTTTGTCATTTTTTATATATGATCTGGATGAGAGTGAAGAAAATTTGGTTTGGAAATTAACGGATGACACTAAAGTTGATGGAGTTGTGGACAGTGCAGAAGGAAGTTGCAGGTTAAAGACGCACAGAGATGAGGCCAATGGAGTTTAATTCGGAAAATTGCGACATTATTCATTTTGGAAGGAGTAACAGGAGTACAGAATATTAGGCTAATGGTCAGATTATTGGCAGTGTGAATGAGCGGAGAGATCTCGGTGTCAAAGTGCAACGTGAACTGAAAGTTGCACTACCAGGTTGATAGCGTTGTTAAGCAGGCATAAGTTGTGTTAGTTTTATTTGTAGACGGATTGAGTTGCGGAGGCAGGAGGGCATGTGTAGCTCTGTAAAATTCTAGTGTAGCCGCACGTGGAGTATTGCATATAGTTCTGGTCGTTGAGTTAAATGAAGGATGCAGAAGCATTGGGAAGTGTGCAGAAGAGAGTTGCCAGGATGCTGCCTGCTATAGAGGGAAGGTCTTATGAGGAACTGCTAAGTGACTTGAGTATATTTTTCTTCGAATGAACAAGGTTAAGGGGCGGCTTAATGGAGGCATATATGATCATCAGAGAATCAGATAGGACAATCACTGGGAGCCTTTATTCTTGGATTGTGATTGCTTGCACGAGGGGACATAATTTCAAATTGATGGGTGATAGAAATGGACACATGTCAGAGGTAGTTTCTTTGCTCAGAGAGTAGAAAATGCGTAAAACGCCGTGTGTAGATTACATTACAGTGTGGAAACAGGCCCTTCGGCCCAACAAGTCCACACCAACCTGCAACCCACCCATACCCCTACATTTACCCCTTACCTAAGACTACGGGCAATTTAGCACGGCCAATTCACCTTACCTGCACATCTTTGGACTGTGGGAGGAAACCGGAGCACCTGGAGGAAACCCACACAGACACGGGGAGAACGTGCAAACTCCACACAGTCAGTCGCCTGAGGCGGGAATTGAACCCGGGTCTCTGGCGCTGTGAGGCAGCAGTGCTAACCACTGTGCCACCGTGCCGCCCGACTGGTGTGTGCAACACCAGTCACTCGCAAACTTTGAGGTCATTTAAAAAGTCATTGGATAAACACATGGGAGATAATAGAATAGTGTAGATTAGAATTACTCAGGTTGGTTTCGCAGGTCAGCACAACATCGTGGATCGAAGGGTGTGTACTGCTCTGTAATCTTGTATGTTCTATGTTCTCAGACATCTCTCGCAAAAAGAAGTGCTGAGCATCGCTAATAAGTCCATTCTTCTGAAAGAACAAGTAAATTGCGTTTGTTATAAACGTCTACAATAATTTTCTTACAACTGATGTAAGGCTCATCAGCTCAACTCTTGCAATTCTTTTATTAAGAAATAACACTGGTTTCAACCCGAATATAATTGCTCCATTTTCTCCTGAATAATATTGTAATTAGATGTCCAACAATTTAGCAAGTTCAGCACAGGAAAATCTTATCTCTTCAGTTAACTCGGTAAAACCTTTGGACGTTGGTCAAAACTCCATTGAGTTTAAAAGGATAAACAAAGCAATTTTGAAAGGAAGATAAGGGCGGTAAAAATTGAGGAAACCTCCGATTCTGTGAGAGAGGCAATTACTTTGGAAGAGTTCTAAAATTCACTTCCTGAATTACTGAGAGGTCATATGGAAGAGCAGAGAGTTGAAATGGCAAGGGTAGCTGCTGAAATAACTGATGATGATGATTTGGACCAGAAAGCAAAGGTTTAAAAATTGACGAAATGACAACTCCTCACGTGGAAAAGGAAAGATAGTACTCGGTGAAGATCATAAGGATGAGTTACAACAGCGTAAAAAAAGAAATCGTTGAAGGGGACAAAGCAGTTAAGAAGCTGCGGTGTTTTCACTGCAATAAAGTAGTCCCATGGAATCACAGTGTTGGTTGGTTTGGAAAAAAATTGGAAAACTGAATGTATGAAAATCGGATAAGCCAGTGAATTTTGTCGGAGTCGAAATAGACAAAGCAGTGGATGCTGCATCAGAATGTACGGGCTGGTCGAACGCTGTCTAAGGAAGAGTGCAAGATCTACTTAAGCCATGTACCTGCAAAGGTAAAGTTTATTCGCATCAGCCAGGAGCAACAGATCAAAAGGATACAATGTCCATAGACTCGGGTTGCTCTCAGTCTGTGATTGTCAAAGGTGAGGAAATATGTACCGCTGAGGGAAAATCTCCTGAAAATGTACAAGTAATGGAAAGTTACGGTGAGACAAAAAGCTCTCAGTTATGCAAAGTGGGGTCACAGTGTCAGAGACGAGTGGAAAATTCGTTGTAGGAGTACAGGAAAAACTAACGGCTCCAGGAACAGCCTGGATATTTTGCTGACTGTGTTAATGCCGTAACAAACTCAACATTCGAAACAGGAGCTATCACAAAGTAGAACTAAAACGTTCAAATGGAATTAACAGAGAACCTGTTTGATCAAATGGTTGAGACAAGGCAGGAGCAGATAAATGGCAATGCAGACAATTTTAGCTCCGATAAATTAACTGATATACAGTGGAAAGATGAAAATGTAAAGAACACGTATCAAAACGCATGCAGAGAAGGGAATTCGAATATATCCCTGAATGGTAATACCTTACAAATGATACATTTATGATGAAATGGAGAACATCATTATTCAGGCAGTTGAGAAATTATCAGAAGTTCATCAAATCGTATTGCCAGTAGGGTGTAGGGAGGAGATTTGTCGCAAACATTGTCTGAGTTATCACTTGGGGGTCGTTTAGTGTGAGGACAACACAAGCTTTAAGCAAATACATTTGCACTGACTTCAAATGCGTAAGGGTGTAGTTGAATTTTTCTTGAACGTATTTCATTGGATTTGCTTCAATTTTTCACAACTTTTCCAAGGCTGTTTTCAAGATTCTTCCAGATGAAAATTCCCAAATCATTCCAAGTAAAAGTAACGGAATACACAAGTTATTGTTAGTTTTAAATGTTGAATTTTCTTACTTTGGGGTGTATGACCTGGGGGTCGTTTAGGAGCGTGGACCACACAGCTCAAATACAAAACCATTTTTACTTGTCGGAATTGCGCATGGATGCAGTTGCATTTTGCCAGACGTGTCATACATGGCAGATAATAGTATAACCACAGACGGTAATAATAGCCCCACCTTTAACACTTAATACTGCATTTGAGGAAATCTCTATCAGCGTCTTAACAGATTTCGCCGATCCCTAGCATCAAATATGTCAGAATCATGTACATATACTAACAATAATTGATGCATCGACGAGATCTCCAGAAGCCGTTTCATTGCACAACATCGCAGCTGAAAGGATTGTAGAGGGATTACTCAATGTTTTTCACTCCATACAGACGACTGACAGAGATACAATCTGACCAATCATCATCCATCACATCAACATTTGTCAGTGAAGTTATGGCCAGTTTTGAAATTAAACAATTTGATTCTACTGTGGCCGATTCAGAATCGCAGGGAGCACGAGTAAGGTGGGGTCAGCCATTAAATACCTTGTTGAGAGCTGAAAACCAACACAGTACAGATGCTTGGCGTAAGAGAATTCCGTTTGTGCTCTTTGCGATCAGAAATGCACCAAATGAATCGACCAAATTCAGTCCATTTGCAGTAGTTTTGTGGCATGACACAAGAGGACCGTCAAAATGGATGAAGGATAAATTGGTAAGTTCGAATTCAAAGACCACAAAATTGAACTGTGTGTCAAATTTTAGTGTTCAATTAAATAAAGCTGGGGAGTTGGCTGGACAGCATTTAACAGTATTACGTTATGCAATGAAACAGGAAGCAGACATTGAATAAAAAAAATCACAACTTTGCTCTCGGGGATAAGGAATTGTTACTTCCAGTGACAGATGAACCCTTAAAAGCAAGATTTGGTGGACTCTGTCCAGTTAAAAGAAAATGGAGTGAAGTGCACTAACTGATAAGGATTCCAGACAGAAAGGAGTCTCACAAAGTGTCATGTGAATATGCTCCAAAGGTCTTTGACAGTGAAGGAAAGCAAGGTCGTAATCTATAATTTATTACAACACAGAAGGAATAACTTAGTTCAGAGGATTCGGAATTGGCCATTCCTCAAATTAAGTTGGTCAATGAGGAATTTGTCAAAATTTGGGATGCATATTCGGTTATCTTGAACAGGAAAATCGAAATAACCCGCAAAATTTATTACTATTACATGGGGCGATGAGTGTTTAGGCTGTGAAGTACTAATATAATTGTGCAGGATGGAGACACAGTAGATCTTGTTCCGATTAAGCAACATCCTTATGGGCATAACCTCCAAGGCCCCAAGGGACACTTCCATATCCGCCACAAATTCACCTGCACCTCCACACACATCATCTATTGCATCCGCTGCACCCGATGTGGCCTCCTCTATATTGGGGAGACAGGCGGAACGTTTCAGAGAACACCTCTGGGACACCCGGACCAAACAACCCAACCACCCCGTAGCCCAACACTTTAACTCCCCCAACCACTCCACCAAGGACATGCAGGTCCTTGGACTCCTCCATCGCCAACCATGGCAACATGACGGTTGGAGGAAGAGCGCCTCATCTTCTTCCTGGGAACCCTCCAACCACAAGGGATGAACTCGGATTTCTTAAGTTTCCTCATTTCCCCTCCCCCACCTTGTCTCAGTCAAATCCCTCGAACTCAGCACCGCCTTCCTCACCTGCAATCATCTTCCTGACCTCTCCGCCCCCACCCCACTCCGGCCTATCACCCTCACCTTGACCTCCCTAAACCTATCGCATTTCCAAACGCCTCCCCCAAGTCCCTCCTCCCTACCTTTCATCGTAGCCTGCTGGACACACTATCCTCATTCCTGAAGAAGGGCTTATGCCCGAAACGTCGATTCTCCTGTTCCTTGGATGCTGCCTGACCTGCTGCGCTTTTCCAGCAACGCATTTTCTGCTCTGATCTCCAGCATCTGCAGTCCTCACTTTCTCAGAAAGAGCAAAGGTAATTTCGGCTTTTGCAAATCTGAGTGAACGATATCAGATTAGAATCATACCATTTGGCATCTAAAATATGCCAACCCTCGTTCAGAGACAAACCAATAAGTTCTTTGTAGAATTACCCCACTGTGTTGCTTATATAGATCACCTGGTGATTTTCAGTCACACGTGGAAGGAACATTTATAACATTTATCAGACTTGTTCGATCGACTTTGAAAGGCAGGATCGGCGATAAACCTGGCCAAATGTGAATTTGCCAATGTCCAAGTCACTTTCCTGGGCCATGTAATTGGACATGGACAAACAGCCCCATGGAGTCCAAAGACAAAAGTGATTGCGTAGTTTCCCATAACATCAGCAAATGGATTTGTACTACGGTTCCTGTGATTGAATGGATTTTATCGAAAGTTGTCCCAAATATTTGTAGTGTCCTTGCTCCAGGACTGAATTGCTCAAGAAAGGCATGACGTTTCAGAGCACAGCAGACTGCCAGATGGCATTTGACAACCTGAACGTTCTGTTATGCATTGCCCAGGTTCAGTCGTCGCACTGAACGACATAAAGTTGTGCAAGGTGGCTGTCAATGTCAGTGATGTGGGTGTCAATGCTGTGCTCCTGCAAGTAGAGGACGAGAAGATAGCAAGACCTTTTGGGTATTTCACTGAAAGTTGACCATTCAGCAGCATAAATATTTAGAAGGAGACTTTGAGCTCGGTATTGGCACTATAATATTTTAGTATTCATGATATTGATAATGCATATGAGACAGACATCTACACTGATCATTACCCACTGACGTTTGCGGGACTTGTGACAAAACTGTTCCTTTAACAACGTAATGTTGTCCTTGTTTTAATTCTCAGACAGGTTGTAAAGGACATATATTTTTAAAATCCAAAGTTTAGAAGGATTTTTGGGTCAACCTGTATATGCCTAACTGACAGTACCTCAGACAGAAGGCTTTCAGGCTTAAACAAAACTTTTGTATCATGAAAGGGGAATGGTCGGTTCTTTCAGCTCAGATTATCTTTGTGTTTTTTTTTTGCAGCAGTAGTGAAGAACCCCTGGGGGAAGCATTTGCAACTGCTTCTCTCGAATGTCAAAACTGTAAGAACTTGTACTTCATTTCACAGTTTGTGCCAAGGGATGCTTGTGGACATTGTTGCAAATGTTTGGAAAGACATCATTAAGTGAGAAGATCCTTTCGATTTTCGGATGGGACAATTTAATGGAAATTCTGCTTTCTGTTCTTTGTTTTTCATTCAGCAAGCTTGGAAATAAGTTCTGTTTTGTTAAAAACGAAATAGTTTGACAAATGGATTGTCTCCTGTAAAACGCAATTTCCACTTGCTTAAAACAACCGGCAAAGTTAGGGTTCTGCTACCTTCTTGAAATGTTTGAAGGTTTTAGCCTAGTCCATAACAGTGTGAATACCAAAGTACATTTCTGTGGGTGAATATATATGTGGATTTGTTGCTTGCGTGTCCATTATGCCCAGGACAAAGTGAGGACTGCAAATGTTGGAGATCAGAGTTGAAAAGTGTGGTGCTGGAAAAGCGCAGCAGGCCATGCAGCATCCGAGAAGCAGGAGAATCGACGGCATAAGCCCAACCTATCTTGACCACTATTCCTCCATGGGAACGTTTGGTATTAAGCCTCGCAACTTGTAGATGATATAAACCTTTGGTATTATTTGGATTGAGATGCGATTATGTCTGGGTGTTGTCACACTTCATAGGATCTGTTGACATCTGGGAGTGGAAGAGGACCAGATGACTTAACATGAATTGGCCAATGCTGTGGAATATTAATTGCAAAGAAGGCAGGAAGATTACTCGGTGTCATGTTTGGATTAGCTTAATCATGTGGACATGTCAGAAAACTTCTCTTTTGTTGGTATGATGGTGCATTTCTATGGCATGTTTGATGTCAGTGTACTGGGTCGAGTGAACTTCATGGGGTTTGATTTGCGTTTACTGTTACCCACAGCAAATTAGAGTTTAGATTAGGAATTTGGAAAGGAGTGCATTGGTCTCTGTTCGGTAGAAACAGCAGGTCGCGTTCGAGATATTATTGGGAAATCATGCGTGGTCTGAGGGACATGGGTAGAGGTGACCATCAAGAGGTTAGTGACAAAATTCAATGAAGGATTCAACATTAAGGTAACTTCAGTGCAGTGCCTCGTATTAATGTAAATTTAATGTCGAGTGGGGCTGAAGTTTGGATCACGGATAACATTCGTGTTTTCTGACAATGTCTGTTTCAGTTAGTATTGAACTTGGGTTAGGATTGCGTTAATTAAAGATTAGCAGTTGCGTGAATGAAGAAGGAGCAAAGAGAAATGAAAATTAAAGCAGAGGGACAGACACTTCGGCCACTCAGACCTGCGCCTATCCACATTCCCTGTGTAAACGTATTGCCTACTTTCCAAGGATCTGTACCCCTGTACACGCTGCCCATTCATATACCTGCCTAGATGTATCTTAAATGACGCTGTTGTGCCCGCCTCTACTGAAATGCGTTTCAGGCACCCACCACTGTCTGTGTAAAGAACTTTCCACGCATATCTCCCTTCAATCATTCCCCTCTCACCTTAAAATCATCATCACGATTAATAGAGATCCCCACTCTGATGAATTTTTTTTTCTATCCATCCCCGCTGTATCATTCATGATTTTGTAGAATTCAATCAGAATCCACTCAAATTCCGTCTTTCTAATTAACATAATCCAAATCTACTCAAACCCTCTTCCTGACTAGCATCTTCCTAACGAGCCAACATTTTAGTGAATGTCCTCTTCATCGTATCCAAAGTATCCACATTCTTTTGGTAAAGTGATAAGCAGAACCGTTCGCTGAGCCAAACTCTTATGCAATTGTAACATGGCCTGCCAACGCCAGTACTCAGTATCCCATTCGATGATGGAAAACAAGCCATTTGCTCTCTTGACGACTCTATTGACCTTTTCCACCATCAGCGTGCAATGGACATTAACAATGTATCTGTGCATCAATTTTCCCCACGGATTTTCCATTTAACACAGAGTTTCGTCTTGAATTCATTCTTCCAAAACGCCTTACCTCGCATTTCCTCGGATTAACCTCCATTGAACATCGAACTCTCCAATTGAACTAAATTCTGCTGTATTCTCTGACAGCTCCCTTCACTGTCTACTCCTCCACCAATCTTAATATAATAAGAAAACCTGCTAATCAGGCCACGTCCACCTTCCTCCACGTCAGTAATATGTCGATCACAAACAAAAGTGTTCCAAGAGCACACCCCTGTGGAACTCAATTGGACACAGTTCTCCATTCTGAGAAACTCATTTCTACTACTTCTCTCCGTCTTCTGTTGTCCAACCAGTTCTCAATCCAACTTGCTAATGCAACTCACACCCCATGTGACTTCACTTTCTCCATCAGCCAACATGGGGAAACTCATCAAATGTCTTAGGAAGTCCATGCATTTGACAGCGACAACCCTGCCCTCATCAATCAACTTTGTCACTTCTCAAAGAAGTTTATTAAGTTCGTAAGATATGACCTTACCTGTACAAAACCGTGTTGCCTATCACTGAAAAGCTCATTTTCTTCCAAATTTGAATAGATCGTAACCCTCAGCATCTTAGCCAACTGGATACCCACCACTGATGTCAGGCTCACCTTCTATATTTGTCTGGATTATCCTTGCCACACTTCACAAACAAGGAGACAACATTATCAACTCTCCAGTCCTCTGAGACCTCACCCGTGTTCCAGTATGCTGCAAAGATATCTGCTAAGGCCGCAACTACTTCCTCTGTTGTTTCCCTCAGAAATCAGGGATAGATTCCATCTGGACCTGGGGACTTGGAGAACTTAATTTCTTTTAGAATGCCCAACACTTCCTCCTTCCTTTCCTTAGGGTTATGCTTAATCTCCCAGATACATTTAAGATATTCACAGTGTTAGGTTAACTATACAGGCAGGTGCAGCAGGCAGTGAGGAAAGCCAAAGGTAAAGCGAGATAATTTGAGTGTCAGAGTAAAGACGTCTTAATGCAGTTAAAGAGGGCCTTGGTGAGGCCATACTTTGAGTATTTGATTTTCTCATCTGAGGAAGAACATTCTTGATATTGAGTGAGACAAATGAAAGTGCACTAGACTGATTCCCGAGTTGGCAGGACTGACATAAGACAGTATTTAATAGAATGAGGAGGGATCTCATTGAAACATATAGAATTCCGATGGGACTGGGCAGTCTGGATGGCGGAAGTATGTATCCAATGTTGGGAGGTCCAGGACGATGTGTCACAGATTAAGAATGAGGGATAAACCATTGCAGAGAGATGTGAGGACGAATTTCTTCACTTCTAGAGTTGTGAATCTGTGGAATTCTTGCCCATAATAAACAGAAACTTCTGGTTAAGGTCAGCATGTCTGGCAGCATCTGTGAACAAAATCGAACTTCACGTTTCGGTTTTAGTCATTCTCCTCCTGAACTTAACTCTTGATTAGCTGGTAAACTGGGACAAGCAATCTGAGAAACAGTCTGTGGACCAGAACCGATAAAAATGATTTATTGATCATAATCAAAACCCGAAAATGCTGGTAAAGCTCAGCGGTATGGCAGCCACTGTGAAGTGAAATCAGAGATTAAGGGTCTGACCGAGTGACTCTTGCTCAGCATGCTCATTTCAGTTTACCAGCTAATTAAGAGCTGAGTTCTCGGGAAGGGTGACTAATCCCGAAATGTTTAGTTCGATTTTAATCACAGATGCTGCCTGACATGCTGACCTTTACCAGAAATTTCTGCTAATGACCATGAGAATATTGTCAGAGGTGAGAATTCTCAGTTATGACGACAGAATGTACTGGCTGACATTATTTTCCAAAAGAGCAGAAATGTCGATGCTCTGATTGACGTATGAAAAATTATGAGAGGCATTGACATGATAGTCTTGATAATATTTTCACCATGGGGGACGTTTCTGTGATGAGAGGGCATGAGTGCAAGGTGCATAGTCAATGTTTTATGAAGTTCTGAGTGAAACAGAAATATTGACCTTGCTGCCTGAGATGGTGGTGGAGCCAGATAGTCTCGCAATATATCAGAAAAATGTGAATGGGCACTTAAAAATGTGTGGGCATGGTAGACTGTGGACCAAGTGGAAGTAAAAGTGATTAGTGTCATTTAATTTCTCTTGGTGAGCAGTGATATGCACGACAAAGGATCTCTTTCGATACCATATAATTGCATGCTTCTCTATGACATTGACTTTGGCAGTTCATGATTTACTGCAATTTACGTTTGTTTGGAAACAGCAACTCATTTCCGATACATTCAGTATTTGGATTTTAAAACTGCAACCCTGCCAGCAGGGGGTAATTTTCGGATAAGAAAGGAAAGCAAGTTCTCGTTGCCAAATGTTTCATTTCTGTTAAAATGACAAATGTAGCGTCCTCTTCTGTTACCGAGGTATCTGCATTTCTTTATTTAATCTTCCTCTTCCTTCTGATTGGTGTTCCATATTCCTGATGACTGCTGTTCAAAGACGACTTCGCACTTGGAAATCTGGAGACTTCCGCAGAAAAACAGCACTCTCCTCCATCTGGAAACAAATCTATTCTTGTTGCCAATGCACATTTCCCAGCATGCAATTCATACATCCCCTGTACACATCACTGGACTGCAGCATCTGCTTTGTGAACCTTCGCCCCTGAAGCGCTTTTGCAGAATGGATTTGGCTTTTGTAACTTCCCCTTCCCTCATCTGCTTATTCCAGAACTGAACGAGGCAAGTCCTTTCACAAAGTCTCCAATTCTGAGTACCCCAGTCTTAGTCTAACACATATGGAGCTATTTTATTTCGAAGAACGTTCTATTTTCTGTATCGGTCAATTGCCTGAACTCTTCTCAAAACTTCCTTGGACTAAGCACGCATGACGTCCGATGGTCAAAATCCTCCTAACCTACCTTCATTTATTGGGCAGCGTAAAATTCATTCTCAGTCTATTTCTATTCAAAAACAATTTATAATATGCTGTGTTTGGCATCAAATGGATTGTTGATAATAGTCTTAAATCTCATGACGTAATTTTGGACTTTTGTCTTCAGTTTCACTTCCCAGAATTTATACATCGAGTGCTGCTGTCGTAGCGATCTTGCAAAAATACTCATTCGCGGAATGAGAACATTACTGGCGAGATCAGCATTGATTCCACAAAACAGACAGCAGTTTGGTGTCACTCACTTTGCTGTGTCCATTGTTGCATGGAGGCCAAACTGGTGGTGCCCTTCAGGCAATAACATGCATGAACCAGACTGTTTCTGGCTCTGATATTGAATTCTTTGTTCTCAATAAAATGATATCTCCTGATTTCCTATCAATTCAATGCATAAATTTAACAATGCAGGATTCAACTTAGGTCTGCTGAACATTTCGACAATGTCACTGGAAAGAACTCAATGAGAATACCACTGCACCACCGGTTCCCCGTGGAGGAAGGAGCAAGGAAATCTCATGCTGAATCGTAAAGACGAGGAACATTTCGATTGAAAGGACCACAATATTTAGCAGTTTCAAATGTTAGAAGGAGTGAAACAGCTCTTCCTAACTCCAGTCTAGACTGGGAAGTTTTTGTATTACCATTTCTCTATTGCAAACAGAAAGATGAGGTCAAGTATGCAGTGTACAATTTTCTGTCAAAGGCCAAGAGGCAGATACGCGTGTTCTGCACATAGCAATCAATTCACTCAGCAGCACATGTCTCTCCAGCGAGTTTCCAACGTGTCAGTTCAGGTCCGGTTAAGGACATCCACGTTCTCTGGAACTGAGCTCACCCAGATGATGAATACCAATTCATAAATGTGTGATGTGATGTACGTCGTCAGTACAAAGAGGGCAAGTAAAAACATCGTGAATTTGACGACCCCGGAGGCAATGAAGGCAATGTGGAACTTGGATGCACATGTCGTGCAGTTCCTGAATGTACCTGGACAGCGTGCTTTAATGGATATGAATGCCTGTATGATACTTGCTTTTAGTAGCCGAGGCATACACTTTAAAAATATGTAGTTCATGAAGAGGACTGTATAACACATTTGTTTGGTTTCGCCACACACATAAAGTTTTCTCTCCAATTCTGGAATGCACACAAAAAGGAGGGATATGATAACACTGGAGACGGGCCAGAGAGTAGATTTACGTTAATGTTACCTAGCGTTGGGACTTTCTGTTATGAAGAGAGATTGGACAGAGTAGAGTTGTTATCCGGGAAAAAGAGGACATTGACAGAGCAGAAGATTGGCATGTAAAAAACTAATGAGGGGCAGATAGGAATGAAAACTTACCCTTTCTGGCGTTATCAATGATGTGAGCTACAGATGTTAGGCAATGGACAGGAGGTGGTCATGAGGACACGAGTTTTCGTACAGATGTTCGAGGAATATGAAGCTCACTCTCTGTGGAAGTGGGAGAAACAGAAACGTTCAAAGATTTCAGGAAGTATTCAGCTGTGCAGCCACAATGCTAAAGCATTTGGCAAACGGCAGGGAAACACGAACAGAGTACTGAAGTGATTGCCTTTGATTGGCTCAATCTAACGGGTGTAAGCGTTTCCTTTGTCCAGTTCTACCGGGCCCTGTGACTCTCTGAACCTCCTGCCAACTTATAACAATAATATCACCAGGACGCCATATTCTGCTACAGGGAAAAGGTCTTGCTGGCTTCGTGGAGCAGATGAGGCGTTGGTGGCTTATCGTGAAAGCATCCTCACAATTGAGATGGAATTTTGTTTCCCTCAGAATCCCTTGGAGATATTTCCGAATATTGACTTCTTATTGTTCTGCAGTTAACGATGCACAGTGCTGCGATCACAAATTTTCACCTTCTGACCATTGTTCAAACAAAGGCAGACTTTTAATATTCGTCTCACTCACTCCCAGTAGAAGCTATACATTTAGAGGCAGGCCACACAGTTCTTCGAGTCTGTTACGTCATTTAGTGGATTATCTGATAATCTTCACATCGCTTCCCTGTTTGATGTCAATCGCCCTTGATTTCATTCTTGGACTAATGATTTGTCTTTCTCAGCTTTGAAGAAAAGTCACGATGAAACCTCAACAGTGTTCTACAGCTAATCATTCTACAGATATTCCTAAAATCACAGAGGTTAAATTCTTCATTATCTTTCTAAAGATAATGAAGATAATGTTCACCCAGCTGGGAATATATGTTGCAGACGTTTCGTCCCCTGTCTAGGTGACATTCTCAGTGGTTGGGAGCCTCTTGTGAAGTGCTTCTGTGATGTTTCCTCCGGCATTTTTCGTGGTTTGTCTCTGCCGATTCCGGTTGTCAGTTCCAGCTGTCCGATGCAGTGGCCGGTGTATTGGGTCCAGGTCGATGTGTTTCGTCGCAGGGGACGAAACCACTGCAACACAACTTCCCAGCTCGGCGAACAGAACCACAACAACAACCACCCGAGCTACAAATCTTCTCACAAACATTGATCTGTCTAAATTCAATGGTTCGCATTCTTAAATTATGCCCCGGTCCCACACTGTCCACCAAGGAGAAGCAAGGCCTCTGCTTTTCCACTATCAACCACTCTCTTGCGTGATTAAGCAATGTCACACTTCAGTCTTCTGTTTTTCAGCAATTACGGGCACAATCTTCTCAACATCTGCTCGTAATAATGTCTCTCCATTCCCATGATTAGCCCTGTGGAAATTCTTTTGAGTGCGACCGATGCCAGTATATTTTTCTTTCAATAAGGAATTGAAACTAAAGCTGCTCACAGTATTCCATCTGTGATCGAACTTGTGCCTGTATGGTTCCAACTAAGCATCCCTACTATCATGCACCATTGCGTTTAAAATTGGCGGTTTTAATGCTTCACTGGATATCAGGGAGCAACCGAAAATGATAGCCGTTGAATGTAGAGAAGAATATCTCATGGCTGAGAAAGTTATTTCCTAAGGTAACAAACCTTGTCTTACAAAATAGATGTTTTCTAAAAAGTTGTCTTGTGTCAGATTCTCGGACGCAACTTTTCGTTTGAGCTCAAAAACTGTGCTTCGTTCTGCATGCTGTTCCCTAATGGTAAGCTCTCACAGGTCGTCCACTAAAATTCTGATCTCATTTGAATTTTTGCTCGCATGTATTCACGCAGCAGTATCCGATAGCCTCTCATAAATTGTTGCGCTGACTGACCTTCTGAGCACGTGAAGTCTTGGTTTTAAACCTCTGCCCCGTTATTTTCGGATTCATTCCATAGCTTCGCTGCTCCCAGTCTCTGGATTCTTTTCCAGTAAAACACCATTCTCCCACGACACTTCATGATCTCTGCATTCTTGAAATCTCCAACTTTTCTCCGTCCCATTTTGATTTGAAACCCACCCCCATTGAGCTGCATGAGTATTGGAATTCCGTCTAAACCTCTGACAATCGCTTTCCTCCTTAAAGCAGACCTATTTGAACAGACTGGGTTGAGATCACTTTATTGGTTCGTGTATCATGTTTTGGTTTAACGTGCCACTACAGAGGACACTTGAGACAATTCTTGAATGTAGGGGGTAGGATATAGTTCTGCATTCACATAAAGAGACATCGAATTGTGATTTCTCCTCTTCCACTCATCTGACTTAAACGCATCACATCCAATAATGAAAAAAAGAGACTTTCTGCAGTGTTAGAAAAAGTGAATGATAATCTATGAAACATGGATACACATGTTTGACTGGTACCTTTGAATTTTGATTCACTAATTAACTGGGAGTGGGTTGCAGTGTTCTGAATTGGAGCTATCCAGAAAACGGTTGTCAAATGTTGATGATCCTTGATTGCTTTGCAAATTGGATTCTGACTTAGCGGTGTGGGATTATGTGGAGCACTCCAGACACTGGCGAAATGTCTCTCAGCTGTTCCGATTCACAGGAGAGCTTTACTTTGAATCGTAGACTGTCAGGGTCAAGTATCTTTTTTCGATCAACTTCCAGCATTTTAAAATCTCATTGGCTGCCCATGACTGTGACAAGGTCGCAACTTCGGCAACAACAATCCAGTGCAATCCAGCCACCTCTCATCTCAGAGGACAGAGAACAGTGTTTTGAACTAACGTGATTATTCACACTGGACTTTCTCCACAAAGATTTGCCTCAACATTGCATCCATTATTTTCGTTATTACAAGCACATTATTTCAGTTTCTAAATAACAATCCCGTTGGAGATGATGATTGAGAAGATAAGAAATGTTTCTATTTGTGTTTGGGGATAGAATAGGTGGATGCTGGTACGAAGGAAAAACTATGTTGAAAGCATGTCAAAAGACTTCGGTCCATGACAACAATAGATCCACCATTTGCAAATTCACTTCTTTAATTCTCTGGGATGTTGATTGTCAGTCCTTGGATATTTATTTGTAGAAGTACGGTCACTCACCGGTTTATTAAGTTCAATCCTATCAATTCTCTCAAGCCAAGTTCTATGCTAAGACAGACATACTCTATTTTATCGTTCTTACTAAACCCTCGTTTCACATAATTTCCTGTACTGTATTTCCACCTTCGCTTGTGAAGTCAGAAGTAAAATATGAGTATAATTCATCAGCTAACACTGTGTTTTCTATCACATATGCTCCTGTTTCTGTCTCGGGATCAAAATCTCAGAAATCTGATATACCGCAGCTATTTCTAATTTAATTATTATACTCATGATGCAGTCGTAGTTTTCCTGAGTTCCTTACCTTTGCAATCCTACTTTTCAGCTTGGTTCATAACTCTACATTGTCTGCAGTTTGGACACCTGTTTTGACTACTGTCATTTTTACCAATGTGTAGCCTAACCTCTGGCATTTCACCTTCTACTTGTACAATGCGCTGCAGCTGCTGTGAGACATTCTTGAATCAAAAGAAGGGGAAGCATTATCCTATTCTTGACTCTAGTTGGCACAAATCCATTCCCCTTGGAATTGCATTCCAATAAACTTTTCCTTTCAACTATTTTTGGCTCGAACCTTTTGCAGCAAAAGTAGTAGGGTTCTATCAAATTGGTGTTTGCTGCTTACCCCGACAGGACATTTCTTCCAGCACTACTTGAAGGTGTATATCTTTTCTCAGGGAAATGCCCACATAGGAATCCTGCATGGCCATTTTACTAATCTTATTCTGCTAACCATTCCCTTTCTGCTCGTGGAGCCATAAACTGCACCGTGGCCATCTCACAGTTCTTGCTTTCAACATTTCTCTCAGCTTCACAAATGTTCGACAGTGACCTCAGATATTGCTTCAGTTCCGAACCCTGTACTTCCAGGTGATCCAACCAGATACTTTTCATGCTAACAGCCTGGTTCAAGGCTTACCCCATATTCTAGGAGGAGCACACCACTGATTCGTGCGCTCCTTTCTGACACACCCGCAATACTTGTTCATTTTAGAAGATACTTAGTATCGGATTCAATGGTGCTTTAGGCTAGAGTCAAGGGAATTTGGCAAAATTTCACTCAATAATCCATGATCTTCACTCTCCTTCGTCATTACATTGCAATGCAAGTTATCAGATGCGAGAATTTGTCAACCTTTAGACCATGCAGTTTTTGCACAGGAATCTCTGGGTTCTCTGTGGCGCAGGAGAAGACCAGTTTGACCATTGTGCCTGCACGTTCTTTTCAAAAGTGCATACGTCTTTCATACGAATCTCCTGCTTCTTCCTTGCAGGCATGCATTTCCTGTTATTTACTACAATACAGTACATATGCATTCCTCACTGTGATGATGATTGTTTTCGATTCGGTGAGTGATTATCTTTTATTTCGTTTATTTTCAAATATCTTCATAGATAAGCATAGATAGAAAATGTATGCGCAATGTCCATGCCATTTTCTCCTTTGAAATTATTGATTCCGCAGGTTCACTACTCAGGAATAAATATGTTCTGTGTACTTTCTTTCTTTTCTCTACTCTCGTAGAAGGTCTAACCATCTACATGCAAACATTTCTTGGTGGTTTACTTTTGCCCTGCTTTCTCCCATTTTTTTTTCTTGATCACCCATTGCTGCTTTTTAAAAGAATTCATACCAATACATTTTACTGCGTTGGTCACAGGTTTGTTCACATTGATACGCCTCTTATGTTACATGGTTAGTCATAGAATATCGAACACAGAAAATTGCAGCACAGTGCAGGCACTTCGCTCTTCGATGTTGTGCCGATGTGCGAAACCAATCTGAAGCCCATCTCGACGACACTATTTCATTCTCGTCAATCCTATGACCATTTGAATGCCCTTAAAGCAAACGAGTCTACTACTGTTGTAGGCAATGCATTACGTTCCCGTACTAATCTCTGAGGAAACAAACGACGCCTGACATCGATTCGATATCTATCACACGTCAAGTTAAGTCTATGTCACCTCCTGCGAGCCATCACCATCCGAGGAAAAAGGTTCTGGATGATGCATCCTCTTCATTAGAACATCTCTCGGTGAAATGTTTGCCATTTTCGAGACATAGACGCCTCCTAAAAAGTTTCGTACTGCTTACTTACTGGCCTGAGTTTTCCCTTCGTTTTTAATTCCCCCAAACTAAAGGACTGAACAACGGTTCATGGGTTATCTGTGTTTTATGCAAATTGTAGGAAGCAGATTCTAATCAATTTGACATACATTAAAAAAAGACACTTCAGCATGTCACGATCACTGTCGAGTACAGAATCTGGAGACAAATCTGTTTCTCTATTTATATTTCTTATGCTTAGACTCAAACACACAAATCCATACATGCATGCAGATACTCACTCTTGTGCAGGTCTACAGAGAAACGAGTGCAGAGCTAGAGATAGCCATAGCAATGTAAAGAGACAAAATCATGAATTCAAACCTGCCTGCATTGAAGACACCAGCTAATGTGATTGCAGGATTGATTTCTGATAATACAATTTAGTCATTCTCAAATGTTCATGTATTTCAATATTGCAGCAAGGGGATAAGTGAGAATATTCTTGAACTGTTCTCTGAACATAGTTTGTGTCAAGACATATATCACGGTGTTTGTGCAACAACTGAGTAGCTGGAGTATGTAGCCCAGTTCCATTACAAAACCAGGCAGATTTTTAGACAGATATCTCAAAAATACCAGTCGACTACTGATAGAAAATATCATTAATAATAACCATAACAAAATAATATTGAATGACAGAAGGAACAACAAAATTATTGAATTCCTTCGAATTTTCATCTCTATGTCTCTGGCGGTCTTTTTGTTGTGCTGATGGTGAAGTTTCCTTCGGGATCTGATGGTCACTATAATGTGCCTCACCGTTAAACCATTGAGAAGCAGAATGAGAATAAAAGCAACTCCTAGGGTTATTATGTAATGAAATAACTCAATTGCACCCCACAGCGAAGAATACTTGATACGTCATCGCAGCCAGCAGAACCAGGGTCCAGCCCTCTGATTATAGTGACCTGAAAACATGAAATACCAAGAAATGTTTTTCAAACAACTCAATGCGGTCACCATCCCGAGAACCACAGCTGGTGTTTTCAGAAGGCAACGTTCATTTTTCACTTTTGGGTTACAAATGGTCACGAATCGATCAAAGGTGAAAGTAACTGTGAACCAAACAGAACAATCAGTGGCTGCATGAAGCAGGACAGCAAGGATGTTACAAACAGGAATGTCTTCTAAGAAATGATGCCCTCTCTAAAAGAGAAATGGAATGTGTCACAATATGAGATCCACGATAGCGACGAGAATATCTGCCACCGCCATATTGTACCAAATATTTATTATAGTATTAGGGTTTTCTGCTGCATGAAAAGTGCATAACAAAAGAGTGTCCATTCAGTAAACCAACTGATTTAAATGCATAGAGAGTATAATATTGCGTAAGTGTTTACTCAATAAGGACATTGCGATAGCGAGTTTTAAATAATTGTTAGCAGGAATCAGAAACTCTTCAGGCTGAGCAGAAACAGCAAAGGTCAGAAAATGAATAGCAAACACGGTACTATATTTGCTCAGAGTTTGTGAATAATGAACCGTGGAATCATCAGATGCAGCAATGGTTGCACAGTAATGCCAGGGTGGTATAAATTCCAAAGACTTACCAAGGAGACCAACAATTGCGAGAATGGGATAATAAACCAGTTGAAAAAATTGAATGGCTCTTTCAATGCGATATATTAGACTCAACCGTTCAAACTGTACAGAGGAGCGACTCATCCCAAAGAATGCCCTTGCTATTGCTGTCCAGTTCCAGTCCACATTTCTCACATTCCATGTACTTGTGCTAGCGTACCAAGTCGTTGTTCTCTCATTCCACACTATTGTTGTACTATTCCAATCCAGTGTCCTTGGATCCCAGTTTATTTTTGGATCAGTACAACTGACTGCAGCTAGAATTGAATTTACGTTTTCATTGTTGCAGTATATTGTTCCCAAATGGCGAGTTAAGTTATTGTGTTACTAGTTTCTCTTCGTGATGGGTGTGCTGCTCGCACTGACTGTGTTGAAAACATAGAGAAGAATTGCCTTATTATTCATGCGGGGCACACTGCAGTTGCCCAATTTGTGTCCGCAGAGACTGATATTAGTGACAGCGATTACATGAACCGATACATTTAACTCATTTCAGTCTATCATTCTCTCTCCCAGAATGAAGAGATTCATTTTCCCAGACTGCTTAGAACAGAATAATAGAATTAGTAGTTAAAGGAGAGTGGATCTCAATGTTGAAACATCGCAAGTGTTTACTTCTGTCCAAGAAATAGACAGAATAGATCCTGAAACTACTGGGCAGTCGACAAACTGAAAGCCATGTCCTACGTTACCACAGCCAGACATGATCCAAAGGGTTGACTGTTGGAAAATATTTTGCGATCAGTACTTAAGAGAAGATGAAGATATGGGATGTTTCAGCCTATGCAGATCACCCCGTCCCACCCCACACCCGACGATTCTTCTCTGATATTCCAGATAATAGTAGGAAATAGTCCGGACAACTTGAGATACAGTCCCTCTGTGGAAATATATCCTTTCTTTCCAAGGAGACCAGAACTGTGCTCAATAGTCCAGGCACGGTCTCACCATTGTTCTCTGCCAATGAAAAATCAATACTTATTTAATCCTGTGCTCAATTTCTCTTGTGATGAAGAAAGACAACATGTTGGCTTTCACACCTCCTGTCCTTAATGCTGCCTCACAGCGCCAGAGACCTGGCTACGATTCCAGCCCCGGCCAACTGACTGTTTGGAGTTGACACATGCTCCACATGTCTGCGTGGTTTTCCTCTGTTTGCTTCGGTTTATTCGCAAAAAAACAGAAGAAATGCTGGATATGTGGATTGGCTTTGCAAAATTGCTCACACTGCTCAAGGGGTGTGTTGGTTAGGTACATTAGTCAGGGGTAAATGTAGAGCAATAGTACACAAGAATGGATCGTCATGGGTTACACTTCAGAGAGTCGATGTCGACATTTTGCCCCAAATGGCCAGTTTCCACACTGTAGGGCTTCTATGATTTCTTTAAGATCCGTGCTATCTCTTGGTGATGAACCACGAAGGTGTCACTGGTGTCTTTGGTCACGAGTGAATGCCAAGTATTTGATTTATTTCTATTAACATCTGCGATACCAAAGTGAAGCGACAATTGATTGATAGTTCGTACGTTTTTTATTTGTATGTTTATCTGTCTACTGTCGTGGTTATTCACTGAAAAACATTCATCAGAGCTGCAAATTTTCTTCAAGTTCATCTCAGTTAACTGTAAAAAAATGTTGTTTGTCATTTGAGGGGATTTAATTTTTGCAAACGTAAAATGGGATGCTACCGCCGTCCTGGCTTGAACGGAGAGGATTTAGATCAGAGCATAAGAAAATAAAAACGGAAGAAATAAGAGTAGGACACGACCATCAGGCCATTCGAGCCCGTTCTGCCATTCAACAAGATTTTGGCTAATCTTTTCATGCCTCAGCTCCACTTATTCTCCCTTTCACTATAACTCGTAATTCCATTATGCTAAAAATTCCTAACTTATCATTTTAAAAAAATCCATGAGGAAGTCTCAACTACATCGCTCTACATGCAACTCCACAGATTCACAATCCTCTGACTGGCCACATTCCTTCTAAATTTGGTCCGAAATCGGGTCCACTTATATTGAGGATGTGCCACCTTGTCGTTTTTTTTTAGCGCACCAGTAAAACAAAATCTGCTTCTATTCCATCCAGTCTATTCACAAATTTATATATTTGTATTGGAGACCTGCCCATTCTTCTACATTCCAATAAGCATAATCCCAGTCTACTCTGTCTCTCCTTATAAGCCAACTGGCGCAAATCCGGAATCAAGCTATAGAGACTATTCCATACCGCATCTGAATCCAACATTTCCTTTCGAAAATATGAAATTAAACTGCAATCAATACTCGAGTTGTGTCCTCACCAGCACCCTGTACACTTGCAACATAAAATCTCTACTTTTAAACCCAATCCCTTTGGCAATAAAGAACAAAAAAATTTAATAATTATTGCACCTGCAGTCAAGAGTGTGGTACTGGAAAAGCACAGCAGTTCAGGCAGCATCCGAGGAGCAGGAGAGTCGAATTTGGCTCAGGAATGGCTTGATGAAGGCTATATGTCTGAAACGTCGATTCTCCTTTTCCTCGGATGCTCTCTGACCTGCTGTGCTTTCATATAACCACACTCATGACTCTGATCTCCAGCATCTGCAGTCCTCAGTTTGAACCTATTGCACCTGCCGACCAAACCTCTGTGACTCATGCACATGGACACGCAAGTCACTCTCCACAGCAAATTGTGTTACAGAAAATGTTCTGATTGAATGTGTGATTATGCCAAAGAAACATTCAGGCAATGCCAGACCGATAGGCCTGACATCAGTGATGGATAATTGTTGGAACGAAATCTGAATAACGAAATTGACATGCGTTTAGAAAGTCACGGGCTGGTTAGGGTTTGTCATCATATCATTGTGCGTGGAATTGATTTTTTTTGAAGAAGCAACCAAGAGGATTTATGAGGGAAGTGCGATAGACAAGATGTAAATGGAATTCATAAGGCGGCCAACAAGATTCCTTCGAGCAAACTGTTTAGGAAGGTTAGCTAACGTTTAAAAATGGGAGAATTAGATATTTGGATACAGAACTGGTTCGAACTTAGAAGACAGAGCGTATTTGTGGAGGAATAATTATCGGTCCAGTGGCATGTCATAAGGATCAGTGCTGGGACCACTGCTTTACATCATGTATGTAAAGAATTTGAATATGAACATATGAAATATGATCACTGAGCTTGCAGATGACACCAAATCTGGGGCTGTAATGGACAGGGAGGAAGTTTACCTCAGAGAACAACGCAACCTCAATCAAATCTGCCAATGAATGAGTAGTGGCAGGTGGATATTCATTTAGATAAACTTGAGATGTTGCATTTTGGAAAGGAAAATCAGGGCGGGAGTTATACACGAAAGGGTAATGTTCTGGTTCGGATTGCTAAACAAAGAGAGGATGGAGTTAAGGTCTTGGTTTCTGGAAATTTTAGTTGAAGTTGAATAGGATAATGAAGAAGGCGTTTTTTATGGTCGACTTTATTGATCAGTTCATTCAGTAGAGCAGGTCACGTTGCATTTGTATTTGGACACGAGTTAGCCTAATTGTGGAATGCTGCGTGCAATTCTGGGTTCCCTGTTCCATGAAGGTTGTTGCAAATTGAAAACGGTTCAGAAAACGATGTATAAGGTGTTTGCCAGAGATGAAAGGTTTACGCTTTTCGTAGAAACTCCTTAATTTGCGGCTATTTTCACCAAGTGGGGTTACCTGATCCATGACAAAAATAAAGACAGGCATGATTAGCGTGACTAGCCAAGGTCTTTTCCTCAGTGTTAGAGGAGTCCAATACTAAATTCCTTAGATTTAAGGGGAGTGTGGAAAGATTTCAAAGGGACCGAAGTGAATGCGTTACCTTGGAGATGGTACTGCGTGTATCGAATGAGCTACCAGAAGAACTGTTGGAGGTTGAAATATTGAAACAATTTAAAAGATCTTTGAATGGACATACGACGAGGAAGCGCTCAGAGGGATATGGGGCAGATGCTGACAAATGTAACTAGATTATTTTCGATTTTTCTTTGGCATGGACGTGTTGGAAGGAAGGATGTATATCCATGCTGTTCAGCTTAATGTGTCCAGAGAACAAAAGGATATCACACAAGCAACGGAACAAGAAAACATAGCAGAAAATTAGAATGGTGTGAACGGTATCATTCAAACAGTTTTTAACACTGTTTCAGAGACTATGCATCAAAGAAAGCTCAGGCCCAAAGGAATTGCCTACTCTACCTCCACTCTTAAATGTTCTACATTATTTACAACTTTCAGATTAATTCCCATGGACTATGGAGGCAACGGCAGTAGGCAGTTTGCTAAAATTGACGTCTCAAAGAATGGGAGTTCAAAATGTTTCAATTCTGGACCAGCAGATTTCAAAACCTAACTCTCGTGGTTTGGAAGTTTCTCAAACTAAATCTTTCCGCCAAGGTAACTGATGCTACGAATCGCCAGAGCAGCCTTTCAGGGGATGTGGGAAACTCGCTTCTAAGCTAGAATTCTGTATTCTCTAAAGTAAACTGAAATCAAATGTCAGATTTTGTTGCATCTTCGGGTTTTGTGACCACCAAAACCTAATATCGCCCGTCAGGATTTATATGTCAGTTCATTAGTGTTTTTTTCAAAAAAAACCTAATCAGGCAGTTTACGTGAATTAAGTACGTAATGAAATGATACATGTTGTGATTATGTTATTGACACCACAGGGCCAACATGCTGTCAGTGCGTTTCTTTAGTCTCGTTAAATCAGCTGGAACACCATCCTGCTCTTCACTTGAGGAATTAGTAAATGTTTCCCTCTGTCTCCCTCCACCCCTTCTGCTCTATCTTCTGTCTGTCTGGTGGACACTTTTCTCTGAGAAATCTTCCATTAACCCCGACGCAAAAACAACTTTCTCCAACCCCGAGGGTACACTCGTCTTGGCCCCTGTTCAGATTGTCCAGAGCAGATTTGATTTAGCCCTCGTGGGGTTACATCAGTGCGGAGTCTGCCTTCTGACCTCTCTTGCTCCCTGTGCATTTGTTTTGCATGCAAGTGCACTCGCCAATTTCCTTGCCCCTGCGTCTTTATTTCAGCAAGGAATTGATCTTATCTTTGTGAGCTTACCTGAGCACTTCTTGTCCTGAGTAATCCACTCTGATCCTGGAAATCATTTAAATACTTTTCAATTAGCAGATATTTCTTCTATTTCTGACAATTGCCTGAACAGTTTCGAAAGATGGCCACAGAACGTCTACTCCTGATGTCAGATGATTATTGTACATGACCCGACGTCATCTTAGTCTTGTCTTACCTCTATTTTATAAGCTTGCACTCAAAAGCAAAAACAAAAACTGTTAATAGCTTGCGTTTGAAGCTTAACGATTTATTGATACGAGGAATGGACATTAGCACCTCTGAGACTATTTTTATTCCTCCCTTAGCTTTGAAACGCTTGAAATTTTTGAAGTTCAATATTGCGTTGTATCTCTCTTTTTAAACCAAATACATACACATTAACTAAAACAGAAATGGGGAAGTTCGCTCGAAACAAATAAAACAAATGGAACGTCTTTAATAAATATGATCCGCAAAATTATCTCCGTTTCTTTTAATTTCAGCAATGCTGACACATGCACCTGGCAGTCTGAGGCAAAGCTGCTGTCAGGCGGATGCTTCTGCAATTTGCAGCCTCCCAAGGTACGACAACTCACTGAATCCATTTGTATCCTAAAGGTTATTATTTGTCAATCTGAAAATCACCTATTTTTTCTGAGTCTTTCTTGTTATTTCACCAAATATCCGTGCATGCAAATAGAATGCCCGCAAATAAATCTCATCCAGTGTGGCAACATTTCATGAGGTACATGATCGAACACTTTTTATTTAGATCTCCATGCTTCATGCACATAACGGTTCCCCATTCACAAACGCTTTTATTATCTCAAAGATAACCTACGTTTCCCTTCCACGTAATCACATTGACTGTATAATGCGTTCGTAAATTTCATATCACTGATTATTTCATGGATTTGTCGGACTTTCTGCTTGATAGGAAAACTTATAAACACACAACACGAGGTTATACTCCAACAGGTTGATTTGGAAACACTGTTGCTCCTTCGCCTGGTCGCTGGATTGGCAGATCCTTTCTTGTGCACACGCACTCTCTCACGTATGAACGCACGCAGATGCGCGCGCGCACACACACGCACGCATTGTTGTCACAACCTCTCACACGCATATAAGCCGTTGCACTCGTGCAAACTTGCACTCACACACAAAATCTGTCAATGTCTCTTTCTCCCTCACATTCAATCATACAAATACATACGTCTAAAAACTGAAATAGCACTTAAAGATTTGTACTTGGAGATACATAATATTCTGTTCAAAAGCACACACGATCTGTACGCAGTCAGTGAATGTGAATTTTTACAAATTCCTAATTTGGACTCAAGTTTGGAATACAGACAGACTCGCACTTCTGCAATTATAGTACATTATCTGAGCTGAGATGGCGACTTTTCAAATAACCTTACGTTATCTTCGGACTGTATCTTGAAAGAAAGTCTTGCATTTATATATTAAACAAACGAAAACTGCATCTCCATTCAAGTAATCAGAGACTTAGCAGCAATCTAGGTTTTTTCAATACATTTCAACAAGTGTATGACACTTTGGTCGTTTCCGATAATTTCTGAAAGCTTACAACACCACATAAATCTGTTAGACAGTATGCTGGCGTTGGGTATTTTTTACCCATGTCCACACCAGTCCAAAACCAGCACCTCCATATTGTGACGATCAGGAAAAGCACGGTGTCGTCAATATTGTCTTACTTTCTGCCCCACTTTCTTTCCTTCATGTAGGCAGTACATTGGTGAAACAAACGAACTTAGGAAATGGGGAGGAGTTGGCCATTCAACGACTCTCGCCTGCTCTGCCTTTCATTATGATCGATGCCACCTCCCCGATATCCAAGATAAAATTTGAATATGTTCTTACATTTATATCTTCATTTGATCTCAACCAAATGTTGTGATGTTAAATTACGTGTTTCGCCATTCTCAGTGTGAATAGCTTTCTCCTCAGTTCAAATGTAATGGTTCTAATAGTTTTGTCGAGAGGTGAGATCAACGCTCACAGAGCTGCTTGGAAGGTGAGTGAAACCTTAACTCAGACTTTCGAGCCTCAATTTGTCAAGAGGTGAGAAAGAGGAAAAGAGGGTTGCTGGGAAGGTGAGTGAAAAAGATAAAAAGAAAAAACTTACTTCGGGCGTCGGAGCCTCCATTTTTCGAGAGGTGCGAGCGAGGACCGGAGGGCTGCTGGGAAGTGAGGGAAACAGTTTAAAAACTTACCTCGGGCATCGGGGCCTCCACTTGTCGACAGCTGAGAGAGAAGATCAGAGGGCTGCTGGCAAGGTAGTTGAAACTGCTGAAAATGCTTACCTGGGGCCTTGGAGCCTCCATTTGCGAGCGGTGGGAGCAAGAATCAGAGGCCTGCTGGGAAGATGAGTTAAACCATTTAAAAAACCGTTTAAAGGCATAAACCATTCATTTGTCAAGAGGTGAGAGCGAGGATCGGGGGCTGCTGGGAAGGTGAATGAAACAGGTTTAAAAACTTACCTTGGGCCACGGAGCCTCCATTTGTCTAGAGGTGAGAGCGAGGACAAGATGACTGCTGGGAAGTTGAGTGTCGCTTTTTTTTTCGGTCGCGACTGAACTCGAAATATGAGATGCGTCGTATCTCCCACCGCCCTCTTCCTCTCACAAAAAAAAATGTGAATCTGTGGTGAGTTGATCAGGTAAGAATTTTCTATTACTTTTCTTAAGTTTTTCATCGAAACATTTGATGAAAACTTTGCTTTTTCATTTACCTGAGCTTAGGCTAAGTTTAAATTTAAGTTGAAGGTGGGCAAGAGAATACAAACCCGTGTTGTGGTTCTCCTTCTCAGTGCAGGAGCTTAGTGACACAGCTGACGTCCCTGGCTTCTTCAAGTGCAGGAAGTGTTTCCAGTTGCAGGTCTTGTTACACAGCACGACGACTCTGGAGTTGCGGATGGACTAACTTTGCAAAATACACGATGCTGAGTGTGCCATGGATAGTACGTTTAGTGAATTGGTTAGACAAGAGATCAGGATAGCTTTCGGAACAACGACCATAATGCAGAAAAGGAGTAGGAAGACATTGCAGGTGTCCCGTACGGTCATCTCCCTCCAAGATGGGTGTCCCATTTTGAATACTCTTGGAGGAGATGGCTTACCAGGTGAAGGCAGCAGTAGCCAGGTTCATGGCACCGTGGTGTTCTGCTGTTCAGAAGGACGGGACGAACAGTTTGAAGTCTGTAGTCACAGGGTATTCAATTGTAACGGGATTAGATAGGCGGCTGTGTGGTCGAAAACGAGATTCCCGAATGGCATATTGTCTCACAGGTGCATTGGCCAGGGATGTCTCAAAATGGCTACAGGACATTCTCAAGGGGGAGGGTGAACAGACAGTTGATTTGGTGCATATAGGCAGAAACGATGTCTTTTAAAAAAACGGGATGAGATCCTACAATAGAATTTAAGGATTAGGAGCCAAGTTAAATAGTAGAACATCCGAGATAGTGATCTCTGGATTACTACCTTTACCACACAATAGTCAATGTATAGAGGGTAGAAACAATAGCATCATGCATGGCTTGAGAGATGGTGGAAGAGGGATTTTTAGGACAATGTGAACGTTTCGTTGGGAGGTGGAGCTGTTACACATTTGGATGGTCTCCACCTGGGCCAGACTGGAAAAAAAATGTCCTTGTGGGCGCTTTTGCTAACGTTGTTGGGAATGGTGTAAACTAATGTGGCAGAATGTTGGGAACCAAATGAGGTTAGATGACAATAAGGAAGCAGCAACTACAGCCAGTACGGATCTGCATAATGAAATCTGCCTGATTAAGGAGAGGGGTGGCAGGGAGCAGACGACAAATGCAAACGGACTGGTGATCTGATGTGCATTTGTTTTAATGCATGAAGTATATTAGGAAAGGCAGGTGAACTTAGGGCATGGATTAGTCCCTAGAAGAATGATGCTTTTGATTTTACTGAGATTTGGTTGAGGGAATGATTGGTAACTTACCATCCCAGATGAAAGTGAGCACTTCCAATACTGGAGATCAAAATCAAAATTAGAGTGGTGCTGGAAAAGCACATCAGGTCAGGCAGCTTCCGAAGTGCAGGAAAGTCAACTTTTCGAGCAAACGCCCTTCGTCAGGAATGAGGCAGGGAGCTTGCATTGTGTAGAGATAAATGGAAGGGGTGAAGCTGGGGATAAGGTAGCTAAGAGTACAATAAGTGGATAAAGGTGGGGATGAAGGTGATAGATCAGAGAGCAGGGTAGGACGGATAGGTGGGAAGGAAGATCGGCAGGTAGAACAGCTCATGAGAATGGTGCTGAGCTGGTGAGTTGGAACTGGGGAAAGGAGGGTGAATGAGGAAACTGGTGAAGTCCACATTGATACGCTGGAGTTCAAATGTTCTGAGGCGGAAGATCAGGCGTTCTTCATCTCGGCGTCGGGTGGTGAGGGAGGAGTGATGGAGGATGCCCAGGACCTACATGTCCTCGGCAGATTGGGAGGGCTAATTGAAATGTTTGGCCACGAGGTGGTGAGGTTGATTGGTGCGAGTGTCCCGGAGATGTTCCATAAAGCGCTCTGCGAGATGGCGTCCAGTAAAGGAGACCGCATCGGGAAACACAGATACAATAAATGACATTGGTGGATGTGCAGGTGAAACGTCGATGGACATGGAAGTCTCCTCTAGGACCTTGGATGAGGTAAGGGAGGTGGTGTGGGCACAGGTTTTGCAATTCCTGCGGTGACATGAGAATTTGCCATGAGGGGAGGGTGGGCTGTTCGGTGCGTGGACCTGACCAGGTAGTCATAGAGGGAATGGTATTTGGGGAAAGCGGAATATGTTAGGAGGAAATTATATCACCACTGGTGGAGTCCGTTTGGAGACGGTGGAAATATCAGCAGAGGAAATGATCTATGCGGAGGTTGGTAGGATGGAAGGTGACGGCCCGGAGGTCTCTGCGCTTGCTGTGGTTGGAGGTATGGGATTTGAGCCCGGACGTGCGGGACGTGGATAAGCTGCGTTGGAGGGCATCTTCAACCACGTGGAAAGGGAAATTACGGTCTTGAAAGAAGGAGGCCATCTGGTGTGTTCTGTGGTTGAACTGATCCTCCTGGGAGCAGATAAGTCGGAGGTGGTTGAATGGGGAATATGGGATAGCATTTTTGAATGAGGGAGGGTGTGAAGAGATCTAATACAGGTAGCTGTGGGAGGCGAGGGGTTGGAAAAATGTCAGTGTTAAGTCAGTCTTTTTTAATGGAGATCGAGAGGTTCAGAAATGGGAGGGAGGTGTCACAGGTGGTCCAGGTGAATTTGTGGTCGGGGTGGAATGTGGTGGTGACGTTGATGAACTGCTGAACCTCACCAGACAACAGACAAAACAGCACAGTTAGGATATGAACAGGAAAACCAGTACAGACTACAAATTCGCAACCACCAGATACGGCTCTCTTTCAGGATTCTCTGCTCCATGCTCACATCAATGCGTCACCACCTAACTCTCCACTGGCAGATATAGCTCAACTGAGGGTCACAGACTCTCAAAAATGCAAAGGACCCCTTCTGTACCATAAACTAAGAAGAATTCTATTCTCAACAAACAGTTTATCTACTCCCTCACAAACATCGAAATCCGGAAGTACAACAAACCTTTATATACCCACCTCCAGAACCATCACTCCTAAAATATTCCAGAAGCTTCTCCCCGCCTCCAGCACAGCTCGGCCACCATTAGCAATGAAGCCGGTACATCACCACGGTGATCAATTACATCACTTGCTCCCCCATCGTGGCCGCTTCAGCAGCCACTTTCGCCCATCACGACTTCACATGCACCATGCGTGACATCTCTTCCGCCCCTCACATCATTGCTGATGTCACGCGTTCAGCGACTTCCACCCCCTACTGACGTGTTAGTTGCCACTTCCACTCCCAACATCGCCTTTCACCTACCTACTGCAAACACACCCCCACGGATCCCACTGTCAATATCCCCGCCCCCGAACCCTAAGGGGAAAATCACCCCTGCTCATGACTCCACCCATTCCCCCTACCACCGCGCCCACTCCAGACATAGCCTCCGCCCCAATCCCAGATACACAACGATACAAGGTCCTAGATCCCTGCACTGCTCGAGTATTCATCATCCCCCTAGACCTCCCCTCACAAAGGACAAACGATCAGTCCTCAGCAAAGGCCTGACCTGCATTCCCCTGCGTGCAGGCATCAATGAATTCAACGCGGGTTGTGACGTCGAACACTTGATCTTCCACCTCTGCCTCCGAGCTTCCTTTGTCAGCCAAGACTTCAGCCGACCTTCCGAGGACCCCTTCACTCGCCTCCAACACACTCCATCCACCTGGACACCCCGTGCTGGCCATAACCCGCCCTTGACCTCTTCATTTTCAATTGCCGCCGAGACATTAACCACCTCAACCTGTGTACCCTCCTTCCGAACTCCAACCTCTCACCCTCAAAATGTGCAGTCCGCTACTACCTCTGCTCGAATCCCAACCTCAGCATCAAACCAGCTGACTAAGGGGGCGCAGTGATAGTTTGGTGCAATGGCTTCTATTCCGCTGAAGACAGGCTCCAACTCAAAGACACCTCCTCGTCTTGCCCCCTCGAACATCATGTCAGCCCGCATCACCAAACCATCATCTCCCAGAACATACTCAACTTTATCACCTCAGGAGATCTCCCACACACGGCTTACAACATCAAAGTCCGGGAACCCCACGCTGCCATATTCTACCTCCTTCGCACGATCCACAAGCCTGACCACCCCGGCCGATCATTTGCCTCAGCCTGCACCTGCACCATAGAACTCACTTCCACCTGCCTCGATACTTTCCTATCTCCCCAGTCTTGGAACTCCCCACACCCATTTGAGACATCAACCATGCCCTGCACCTCATCCAAGACTTCCGTTTCTCCGACTCACCGCGCCTCATCTTCACCATAGACATCCAATCCCTCTGGAATTCCTCCTGCATTGACCAGGTCCCCCTATGCCTCCGTTTCTTCCTCTCCCGACGACACCAACAGTACACTTCCTCTGACACTTCCCTTCGTTTGGCTGAACTAGTCCTCACTCTTAACAATTTATCCTTCGAATCCTCCCACTTCTTCCAGAGAAAAGGGGTAGCTTTGAGCATCCGCATAGGCCACAGCTATGCCTGTCCATTTGTTGGTGTAGAATAGTCCAACTTCTGTAGTTCCACCGGTACCAGTCCCCTTCTCTTCCTCCGCTGCATTGATGGCTGCATCGGCGCCACCTCGTGCTCCCGCTAGGAGGTTTAGCAGTTCATCAACTTCATCAACACATTCCACTCGACCATAAATTCACCTGGACCATCTCTGACACATCCCTCCACTTCGTGGATCTCTCTAACTCAATCAATGACGACCGACTTAACATTGACATTTTTTTACAAACCTACTGACTCCCCCAGCTTCCTGAATTACACCTCTTCTCACCGTACCTCCTGCAAAATAATGCTATCCCATATTCCCAATTCCTCGGCCTCATCCATATCTGCTCCCAGGAGGACCAGTTCCACCACAGAATATACCAGATGGCCTCCTTCTTCAAAGATTGTAATTTTCCTTCTCACGTGATTGAAGATGCCCGCCAACCCACCACATTCACGTCCTCCACCTCCGCCCTCAAACCTCACCTCTCCAAACGCAACAAGTGCACCAACCCCCACCCCCCCGCCCCAGGCCTCACCTTCCACCCTACCAACCGCAACATAACCTGCATAGTCCGCCGACAGATCTTACACCTCCGAAAAGACCCAACCACCAGGGATATATTACCGTCCCGACCCCTTTCCGCCTTCTGCAAAGACCATTCCCTCCGTGACTACCTGGTCTGGTTCACGCCCCGAAAAGCCCACCCTCCCTTCCTGGCACCTTACCTGGATTCCACAGGAATTGAAAAACCTACGCCCACACCTCCCCTCACCTCAATCCAAGGTACGAAAGGACCCTTCCACGCCCATTGCAGGTTCACCTGCATATCCATCAATGTCATTTATTGTATCCGTTGCTTCCAATGTGGTCTCCATTTCATTGGGGAGACTCGACGCCTTCGCACAGAGAGATTTAGGGAACATCTCCACGATACTCGCAACAATCAACCCCAAAACCCCGTGGCCGTACATGCTAACTCCCACTTAGCCAAAGGCATGCAGGTCCTGTGCCTCCTCCAGCGCTTTTCCCTCACCACCTGACGCCTGGAGGAAGAACGCCTCATCTTCCGCCTCAGAGCATTTCAACCCAGGGCATCAATGTGGACTTCACCAGTTTCGTCATTACCCCGTCACACATTGCCCCAGTTCCTACCATCCACATGACCTGTCCGACCTACCAATCCTCCTTCCCACCTATCCGCTCCACCCTCCTCTCCGACCTATCACCTCCACCCACCTATTGCAGTCTTTGCTACATTCTCCCTAGCCCACACATTTGTCTCTCCAGCGCGGATGCTCCCTGCCTCATTCCTGATTAAGGGCGTTTGCCCGAAACGCCGGTTTCCCTGCTCCTCGGATGTTGCCTGACCTGCTATGCGTTTCCAGCAACAGTGTAATCTTGAGATAACTATCCCAGAATAACGATGCTTCAAGCTGATTGAATCAGAGGTAAAAGGCGTGGAGGAAATCCACAGCTGTTCAAAGAAAATGTCATGGCAGTGCTGAACGAGGGTGCTATGGATGACGAGACCATTGAGGCGACATGGACACAGCTCAGAAAGAGGAAACGTGCGGTAACAATGTTGGGATCTGTACAACAGACCTCCCAACAGCGAACGTGAGGTAGACATGCAAATATATAAACAGATCATGGACAGATATAGGAGCAACAGTTTGATGTTGGATGTCTACACGGAGCAGAATTTGTTAGGTGCATCCAGGAGGGTTTTCTGCGGCAGTATGTGCATATTCCAACTCGGGAAGGAGCCATATCGGACATGATGTTGGGAAATGAGCCCGGCCAGGTGATTGATGTTTCAGTCGGACATTACTTTGGCAATAGTCACCACAATTCTATCCTTTTTAGAATATTTATTGGCAAAGACGACAGTGGTCCTAAAAGAAGAGTGATGAATTGGGGGAAGCTCAACAAAACCAACTTTCAGGAGGATCTACGGATTGGAGATTGGGAGCAGTTGTTTGAAGGTAAAAACACATTCAATATGTGGGAGGCAAATAAAGAGAGATTGCTTTAGAGTTCACGAGGGGTATGTTCCAGTTAAAATGAAGGATCTAAGTGGCAATTTTAAGAACCATGGATGACAGGAGAAATCGTTAGTCCAGCTAAGCAGGAAAAGGACACGTACATAACGTGAAGACTACTGAAGACAAGCAAAGCTTTGGAAGGGTAT
Organism: Chiloscyllium plagiosum; assembly: GCF_037043375.1. Lineage (NCBI taxonomy): Eukaryota > Metazoa > Chordata > Chondrichthyes > Orectolobiformes > Hemiscylliidae > Chiloscyllium > Chiloscyllium plagiosum. Next base: position 55,088,049 of record NW_028270177.1, read on the forward strand.
TGGGAAAGTAGGACCACACTGAAACGAGGGATTAAGACGGCTAATATGAGTCATGATATATCTTCAGCAAAAAATGTTTAATGTATTATGAAAGCCATTGTTTATACATAAGGAGCAAAATGGTAAAGAGAGATAGGGTTGGCCCACTTAAGGACAAATAAGAAAAGTTATGCGTGGTTTCAGAGAAAGTAGCTGAGATTCTTAACGGATGCTTCACATCACCATTCACTGAGGAGAGGGACATGACTGATTTTGAGGTTAAGGATAGATCTTTGTGGACTCTAGGTCAAGTCGGCATAAGGAAGGCGGAGGTCTTCTTTATTCTAAACAATAGACCATTCCTCAGGTCCGGATGGTATCTACCACATTTTATTGAGCGAAGCGAGAGAGGAAACAGTTGGCGCTTTAACACACATCTTTGTAGCATCCATTAACACGTGTGAGGTCCAGTAGGACTGGCAAATTGCTAAAATTGTTCCCTTCTTTTAGAGGATAGCAGGGTTGCTCGAGGTAATCATAGACCAGTGAACCCGATATTAGTTTAGTCAAAACGGAGGGATAAGATCTATTCGCATTTGGTAGAGAATGGACTTATCAGCAATGGGCAGTATGGGTGTGAGCGGGGAAGGTCATGTCTTACAAACCTAATGACATTCGTTGAGAAGGTGACAAAGATGATTGATTGGGGAAGGGCTGTAAATGACATATATATGGATTTTAGTAAGGTGTTTGGTAAGGTTCTCCATTGTCGGCTGATGGAGAAGGTGATGTCCCATGTGGCCTAGCGCGTTCCAGCTAGATGGATAGAAAACTGGCTGGGTAACAGGAGACAGAGAGTAGCAGTTGAAGCGAGTTTCTCCAAATACACGCGTGTCCAGTGGTGTTCCACAGGGATCCGTGCTGGGACCACTGTGATTTGTGATATACATAAATGATTTGAAGGAAGTTATCAGTCACCTGATTAGCAAGCAGACAGATGACACTAAGATTGGTGGTGTAGCAGATAGTGAACTGGACTGTCAGAGAATGCAATGCAATATAGATATATTGCAGAGATGGTCAGAGAAATGGCGGATGGAGTTCAATCGACTCAAATGCAAGGTAACGCACTTTGAAAGATCCAGTTCAAGAGTGAACTATACAGTTAGTGGAAACGTTCTGTGGAAAATTGACGTACATGGAGATCTGAGTATTCAGGTCCGTAGGTTCCTGAAGGTGGCAACACAGGTCAGTAATGTGGTCAACAAGGCATACGACATGCTTTCCTTCATTGGACTATGTATTGAATACAAGAGTTCCCAAATCGTGTTACAATTGTATAGGACTTTGGTTCGGCTGCTTTTGGAATACTGCGTACAGTTCTGTTCACCACATTACCAACAGGATGTGAATGTTTTGGAGAGGTTGAAGAGGAGGTTTGCCAGGTTGTGGCCTGGTATGGAATGTGCTAGCTATGAAGAGAAGTTGAATAGATTAGGGTTATTTTCATGATAACTAAGGAGGTTGAGGGTGGACCTGATTGAGGTCTACAAAATCACGAGAGGAATACACAGTTTGGATAGCAAGAAACTTTCTTTTTCCCAGAGTGTGGAACTCAATGACTCCTGGCCAAATTTCTTCGTATGAGGTGAAACGTTCAGGGCAGATATGCGTGGAAATTTCTTTATGCAGAGTGTTGGAGGCCTGGAACGCATTGCCAGCAGATGTGATAGAGGTGTGAACGCCAGCGTATTTTAAGATGCATCCAGAGAGATACATGAATGGGCAATGAGCAAAGGGAGACAGATCCTTAGAAATTGGCAGCAGGTTTAGATAGAGGATCGTGTTTGGCGCTGGCTTGAAGAGCAGAAGGGTCTGTTTCTGTGTTGTAGTTTTCTTTGTTCATTGTTTAAGCCTGATCCTGAAAAGCTGGTGTTTGTTTTTCAATCTACCAACATCACGAAAATCGTTTCTGCATCTAAAAATTTTGAAAGTATACAGTTTTCTATGGTGTCCTCTCTTGAATCTTCTAAACTTCAGTGAATACATTCTCAAACAACCCAAGCTCTCTTCATTTGTCAGGCCTGCGATCCCAGGAAACATTTTGATAAACATTCGTTACATCGAACGCAGAGCTAGGACCTCCTTCGTCAGTTAAGAATCTACACATCACACAATATTCCAGGTGTGGCCATATTAATACGTTGGAGAATGGCCACAAGGAATATATTTTTCCAGCACTCAAATCTTTCTCCTGATCAAAGCCAAAATGCAGCTTGTCTTCTTTTCTCCATGCTGCACCTGTACTGTTACTTACTCAGAGACTGGTGAAAGCGGACACCAAGCCTCTCTGACCAGTTCTCTCTCTCAAAGTGAACTCAGTCAAATTACTATTTGACTTTAATAGAAGTCAGATTCAAAACAGTCTCGGATCTCAAGCTCCACTGAACAAAGCACAATCATTCAATCACCAACAAACAAATGTTCATTCAACCCGAATCACGAAGGGATAAGCTTTCTAATAGCTGTGCAGTTCTTTTCTGTCTATCTCTCACACAACATGTCTCAGAGTCACTTTCTGAGCTTCCGACATCAACTCCTCTGCTGGTTTCTCGCTTCACCCCGCGATATTTTGAATATTTTTCTGGATGTCTGGTCACGGTTTAGTTACAAAGTGTACTCTCAGTAGCCCTTCAGCTACTTGCCCTTCTGACACGAAGCATAATCTGATTCCTCCTGACTGTAAGGTTGTTTTCCATTGACATATAAATTCAAATATTTACTAACACACTCTTCGTCCGACCTGTACTTTGGCGAGAAGATGGCGAGACAAAGAGTGGATTCCTTCGTCCATACAAAGCGACAATATTTAGTCATTTTTTTCCGATCTGCTCCCCTTGTACAAGCATTATTTTTCCAATTCCACAACATCCTGCCCAACGGACTTTCTGGAGGTATGTTGTCAGGCACCCCGCCTACATTTCCAATTCTGTTTTCTTTTGCCCCGGAGCAACTTTTCCTCCGATTCTTCGACCATACTGAGCCGTAGGACCTATTGATTGTGGTTTTTTTGTTTATGCAGAAGAGGGAAACAGACGCTTATAATTGTTTGAACAAGCATACCTTGCTAAACCTACACACCCTCCCCTCACAGCATCTTATCTATTTGTCTGTAACATCTACCATTGCTTGCAGGTACATTTAATTCTTATATGCACATTTTAGCTAACACAAAAGCAATTATGTATCTCCTTCACATAGCTTTCACTCTTGATAACTCAGCTCTTGGTTGAATTATACACTGGTGTTAGTTCATTTACCTTGCATAAGCCATTATGGTTGCAGGAGAAACACTGCTTTAACTATATCTCACAAGCAGCAACAGGCAGACTGACAACAGAAGTAAAATTGCAAGTCAATGCAATGTGTTCCCTCAGAACACTAATCGATGCCATCAAGAGCTGGACAACGTATACGAAACACGAGGAATGGAACCACAGTTTCCACTGGTTTTCCTGGTCCATCATAATACGCCACATGTCTGCCGAAGACAATATTAGCAACTCCGAGTTGTTGTACCATGCTAATTCATTTCAATGCACTACTTCTAAGATGCAAACTTTTTTTTCTATATGAGATCGATTACCCACGTAAATTATTGTTTTGCATACAAAAAACTTCCATTTTTTGGACTGGATATTCATTTAAGAACTCCCGACCATATTTTCCTTGCCTTGCTACAAGGGAGTCTGTGATTAAAATATGAACAGAACAGAACAGATGAACAATTTAGAGAATCACTCATTCCTGTTATAATGGAAAATAGCTGTTTGGACCAATAACAGAGGGTTCAGATATAAAGAAAATAATCATAAAACATAAGGTTGCACCTTCTCAGTCCACATGCATTGGAGATTGTGACGCCGGAGTCGGAACTTTAAGAAAGCACTGGGCGAAACCGAACACAGAACTGAAAAGCATATATTTAGAAACATCCAAGCGGCAAGTCGTCAATTTATTATTCTACCTTCACATATTTTTCTCACAGTTGTAATATTAACAACTTTTGACCGTTTGTGACCTGAGAGCACGCTTTCCTATTACAGAGATAGAGATACTGCCAGTCCACCACAAAAACGTTCAGTATTGGACTTTCAGCTTGTGTTTTAAAATGCGTGCTACCTGCCTTGTCTTTAATGCAAGAATGCCAGTTACAAATTATCCAAAACCAATTTCTGTGCCAGGAGGTTTGTGCATTTATTTGTTATTAAGTAACTGCTTTTCTGTTCTTCTATCCTCTCTTTGATAGTTGAATTCCCTTCTTTGCATCGCCGTACAACTTCAATTATTTAATGGTTTATGTATTGAATAATGCAACGTATATTCTAACGTTTCAACTGTTTCGTCGTTCTTTCCATCCTCATGATCATGTGTGGAAACTATGTGCCTCTTACCTCCTTACAACGTTTCCAGCACTTCAAGAAACAAGTGTCAATGCAGTCCAATAGTCTACTCCAGTTTAACCATCCAGACTTAGTTCCATTTTATAATGGCATGAATTTGCTTCATCTCCTTGACCTCAACATCGTTAAAGTTGGACTGATTCGGAGATGCAGGAATTTAAGTTACATCACACTGCAAATGTTTGCTATAAATTCTGTGTTACGATCGAGCCCTCCACAATCACGTGATGAAGGAGCGTCGCTCCGAAAGCTCGTGTGCTTCCAATTAAACCTGTTGGACTATAACCTGGTGTGTGATTTTTAACGTTAAAGTTGGAAGTGGTGCGGTATGTTTTTCCTTCCTGATCTTCTTGAGCAATTATATGTTTTACACGTAGTACACACACAGACACATACACGCACACACACACAGACACACACACACACACAGACACACACACACACACACACACACACGCACACACACACACAGACACACAGACAGACACACACACAGACGCACAGACACACACACACAGACACACACACACACAGACAGACACACACACACACAGACGCACACACACACGCAAGAACACTTAGTGTTGCACAAAATTGATCAACAACATTGTCAGCCCACATTAGTTTCAATTGAACAAATAGGAGATTGTGTGGTCGCGAACAGGACTCTCAAAAAGAGCGTTGCCACCTGGGTGTCAGGGTCAAGAATGGTTCGCATCAACTTTGCATGATTTCTATGAGAGAGTGTGAGCAGCCAGAAGTTGTTGTGCATACCAAACACAAAACTAGAAAAACGTTTTGAGGACCTGTAAATAAATACAGGTAGTTCGGTTGGAAGCAAAAAGGCAGGACGAGAAGTGCAGTATTCCTAGGATTGCTTCCGATACCACTGTGGAGAAAGGCTGGAAATAGAGAGCAAGTAGAGCTGAGCACGTGGCTGAAGATCTGGTGGAAGTCGTAGATAATCAGATATGTGGATCATTGGGAAACATTTGTGGCAAGACGGGAAATGTATACTAAGGACCGATTGCACCTGAATTGGACGAGTACCAATATCCTTGGCGGGAGGTTTGCTAGACCCCTTCGGGAGGGTTTACACTAGTTTGGTATGGGGATGGAAACCGGAGCTGCATATCATAAGATGCTGTGACTTGTGAACAGGCAGATAAAGTGTGCACAGAGACTTTGAGGAAGGATAGACAGTTCATAGTGAAAAGGTTCAGTTCGTGTGATGCTTTCAACTGTGGCGATTTTAATGCAAGAAGTGTGAGGAACAAGTCTGATGACTTTAAAGCATGAATCATTCCTTGACTGTACGATACTGTGCCCATTACGGAGACTTGGATATCACAGGGACAGAAATTGTTGCAGTATGTTGGATGGAAGATTTTGTCAGGTGCCTACAGAATGGATTCTCGACTGAATATGTAGATACGCCGATTTGAGGGAATCCATATTGGATTTGATGTTTGATATTGAACCATATCAGCTGTGAGATCTATTGGTGAGACAGAACATCTGTAACAGTGATCCCAACTCCCCGACGTCTACTGCAGTGCTTGAGACGGATTAGAGCAGATAGCATAGGAAAGTAAACAATTAGCGGAGAGGAATCAACATGTTATTTCGATATGAACGTTGGAATATCAATTGGGAATAGATGTACTCATCGAAATACACGACAGAAAGGTGGAAGTTGGTCAGGGAGTGCTTGCTGTGAGTCTTGGATATATTTGTCAGAATAAGTCTAGGAAGGGATGGCAGTGTGAGGAATCTTAAATGAAAACAGGTGTGGAACATCCAGTTAAGAGAAAGAAGGAAGCATACTTAAGTTTGAGGACGCAAAAATCGGACAAGGCTGTAGTGGATTACAAGGGAGCCAGGAAGGAAAAGTAGACTAGGTCTTAGGAGAACTAGAAGAGGGCATGAAAATGCCTTGGCGGGTAGAATTAAGTAAAACTCCAAGGGGTCCGACACTTACGTGAAATCACAAGGATGGCAAGAGTGAGTACGGGCCGATCATGGATAGCAGAGAATACGTGTACCTGGTGCCTGGGGAGGTAAGGAAGTTCTGAAATTAATACTTTACTTCAGTATTCTGTAAAGAGAATGAGCTTGCTGTTTGCAAGGACAGCGTGAAACAGGCTTGTACGGTTTTACAGGTTGATGCAAGGAAGGAGGATGTTCGAGAAATTATGAAAAACAGGGAGACAGCATATACCAAAGCTACAACGGGATTTGAGGGAAGGGATTGCTGTGCCTTTGTCGATGCTCCTGCATCCTCACTGTCCTTTGGAGTCGTATCGGACGATTGAAGTGTGAAAAATGTAATTCCCTTTTTCAAGGAACAGAAGAAGAATATTCCTTGGAATTACAGACCAGTAGTTTTTTTCCATCTGGGGTGGGGAGAGGACCCTTGAGAGCGAGAGGGAATCTACAACTGTTTGGAAAGTCATAGATGGAATAGAAATGGTCAGCATGGCTCTGTGAGGGGCAGCCCAAGTCTCACAAACGTTATTGAATTATTTAAGGATGTGACAAAACACATTGATGAAAGTAGAGCAGTTGGGTGTAGTTTTCATGGATGTTACCAAGGTGTTTGATAAGGTTCCAGATGGCAGGCTCATTCAGGATATAAAGAAGCATGGCATACAGGGGTAATGGAGGAGTATTTTCCCAGATCGAAAATAGATATCACGAGGGGGCTTAATTATAAGGTGATTGATTGAAAGTTTAGAGGAGATGTCATGGGCAGGTTCTTTGCACAGAGATTGGGGGTGCTGTGCGTCAGCAGTGATAGTAGAGTCAGAAACATGAGTGACATTTAAGGGACTCTTGCATAGTCGTATGAAGTAAAATGTCGTGTATCTGATTTATTTTGATCTTAAAGTATGATAAAAGGTTGCCTAAACATCGTACGTTGAAAGGCCAGTACTGTTCTGCATTGTTCTACGTTCTACGTTCGAGAGCAATAATTGTCGAGAATGTCTTCTTGACAAAGTAATGCAGTTGGACAATTTGCATTATTCTTTCTAATAATTCAACAAGAAAAGATAATTAAATGGTTGAAATGCTCTTAAATGTCTGCACGACATCTTTAATTTATGAATGTGATTTTATTCCACAGTTATTTCACGCTCTACCCCACGCTCATGCACGCACACTGCCTGTCCCTCTCTACCTTTTCACTTTTTTCACTCATTCAAAACAAACTCAAACACATCACAGCACATAATATTCCAGACGTAATGTGATTCTTAAATTCCAGTTTGTTTGAAACCATAGCCACTCTTCTCGTCATCAAAGACATCTCATGTACGACTGTCAGACGACTCAAGCTTCTTGGCATCATAGTAGCCCACAAACGCACCAATACACTAAAACAGCAGCTAACGAACTTTTAAAAAACCGTATACAGACAACAAGCAATACGAACGTCATTTACTTGATACTTTGAAAGAACTACCAACCAGGATACATGAACATCAACTTATCGCAAAAAGACATGATCAAATACCACTGGTAACCTTACATAAAGATGAGCAAGGAAACCTCTTTGACATCCAGCCTGGGACAAGTCAAAACGCCATTAGCACAGAAATTCCTGGAAGCATGGCATTCCAAATGAATCTCCTTCAGTGAACACATCGATTTGGACACCATCTTCCACCCTCTGAGAAAAATAACCACAAATTACATCACAAACCCAAGAAAATCTGAACAGATAAAGAGAACGGAGGCCATACCATCTGCGCTTCTCCTGAGGATCGCTGATGATGTTACATAGCATGGTGACGAAACGTCTGTCAACGAAACTTCGAGCTCAGCGAGCAAATTTACATTCCTAAACTAAATCGGATTTGCAAATCTTCTGAAAACTTGCTCCCGTTTCGATGTTTTTCCCTAAATATATCACTCCCCCTTCCTCAAATACATTTTAACCGTATATTAAAATGTTCATCTCTTCAAAACAGGAAACTCATCCTTTATGTGTCCGTAAATCAAACAAGTTGATGATGTATGTAGTTCTGAGCATTAATTGGCCAGTTCGTACAGCTCGTAAGATATGGTTACTTTGTATTTTCCAGATTATATTCCATATATATGATATTATATCCATAGGGTGTCGGTTTGCTCGCTGACCTGTAAGTTTGATATCCAGACGTTTCATTACCTGGCTAGATAACATCATCAGTGGCGACCTCCAAGTGAAGCAAAGCTGTTGTTTCCTGCTTTCTACTTATATATTTGGATGGGGTTCCTGGGGTTTTTGGTGATGTCACTTCCTGTTCGTTTTCTGAGGGGTTGATAGATGGCATCTCGATCCATGTGTTTGTTTATGGCGTTGTGGTTGGAGTGCCAGGCCTCTAGGAATTCTCTGACATGTCTCTGCTTAGCCTGTCCCAGGATAGATGTGTTGTCCCAGTCGAATTGGTGATTTTTTCATCCATGTGTAGGATTACGAGGGAGAGAAGGTCGTGTCTTTTTGTGGCTTGCTGGTGTTCGTATATCCTGGGGCTCACTTTCTTCCTGTTTGTCCTTCGTAGTGTTTGGGGCAGTCCTTGCATGGAATTTTGTAGATGACGTTGGTTTTGTCCATGGATTGTACTAGGTCTTTCAAGTTTGTTAGTTTTTGTTTGAGAGTGTTGGTGGGTTTGTGTGCCACTAGGAATCCGAGGGGTCTTAGTAGTCTGGCTGTCATTTCTGGTTGTGTGGTTAGGTGGTTAGGGTTTCTGGTTGTGTTTGATCTGCTTGTCGTGGTTTGTTCTTGAGGAATCTGCGGACTATATTTTTTTCAGTATCCGTTCTTCTTGAATACGTTGTATACGTGTTTGTCATCTGTTTACCGAAGTTCGTCTGTGCTGCAGTGTGTGATGGCACGTTGGAATAGTATGCTGATACAGCTTCGTTACTGTGCATTAGGGTGGTTGCTGGTCTAGTTAAGCATTTGGTCAGTGTTTGTCAGTTTTATCTATACGCAGGTTTGGACTTCGTTGTCCTTTCTTTCAACTGTGGCGTCCAGGAATGCGAGTTTGTTGTCGGTTCCTTCCTCCTTTGTGAACTTTATGCCTGTGAGGGTGTTATTGATGATGTTAAATGTCTCTTCTATCTTGTTTCGTTTTGTGATGTCAAAGGTGTCATCAACGTTGCAGACCCAGATTTTCGGGTTGATGGTTTGCTGATGACATCACCACAAACCCCAGGAACCGCATCCAGGGCAAACATATAAATAGAAAGCAGGAGACCACAGCTTCGCTACACTTGGTGGTCGCCACTGATGATGTTACCTGGCCAGGTAATGAAACGTCTGGATATCAAACCTACAGCTCAGCGAGCAAACCTAATCCCTAAACCTCAACCTGAGCTACAAACCTTCACAAACCTAGCAAAAATATTATATCCATGTCAATCTGTCCGTGTTGTTCAGTTACATTCATCTTCATTTTTGTCAGGCTGCGGAGAGAATTGCGAAATAAATTGTTATCATCTTCAAACTCCTTCTTGATTATCTCCTTCTTGATTTGTGACGTCCTTCACTTTCCGAACCAACAATGTTTTATTCAACTATATTCCTTTTCTCAACTTCCATGTGCTTGATCCCACCCACCTTGACAATATGATAACCTATTTCCAGATGCAGCAGTGAACATTCCCACGAGTCTACCGCAGTTACAATGCACTCTCTTGGACAGAATGCACCTGCCCGTAAGTTTGCAGCAATACTGCAACTTTGTAAGCAGACAGCGGTAAACTATTCTTAAGCGATGCCCAGAACCAACTGGTCATCCAATTTTGACACACATGTGCCATTGTGAACTGAGATTCTGCTTCCGACGTTGTAACGTTCTCACTTAGCCAGAGTCCTTATACCCCTGCAATATCTCGGGTGGTGCTCACCGTAAACTCGGAAATACATTTTTAGCCATTTGTTAACTTGCTCCATGCTTAAGTTTGAATTTAATAATCATATTCAAAGAAACACTTTTTCCAGTTGTCTTTTGATAGTCTTGGTTGTGCACAAAGGCTTTTTAAACACAGTAAATGTAGCAAATGAGGTCACAGAGAGGGCGATTACTGAGATTTTAATTCGTCACCTGATCACAACACAAGGATCCAATTTCTTTCAATTCGTGTTAATGCTCCTCCTCCCCCTCCCCTCCAGCCATCCCCCCCGACCATTGTCAGCTTCACAGGCCTGAACGGATGCAGTTGAAAGCATAAGGGCACCGGGGCGGCAAGGTGGCTCAGTCGTTAGCACTGCTGCCTCACAGCCTCAGGGACCCGGGTATGATTCCAGCCTCGGCGACTGTCTATGTGGAGTTTGCACATTCTCCGCACGTCTGCGTGGGTTTTGTCCGTGTGCTCCTGTTTCCTCCCACTATCCAAAGATGCACAGGTCAGATGAAATGACCATGCCAAATTACTCATAGTGACAGGAGTGTATACAGTTTGGGGAATGGCTCTGGGTGGGTTCATTTTCGGAGGGTCGGTGTGGACAAAGGGCCTCTTTCCATACTGTAGGGAATCTAATCTGCCCCTGTTTTAGATTGTATTTACAAACTGAAATTGATTATTCTGCTGATAGTGGGGTAGTGACTACCATCTGTCTGAAACGGTCAATCAGTTCCTGGATCTCTGTCTGAAAGAAACAAATGTCTGAGTGAAACAGACACAATGTGAGGTAGAATCATAATTTTCGAGAGTCAGATCGAGAAAGTGTGGAGAATTATGTATATGCGTGTGTGAGAGAGAGGGACAGGGAGGGAGAGATAGATTTAAACAAACAGTGAGACGCAGAGAAGTGGAATGACACAGTGTGATGTGAGCTGTAATGTGACACCAGCGTGAATGTATTGTATGAAATGAAGTTGTACAATATCTGCGACCATCAGAGTGAATTTCAAACCGAAGTTTCACATTTTCTTTTATTACGTATGAGTACGAAGCAATATTGAATTTCAACGGCTGATTGTTTTCAGACACGAATTAACCATTTAACAGAGTGGGTGCCCTTAGTGACACTGACATATATCATCTGACATGGCATTTTAAAGGATCTCAAAAAAGTGTTGACCATAATGTAACAGGTGTCAGACCAGCACTGTAAATAAAATATAGAACCACAGAGGTTATGAATCTGCAAGTTATATTAATAAGGTAATTTCTTTTCAGGCTGTTTGGATATTTTATAGCATTCTTCAACTCCTCCCGGAATTTACTCAGAGTCCCAGCATAAATAAATGGGATCATGTCAAAAGTCAAAACGTTAAACATGATTCCGATTTCTTCAGAATGTAGTTGATTCTTTGGGATTGGTTCTGGAAAAATAACTGACGCCGCAATCCTGACGTAAGAGAATGAAGCTGCCTCAGATGATGAAGAATATAACAATAGACTTTCTGCGATTCTACATCCCTGAGTCACTCTTATTCTCTACATTCCTGAAGAAGGGCTAATGCCCGAAATGTCGATTCTCCTGTTCCCTAGATGCTGCCTGACCTGTTGCGCTTTTCCAGCAACACATTTCCATCTCTATTCTCTACATTACTCTGGATCCGTAGTCTCCTTCGAACGTTATTGACAGTTAGAATGTGTCTGACAATCCGAGCATTAAGCAGCAGAATCAATGCGAATGGGAGACAAGACGTTACAATATGAAGAATCAAGTCATATGCAAACCAAGCTGATGACGTGCGAAATATTAATCGAACGCTGCAAAGTCAGGGTGTATTGTTAGTTATATACCAAAGATTCATATATGAAATGTAGGAATGGACATGTAAAAGAGCACACGAGAAAAAAACTCAGTCCAATTATGTATGCCGCAGTCTTTTCTGTGTAATACTGTTTGCTTATGCTTTGGCAAGAAATAGCTCTAAATCTATCAAAAGTAAAAGCCCCAGTTAGTCCGGCCGAACTGGCTAATGCTATAGTATTTAACACAGCACGGAGACCTCATAACGGTGTAATGGAAAGTAAACCGCCTGGGAAGTCAACACCAAAAATCCTGTTCAAGATCACGGCAACAAAAATAACAAGAAGGTCTGATGCTGCCATCGACATTAAGTTCCGAGTGACACATCGAGAGAGCCTGCATTTTCCATAGGAGAGGACCGCAATGGCTCGCATGTTAGTTGTAGCATACACACATAGCATGAAAAGGGTGACCGTAAAAACAAGACAGGAAGTGTTCTGGCGTGTGTTGTTGTTGTTGGTGGTGGTGGTGGTGGTGGTGGGGGGGGGGGGGGGGGGGGGGTTCGGGGGGAAGGGTGGTGGTGTGGGAGGTCAGGAGAACTGTTGGTTCTATCAGCAAAATAAATCATGTCTTTTCAAAGACATCAGTTTTTCAAAGTTTTGCAATGTTTTATATGGATTTCTCAAGATCAATCTGCAACAATGATTTGAAAGCTATCACTTTCCTGGACTGGTCCATTTCTTTGCGAACAATGTTCATGAAGTAACAACATGTCGATAAGAGTTAACAACATGGAACTTAACACGAATGACGCATATACAGCATTTGCTTTGTCGAAATGAAACAAAGAGTGACATGAATTTATTTATGCTTGAATTCTGCAATGGACCTGAAGCGCTCTGCTTCAACCCATGATGAAAAACCTATGAACTGATGACTATATGACAGTGCGACTGTTTGATGATGCATTCCGACAAAGGCGACCAGATCATTAGCTATTCCCGAAATGTGACGATCAAGTCTGCCAAAAATCCATGATTATTCCGGGAGCATAGTTGGAACATAAAGTACCCCACTTGTTGCAGAGCTGAACCACAGTAGTTGGCAGAATATGAGGTGGGAATCTTAAACTGAAGAGGTAATTTCCTCAGTGACAAGCAGCACAAGCCGTTCAGCATGATAATGTTATTTGAATAGATTATATTTGAAGTTCAATGGAGCAACACATACTTTTAACCGGAACATATTTTGCAAACACAATAAAACAGTGGATCTTCAGTTTCATTTTGATAACTTGCACCAAATTCCAAATGCAAGCAGAGCAAGACAGCAATAAAACAATATTAAAATATGTTGTCAATTGGCCAGAAAATGTGCAATTTGTGGTATTAAAAAGAAGATAATGTGAAAGAAAATTGGTGGACGCACTAATGAAGAACTCACGTTCAGAAGAGTTGAAGACATGCTAAGTAGAAGAACATAAAGCACCAGCAACCTATACATGTTTTAAATTGGAAACGTATACATTTAAAAGTATAAATATGAAACAGCAAAACTGGCAAATAATTCGGCTCAAAGACGAGTACCTGACAGCTTTTTATTTCAAAGATAAGTTATTGCTTTGAAATGAAACAATCACAGCCGACGAATGGTGCAGTGTGTCAGTAAAATTGTCATTACCTCAACCACAATCCAACCGCTATACTTTACCTGGCAGGCCGACAGCTACGAGGATAGGATAATAAATGGCAGACAGAAGCTCATTTTGGGTTCAGCGCATCTCTTTAGAAATGTGAGCTCCGCAGTGCACGGGAGCATTCCAACTTATATCCTTAGTGTCAGCCATCTGGAAGATAATGATTGTTTTCAACTTGAATAATTCAAACTGAAACAAATATATTTATATAGCTTCTGCCTGTCACTTGCTTTTGCTGTGAAAATATTGCACATAGCTTTTAGAAATTCGCATATGCATTTACATCGGAGTCTCATTGAGCATCTGATGACGCCTTCTTTAAGGAAAAGAAAGTACTCCAAATGGATCAATTGACATTTAGTTAAAAGAAAATGAATAGGATAAGCAAATCACCGCCGTATTCAGTGGTTTGAACAAAATTCAAAACTTACCAGCAATTGTGTATCCTCAATGAATGGTGCTCTTTGTTAACCTCGAAAACATGAACACAACGCCATTCCCACTACTGAATACCCGGATTGCGAGTCGTCATTGTCTACAGGTTTCGTATCAGAGGACTGGAGGATTGAAAATGTTGTGCCCTTGTTTAGGAAGGGCAGTAGAAATGACCCAGGTATTTAGACATCAGCGAGCCTTACATCTGTTGTAGGGAAAGCTTTGGAAAGGATGATCAGATACAGGATTTCTCATCATCTGGCAAGCAGCAATTGGAATGGAAATAGTCAAAATGGTTTGGTTAAAGGCAGGCTGTTCCTCAGAAACCACATTGAGCTTTCTGAGAAGGTGACCAAGCATGTGGATGAGGGTCAGACAGTTGACATGGAGTACGTGGACTTCAGTAAAGCCTTTGAAAAAGTAGGCGTTGGACAAAATGTGGAGGCATGGGACTGAGGGTGATTTGTTAGCTTGGATTCGAAACTGGCTTCCTGTAAGAAGGCAGTGAACGGTGGTTGATGTAAAATATTCATCCTGCAGTCCAGTTACTCGTGGGATGCCACAACGATCTGTTTTATAACCACTGTTCTTTGTCACTTTTACAAATGACTTGGACACAGGCATAGGTGGATGTGTTAGTAAGTTGCAGATGACATTAAGATCGATGGAGTGGTGGAACGTGTGGATAAATGTTACAGGGGGACTCAGATAAACTGCAGAATTGGGCTGAGAATTGGCAAATGGATTTAGTGCAGACTATTGTGAGGTTTGTTAAAATTTAAAGGAAGACAAAGTAATGGGTCAATGGAAAGATTCTTGGTAGTGTGGCTGTGAGAGGGATCTTGAAAATTGTCACCCAGGTTGATAATGCAGTTAAAAATGCATTTGGTGTGTTAGGTATTACTGATTGAGTGGTTGATTTCGGGAGCCGTGATGCCATGCTGCAACTGTACAAAATACTTGTGCGGCGTCACTAAGGATCCTGTGTGCAGTCCTCATTGCCCCATTACAGGAATGATGTGGAAGCATTAGAAAAGGTGCAGAGCATATTTACCAGTATGTTGCCTATTCTGGAGGAAAGCTCTTATGTTGAAAGGATGAGGAAGTTGGATTTGTTCTCATTCGAAAGAAGGAGGCTCAGAGAGAATTTAATAGAGACATACAAGATAATCAGCGGATTAAATAAAGAGGACAGTGAGAGTCTTTTTGCTAGGATAATAACGTCGGCTTGTATGAGGTGGCCTCGCTGCAAATTGAGGAGTGATAGATTTATGAATGATGCCAGATGCAGGTTCTTCTTTCAGTGACTTGTAAGGGCGTCGAATATCCTGCTTGCCAATTGAGTTAACTCAGCCACATAGGGGCATGTAAACAATTCTTGGAAAAGCATATCGATGATGACGGAATAGTGCCGGGGTTTGGGATGGATGACATCACAGGTCATCACGACATCAAGGACTGAAAGGTCTGTTCACGCTGCATTATTCTATGTTCTATGTGACGGCAAATTTCGATGACGACACCTAAATTTGGCACTTCACAGATGCCAAAAAGTTGTGATGTCACTGAGAAAGTAATCTAAAAGCTTAAATTTATGTTCTGTTGGCATGACTTCAATTCTCATGATCAATAAAAATCCAAAGTCATTGTTTTTATTTAAAACCTGGTTCAGTCTTGCAATTCTGGGAAATAATTTATTTCTACAGCTGTGTGTTCATGTTTGCACGCAGAAAGATTTAACAGAGTTTTTCATCCTTATCATCCAGTCTTTTCTTGACCATCCAGATGAATAATTTTTTCATGAACTATGGTTATTGTCCGGCTGCACTGAAATGTCCATATGGTACAATACTGACTCTGATCCTTCAATCAAGACCATAAAATCAGATGATCCGTTAATTAACATGATGATTGACTTCCTTACTTGCATAGTAACTGCATTATAAAGAGTCGTTCAATTTCAAGAATTTCTCTTAAATAGCAAAGGTTGTATGGATTTCCTATATTTCTGACAGGTGCAATGTCCTTGCGCACCATCTTATTCTTTATTCATTCTTTATCATTGCCTATCATACAATTGTTTAATACCAGCTTATCAGCGAGCGTTGCACCTTTTCATGCAACAATCTCCACCAAAGTTCATTCATTCACTCGGCAAACGTTAAAGGAACAACTACACTCTGCTTTCATAAAATGGCTGGAAAGCCGATGTTAAAATAACCTTGCTCCACGTTAATTTCAAGTAGTTTGAACAAAACAGTGTGTTGATTTTGCATAAACAAATAATGTCCTTTGAGTTTAAATGCGTTCAAGCAAACACCTTTGGAAAAGTGACAGGAAAATCCGGAAGACAGATGTTACTGTCAGTACTACTTGGGACTGTCACATTGACTGAATTAGGATTGTGACACCAATTGTTTTATTTGTTTAGTTTTTGATTGCCTTTTCTTTTACATTGTTTAAATAAATCGTGGGTTCTCAGTTTATTTACTTATCACAAAGATAGAAGACAATATTTTAAATTTCTGTTACTTAAGCACTCAGTTGGAAGAGAAAAACGTCCAGTTAGTGGCATGAGCAATATGACGAACTCAGCTTTGTGTGACCTAAAAGAGTAACAGCTCCAAATGTTATTCAAAGCACAGAGTCATGGAGTCACAGAGATTTACACCACGGAAAGAGACCCTTAATTCCAAAGTGCCCATGCCGACCAGATATCCAAACCCAAATTGACTCTCTCCTGCCGGCATCCAGCACATATCTCTCCAAACCCTTTTTAATCATAAGCACACCCAGATGCCTTTAAAGGTTGCAATTGCACCAGCGTCCACCACTTCTTTGGCAGCTCATTCCATACACGAACAACGCTCTACGTGGAACAGTTGCTAGTTAGGCCCCTTTTTTTATCTTTCCCCTCTCACCCTAACCCTATGCCCTCTAAATCTAGTCTCCCCCACCCAAGGAAAAGACTTTACCAATTTAGCCTATCCATGCCCTCATGACTTTTCAAACCTCTATAAAGTCATCTTTTCGCCTCGGAAGCTCCAGGGAAAACAATCCCAGCCTATTTCCCCTCTCCATATCGCTCAGATCATCCAACACTGGCAATGTGCTTGTAAATCTTTTCTGAAGCTTTTCAAGTTTCACAACATCCTTCCAAAAAGAAGGCGACAATAATTGTCCATAATATTCCAAAAGTGGCTTAACCAATGTCCTGTAAGTGACAACATGATCTCCCAAATCCTATACTGAATACTCTGACCAACAACCGAATGCATACCAAACATCTTCTTCACTCTCCAATATACTTGAAAATCTACTTTCCAGATATGAACATGCACTCCAACGAATCTTTGACCAGCAACACTCCCTGGGACCTTAACATGAAGCGTATAAGTCTGGTAATATTTATTTTGATAAAATGCAGCACGTCGCATTTATCTAAATTGTACACCATCTGTCACTCCTCAGCCCATTGGTTCATCTGATCAAGATCCCGTTGTAATGTGAGGTATCTTCGCTGTACACTATGCCTTCAATTTTCGTATCATCTGCAAACTTACTAACTCCACATGTTATGCTCAGATTCAAATGATTTACAGAAATGACGAAATTTAGTGGACCCAGTACCGATTCGTGTGGCGCTCCACTGGTCACAGGTCTCCAGTCTGAACTGAATTGAAAAGAATTGAATTGAATTTATTGACAATTGCACAGAGTCACCGTGAAAAGCTTTGTCTTGCGAGCAACACAGACAGATCACAGAGTCAAGTAGCACAGTAAAGTAAATAATAGGTAAGCAGCAGCAAACATAAAAACACAGATACAGGTGACTGTTAAGAGTTTGTAAGTCCATTCAGTAATCCAATAACAGTAGGGTAGAAGTTGTAACAAAACCAGCTGGTGCGCGTGTTCAGGCTTCTATACCTTCTAACCGATGGTAGAGTTTGAAGGGTGGAATGGATATTCTCGAGTGCTGGCGGCCTTTCCTTGACAGCAGGCCTGGTAGATGGATTCTATAGATTTCAGTTTGGACTTTATGATTGTCCGGGCCGAGTTCACCACTCTCTGTACTTGTTTTCTATCTTGAATAGTGCAGTTTTCATGCAAGATAGTGACACATCCATGGAAAATTGTTCTCGATGGCGCACTGGTAAACGTCGGCAAGGGTATTAGCAAGCTAAATTTCCTGAACTGCTTGAGGAAGAGGAAGCATTGTTGGGTCATTGTAATCAGTGCAACCACATGAAGAGTCCATGAAAGCTTGTTGTCGATGACCACGCCCAGAATCTGAACACTCTCCGCTCATTCCACCTCTGTGCTGTTCATGTGTAGAGGTGCATGAGCAGCATCTTGCCAAAACGTAGTAATGACTTTTTTGGTTTTTCTGGCATTGAAAGATTAGATTACAGTGTGGAAACAGGCCCTTCGGCGCAACAAGTCCACACCGACCCGCCGAAGCGAAAACCACCCATACCCCTACATTTACCCCTTACCTAACACTGCAGGCAATTTAGTATGGCCAATTCACCTGACCCTGCACATCTTTGGATGGTGGGAGGAAACCGGAGCACCCGGAGGAAACCCACGCAGACACGGGGAGAACGTGCAAACTCCACACAGTCAGTCGCCTGAGGCGGGAATTGAACCCGGGTCTCTGGCGCTGTGAGGCAGCAGTGCTTACCGCTGTGGCACCGTGCCGCGCACAAAGCAAGGCTGTTCTCGGCGCACTTTTTTCCAGGTATCTCACCTTCAGTCTGTCGTGTGTTTCGTCGCAATCTGAGTTTCGACAGACAATGGTAGTGTCATGAGCGAACTTGTAAATGGCATGAGCCTGGAATTTGGCGACGCTGTTCTGGGTGTTCAGTACGTTGAGTACCCGGCCCAGGGGGGCTCCAGTGTTGAGTGTAAGTGAAGATAATGTATTGTCCCTCATCTTCAATGATTGTTGCCTGTGGCTCAGGAAACTGAGCATCCAGTTGCAGAGAGTAGTGCTTAATCCGAGATCACGAAGTTCAGTAATCAGTCTCTTGGGGATAATCGTGTTGATTGCTGAGCTGTAGTCAATGAGTGGGATTCTTACGTAACTGTTCTTAGTGTCAATCTGTTCTCGGAGGAGTGAAGGGCAAGTGATATGCCATCTGATGTGGATCTGTTTAACCAATAGGCAAATTGGAGTGGATCAAGAGTAGTGTGGAGGCTGGAGTCGATTAATGCGATGATCAGCGTTTCAAAGCACTTCATGATCACCGAAGTTAGGGCCACCGGACTGCAGTCTTTGAGATATGCTGCACGAGCCGTCATAGACACACGGGTGATGTTGACACTCTTTAAACAGGCAGTGGCAGTGTTCTGCTGCAGGGAGAGTTTGAAGATGTCCTAAGGGCCTCTGCCAGTTGATCCACCCATGCTCTCTTTGCACGGCCTGGAGCTCCGTCTGGTCCCATCGCTTTTCTTGGATTCACACGAAGGAAAACTGATTTGAGCTCTGCTGCAGTGACTGTTGGGGTAGTTCGTCAGGAATTGTCGGAATAAGTGTTATCTCTCCCCCAAAACTCTGCTCATAGCGCGCGTAGAAAGAGTTGATACGATCTGTCTTCGTCTGCTATCTTGAACTGTCTCTTTTTCGAAGATGTGATTTCATGGCAGTCCTTGCTATAGTCACCGGATGAATGTTTGAGTCTCTCGTTTGGTTCAGTATTAGTTCTAGGCTATCTTAATGGCTTATATTCCTTATATTTGAATGGGTCTCCTGATTTTAAGGCCTCACGCCTGGGTTTTAGGAGGTTCTGCATGTCCTGGTTCGTCCAGGTCTTCCTGTTGGGGAACACAAAGATTGAGATCCTCGGTTTGCATCCCTCTACACAATTGTTCATGAATTCTGGACGGTGGTGGCGTACCCGTCCAAGGTGCCTACGGACTGATTGAAAATGATCCAATCAGCCAATTCCAGTCAGTTCCTCATTTGATTCTCTGCCTCTTCCAACCAGCACTGGACCTGCATCCATGAGGCGGTCTGCTGCTTGAGATTTTACCTGTAAGTCGGGAGAAGAAACACGGCATTGTGGCCGGAGTTCCAAATTTAAGGTCGAGAGATGGAGCTGTCGGTATCCTTCATAGTGATGTTGCAGCGGTCTAAGATGTTCGGCCCCTGGTGGAGCAGGTAATGTTCTGGTTTTACTTGGGCAACATCTTCCTGAGTCTGGCTTGATTGAAGTTGCCAGTTACAATAAACAGTGCCTCGGGATGTTCCATATGCAGGGTGTTAGTGGTGGAGTGCAGCACATCCAGAGCTTCCTCAACCTTTGCTTAGGGTAGTGGCATGCACATAGCAGTTAATATAGCAGTGGTGAATTGCCGTGGTAGATAGAAGCAGCGGCAATTCATGGTGAAGAATTCTGTGTTTGGGGAACAATGGCTGCCCAGGATTACAAGGTCCGTGCAATAAAAATTGTTGATTAAAATTCAAACCCCTTCACCCTTTGTTTTAACCGAAGACGCTGTACTGTCCATACGATGGATAGAACAAACATAAGTCTGAAGTGCGCCGTCGGGAATGGATGGGTTGAGCTGGTTTTCTGAGAAGCAAAGTGCGCAGCAGTCCTGCACTTCATGCTGCCAGCTGAGCTATGATCTGAGTTCGTCCATCTTGTTCGCTAGAGATTTTTACATTTGCGAGGAGTAAATTAGGAAGGGGAGTATTGAAACTGCATACTATTAGTCTTACGAGCCAGCTGGCAGACTTACAACGCTTCCTCGCAGGGTGCTTGCATTTGCGTGGCCCAGCGGTGTGGTGGAGTGAATTCCGACTGCTTCCAATCAAGTGGTCCTTCCTATGACATTGTGGAGCAGGTAGATTACAGTTTCCTGTATTTTTGAAGAGGGTCTGATTCTGACCCAGTGCAGCAGGTAATTTCCTGTGTGTTTCTTTTTACTAGAGGAAGTGTCCTTAGGACCCAGTGGAGGAGGTAAGTTTCCGATTTTGTTCCGATTTTTCCAATTAATTCCCCCTTTCTGTTGCCGCCGAATTCATCGAACAGGTTTAGCCACGTTTCTTTCAGAGGTGTTTGGGGTGTTCTCCAGGTACATTCTGATAAATTTCACATCAGGCAGATGTCTTATGAGGTCGGGAGCATTTTGTATTAGTTCTGCTTCCTGCAGCAGGCCTCTAGGTTGGCTCGATTTTCCAGCAGACCCCAAGCATGCAGGTTGTGAAAGCTGCCTCCGCATGGTCTGCCATTCTTCTGGAGTGGTTGGATGGGTCGTGGACACCTTGTGGTCTGCTGCCTTCATCCAGTAAGTTGGCTTTGAGTATCGGAGGTGTTTCAAACATGTGCGTTTAGACAAAAGTGAGTTAGTAGTAATTTATTTTAAAGTATGCAATTACGTTCAAAAAGTGTAGAATCAATGCAGGAAATAGGAAACTTAGATATGCATGCAGGTACTCGCAGGGTGACGACCACATCCGGCGTCATTTGAGTTCACCAGTCTGAAAAACAACGCTCACTCACCACCATCTGTCTTCTATCTTTGAGCCAGTTCTATATCCAAATATCTAAGAAACAAGTAAAGGTAATCAGGGGAAAACTTGATTTGAAAATGTTAGTTGTCACAGAAATCACGCGTTGCGCCTTATTGTAATCAGAAACAACTAATGTAAGGGTGGTGAGCATAAATTATTTAACAGTTATTTGAATTCATAATTAGACGTGGGACAGAACCAAATAAAACAAACATATCTGGCTAATATCCACCTAATATCAACTAATTTTGTTTAGGGAACAGAAGCAATCAGTCCATTCCATGACAGCATTTCTGTGAAACCATTTTGCTTTAACATGTCTCCCACACCATTGAAGTTGAATGAAGTGCAAGTCACTTGTTCAATTTTTCCAACAACTATTTGGAAATGGGAAATAATTACCCCTTTGAAACTTCTCAATATATATCGCAAGATTGTTGTGTTTCCTAAGCAAAGGACAAGATTGCACATTGTTTTAAAAATCTAGAATGAGACCAAACACTTAAGTCAGTGTGTGTTATTTCTTCTGTCAAAAATAACGATGAGTTGGGAGATCTTGACTTGGTCAAGAAATGTGCTGATGTTGGGGAACATTGTTTTTAATCGTGTAGGAGGATGGATATTGATGTGCAGTGAATTGCTTTGTCTCCAACAGATGCATGTTGTTTTATTTGTTAACTTGTGGAATGTGAGCGGCGCTGGCTGGCTTTGTTCATTGCCCGTAGGTCGTTGTCTTTTAGACGATGTTGGCATTTAACTTTTTGAACTGCTGCAGTTCATCTTTTGTGGGTTGA
This sequence comes from Chiloscyllium plagiosum, assembly GCF_037043375.1. NCBI lineage: Eukaryota > Metazoa > Chordata > Chondrichthyes > Orectolobiformes > Hemiscylliidae > Chiloscyllium > Chiloscyllium plagiosum. Next base: position 55,110,634 of record NW_028270177.1, read on the forward strand.
CTCACAAAGTCATGAGGAAGGGAATTCCAGGATATTGACAAAGCGACAGTGAAGAAACGGCGAATTGTTTCAGTCAGGATCGTGAGAGACTTGTAAGGGAACGTGAAGGTAGCGATGTTCCCGTCAGTCTGCTGCCCTTGTCCTTCTAAATGGAAGTGATTGTGTGTTTGCAAGTTGCTGTTGGAAGATCTTCGGAGAATTTCTGCTGTGCATCTTGTAGAAAGTACCCAGTACTTTTGCTGAAAATCGGCTTTGGGATAGGGTGCTTTTGCAAGTAACGCCAATCAACCAGCTGCTTTGTCGTCGATGGTGTCAAGAGTTTTCGAGTTTTGGGGTAGGGGTTTCACCCATTCAAGAAAATGGGAGATATTCTCATCAAAATCCTGACTTGTGCCATTTCGATGAATGATTTGTTCAGCGAGTCGAAAGATGCATTAGTCGATGCAGCAACCCTAGATTCTGACCATCTCTCGTTGCCACTGAGTATATAAGATAAATAAAATTGAGTTTCCGGTTAATGACAACCCCTACGATGTTGACACTGGGGAGATTCACTGATGTTAGCACCTTTGTACATTTATGGGCGGTGGTTAGATGGTCTCTTATTGATGATGACCACAGCCTTCCATTTCTGTGGTGCATATGTTACTTTCGATTTGTTCTGGCAAGCCTGCTTATTTTGGAGAACGTTTTGCCTTTCGGCAGGGACTGCTTCAGTATCTGTGTAGTCGCGTATGCTGCTGAATATTGTGTCATCATCGGAGATCATCCGCCCTTCTGACCTCATGATGGAAGGAGGTTCATTAGTCGTGCAGTCGTTTGAGCCTGGGACACCAGTCTGAGGCATTCCTGTCGAGATGCCTGGAGCTGAGGTAACTGACCTGCAACAACCATGACAATCTTCCTTCCTATCCAGTGTGACTCAGACGAACGGAGATGTTGCACTCGGGCTCCCATTACTTCTAGTTTTGCCAGGGATCCTTGATGCCTCTCGTGTTCGAATACTGCCGTGATGTCAAGGGCTGTCTCACTGACCTCACTGTTGGTAGTCATCTCTTTTGTTTATAGTTCAAAGAATGCTGCAGTGATGTCTGCAGCTGAAAACATCTGGCAGAATCCAAACTGATTGTCATTAAGCAGGTAGTCACAAGTGTTACGTGATACCACTGTTGATAAAACCTTACATGACTTTACTGTTGATTGAAAGTCGACTTATGGGACGTTAATTGGTTTGCTTAGTTTTGTCCTTCTTTTGAGATACAACACATATATTACAAATTTAAGTATGATCGTTTCGATGACAGTGTTGTACCTAACCTGGAAGAGGTTGGTGACGGGAGCAGCATATCGTCGAGTTCATGTCTTCAACAGTATTGCCCGAATGTTGTCAGAGCCCGTGACCTTTGCGGTATATAAGCTGATTTGAAAGTGCGAATGTATTGTGCATTTTTCATGCATAAATTCAAGAACATTTTACGTTGATCGACGTGCTCAATATTCTGCATTTGCTGGTGATGTGTGGAAGCGTTTAAATGTTTTGTTACCACCAACCATGTGGAGAACTTATGTTTATTTTCTGAATGAAGCATACACTTGAAGCGTTGTAGTTCATCTTTTGCCAGGCACAGATGATTTTGTCTTCCGTGATTGGATCTAGTGCTGTGGTTCCCTGCTGCTCAGGCTGCCATAGAGACATTGTGTCTATGGAGCAGCAAGTGATTCTGGCTTTTTTTCATTGTGGTGTGCCTTGAGCGCATTCACATTCACTTGCTGCAAATATCGTTCATTCTGCGTCAGAGTCTACTGACGTTGAAAATTGAAAGTAAAAATAGACTTACGAGCTTTTGCATGAAAATGAAAGAGCTCCGACATTCGGGCGGCACACAGATGAAATGGTTAGCAATGACAGCTCACCACCCTCGGTATACAAAGTTCATTCCTTCCTTGAACGACTGTCTGCGTGGACTTTGCTCATTCTTCCCTTTCCTGCAGGAGTTTCGCCTGTGTGCCCTGGTTTCTTCCTACCGTCGAAGGATGTTCAAATTAGTTAGATTGGACTTACTTAATTGCCTTTGGTTTCCAAGGCTCGATGGACTAATGATGGGAAATATCAGGTTTACAAAGATATAATGAGTCTTGATGTGATGCTATCTGAGGGGCCGATGGAGACTCGATGCTACAAATGGTTTGCAGAAACACTGTAGGAATTCTATGATTCTAACCAATGCACTGACATTTTCTGCAAATTAACCACTCTGCACTGTTACTTACCAGCCAGCTTCACCAACATATAAATCCCGCTCACAATTCTGATGTGTTAGGTATGTATAGTGAGATTTGTTGTCCTCCTTCAGTTTCCCAATATGAAGCTGACGTATTGTCATCCATTACTATTTCCAGATTCAAACTCAGTAGTCTGGTTTATGTGTTCTAGTTAGTCAAGTACATGTAATTGCTTATTACACGATAATATAATGAATTCAGTGTTACTCAGATAAGATTTCACTTCTCGAGTTATCTAGTATTGAAATGTTGTCAGCAGTCTTTGTTCAGATGCTCACAACAATTCGGTAAAATTTACAAACGTGACCGTGACAATAACGTCTGTTGCTGCAATAGACAGAAGATGATATGTGTTTTATCTCGAGAGACCACATCGTATTCGAAATAAGATTACAATCACTGCCTGCTTCGCTAGAATCGAGAGAAGTAGAATTAACATAAGAGGAAACCGACGGTTCTCGTATTCAACATGAAAAATATCAACTATTTCCTGAGCTTTGCCTAAGCTAATAAGAAATTGAGCATGAACCGAAATTGGAGAAATCTTTTTTTCAACAAAACATTGTGGATTAGCCTGACAACATCTCTCTGGATTAAGAGAAGGCATGCCTACAATCAAAGAAAATAAAGCATCCGAAAAGTCCTCACTGAGGCGAAAGAACAGAGAAACAAATCAAATGTCACGATATTACATTTGTAATTCAACAGAATGACAGTTAATGTCCACATGTCATGTTCACCGTCTGTATAATTCACAAAAACTGATCTATTTATTCGAAGCAATTATATTCTGTGCACAATGCTGGATTAGCACATCAACAGTCAACATGCTGCAAGTTGATTCAAACATCGTCTTGAACTTTCTGGGACAAGTCTTCCTCAGAATTGTTAAACTTACCAAATTCAAAAGTATTTAAATTCGGCAATGTTTGAAATGGACAGATTGAGGTTCGGTGCAGGCATTTACCCATAGGACGGTGAAGATTATATCATGGGGATTAGTACTAGTGTAGCAGATGTGGAGCTCTAAATAAAAAATGCTAATTGAACATGCTAAACTGTTTACATCTCTGGAGCGATTCTGAGATTAACATTGCACTCCACTCCTTGACATCATCAGAACTTATGACAAAGACCTTAAATAGACACACGTATGTTGTTTATGGTCACAAGTTGAATGTACATGTTGTAAAGTTGATGACTGGCTCGTGCCTAAATAGCAACAGGTTACGCATGGTTTGAAACTATTCTACAGCTCTTCCTTCACGTTTACTCATCTTACAGTAATTTCTTTCCTTTTTTCGCTGCTCATCTCTATTTGGAATTTTACCTTCTTCTAGTAAATCACATTTGTATTGTTTTAATGCCTTTTATCTATTGATTATCTATCATTAATGTATCATTTAAACTTAGTTTTACTGAACGTCAAGGCTTCCCTAACCAGATATTAAATTGGATGCTCACACCTTAACCATGTTCTTTCGTGCATTTCTGTCATTTGTTCGTGAATGTTACATATGTAAGATGTAGCATCCACCTGTGTTATCTTACTAGCGATTCCCGAAGATCATGTCATTCACTACTGACTTTCAGATGATCTTTATAAATATTATGTTTGTGCAAGTGCTCAGTTTTGCTACTCGCCTGAACCCAGTGTTTCAGGTTTTTTCGGCCAAATACTGCAATTCCGTTTCATTTAAAAAAAAAATAAATGAGCAGAAGATTACATATCTCTGGGAGAAAACTGTGAATTATGGAAATGCACCTTAATGAGTCATTGTCATCTCCATTCGATGTTGTGTCACTTTTCATTTGCGTGTTGGGTTTCCTTCATACGCTGTGAGGGCACGAGATTTTTTTCTCTCCATTTTTCTTCTTTCGTACTTTGCTCAGACTCATCTTGCCTCATGAAGTATATTGGTAGGCTGAAAATTACTAACAGGATCTTAAAGTTCTGCGATAATGTTTACAAAAGGACACACGTGCACTGATGTCAGGAAAATTATTATTTTCTCTACTTTAGTTATATGCAAATTGATAAGTGAGTCAATAATCTAAACAACTTTAGATATGTTCATCGAGTGACTATCGTTGATTTCAGCCGGTGAAGGCACATGGGTTGCCGATGACACTTTAGAAGATCTGTCGCATTTTCATGGTACTGGAACATAAAGTGGCATTGGGTGCCAAGTGTGAATGCTACATTGCTTACATGCTGCTTCACCATTTCCCAGTACTTCGAGCACTTGTCCAAATAATCCATTTGAAAACATCAACCACTTGACTCCGTATTAACCACATAAAAATTGATTGCGACAGACAATGAAACTACTGAAGTTATCTGCCAGACAAATGAGACGTCCTCACATGCTGTTTTGAGTACTTTTTTCAATGTCAAGTTAGTCGCTCCATATGAAGTCCAAATAGTCCTTGTCGACTAAATCTTCATGCTCTGACTTGATGACCATATATTTCAGTCTAACAGTGCAGATTTCACACTGAAATTGAAAACAACTTACGTTCAATCAACGTTGGAGTACTCTTGGTTACCAAACAAGGAGTAGATGGGATTGGACTGGAGGGTACGCAAAGTAGACTACTCAGGATTTTGGTTGTGTTGCCTATTTTATCTGTGAAATGAGGCTGGAAAACGTCAGGGCGCTTTGCTTTGTAGGGGAAACGTGACAGAACATGTGGATGCACATTTGAAGGGCTGTAACATTCAAGGCTCTGGCTATCGAGTTGGAACGTGGGACTAGTTCAGGTAGTCCTAAATTTTGTTGCGATAGAATGAATAGGCTGAATGGCTTTTTATGTACTGCATCACTCCATGAACCTGAAATAAGTTAATGAGGGGCATGATTGAAAAGACGGTAGCTGTTACCGTGATTTGAATCATCGGTGACAAACTCTGTGCGGCAATTTATAACAAAAGTCCAGAGGAAGTTTTGAGGAAATGGTTTCAACACTGCAGAATTTGGTGGGAGCTGGAATTTCATTGCCTGATGCTAGGGTATCGGAAATGTTGTACTTGAGGCAATAAAACCCGTAATCTTTAAGAAGTACTTGGAGTAGAACTTCATTTCTCATCACCTTAATGGTTACGACCGTGTCATGGAGAAGACAGCTATTGAATGCTGAAGTCGAATATTCTGGTATATTTGACGATCGAGCAAATTACGGGATACTTGGCCAAAACTCGTTTGCGAACGCCTGTAGCTAGGCTCTCAGCCATAGAACAGTCTCTGTGTTTTTTTTTTCTCTGTGGTATAACTTTGTCTGCAAATTATGCAAAGCAACGACAGGAAGCTGAGCAGAGTTTGCGGTTTTATTTAATAGAGGATCCATCCATCCTGTAATTATTAAGATTGAACATGCAGCGAACGAAGCAATGATACACTTCGGTCTGTGTCCTAAAAGAGCTTTCGTTTAACAAATGACATCAGATTGTCTTCTAAATTTGCATTGCGGCATTATTTTGCCTACACAAAATGCATTGGCAAATTTTCTGTGGTAGAGATACGTTGAATAGTCGCGTTTGTAAGTTGTTCTGTGATGCTACTATTGTGTGATATGACTACCAAAAAAGGAGAATCAAAAATTGTAGTTTAAAACATGTCTACGGGGACTTTACCATGAGACATTTCTTCTTTCCCGCCCGCTTTTGCAATGCAAAAGTTAAAGTTTCCTCCACATCTTTCTCTGTTACAAATACTGTCACTGTGAAGAGTGATAGAGATGTGCATAGAAAATTGAGAAAGCTTGGAAAATAACAGTTCAGCGTCGGGTTTCCGTGAACTACTCACATTTTATTTGCACGTGCAGAATACACTGCCTGTGGCCAGCCATGTCGGAGCCATTGCCACTGAACGGAGGAGCTTCGAAATTCTTATTTTTTTTATGGAACCCTGCACGATTGCCATCCAACAGCAGCGCTTAGCTTTTCCCGCCGCAACTGTATTGTCAGTGTTGTGCAGTGACTCAATAAATGCACTTTTGGTGCAAAAAACCTTCCTCATTGTTCCACCACCAGTGAAACACCAATTTGGCCAGGGAACGGGAAAGCCTGGTCGGTGATATGCTTTCTTGAAGCATGTGAATCGGGTAGAAAAGTTCAAATCAAATTAGGATTGAAGTGGTAAATAAGGCATTTCACCATTCACGTGCCCCCTTCTCACTGAAGGCATCAAAAACATTGTTGGACACCACATGATCACTCTCTGAAGAAAGATTGGCTCGAACAACGTTGATTGAAATTAGGGAGAAGGTGGATGAAATGACCCACTCCATGTCCTGTTATCTGGACCAGTTTAATTCTATTATCTGCGGGGTACAGGAATATTTCGCCTCACCCATCACAAAACTTAATTGATACTTCACCATCACAAACAAAACTACACGATTGCCCAGTGAAAAGCAGAGCTCCATCTTTAAAGGCATTACCTACTTGAATGAAAACAGGAAGGGAGAGATTAACGACTCGATCAATGTACAATTTTAGAGAGTAATAAGGCTTCCCACACCCCACAGTCCCTACCTGTCCCTGAACGCTTCATGAATGTTGGTAGACATAGCGTGCTTCTTCACCAGTGGTATCTGTGCCTGAATGCAACCACAGATGAGGGGCAGGCAGTCGCCGTAACGACACCTCCACGGCACTCTGCCTGGATCCGTTAATAGACAGCGTGGCCAGGACTGGGTCAGACCATGCCCTCTCCCTTTTGCACTCTTGCCCAAAAATCAGTCGTGTGCATCAGAAGTGCAACCCAAAACATAAAAGAAGATAATTAAGAAAGTTAATATGGGAGTATAAACATCCGGACGCCTCATATACATCGTTCACGACATCTTAAGCACCACAGACTGAACAATTGTGCTTGGTGTTCATGAGCCAACTCAACCTGCATTTACATAGAACGGCAGCATGCAGCACCTTGTACCTCACAACACCGAGGGAAATACGGAGTACATCCGCGAAGGGAAGCGTGCAATCGGGATCTCCAATACCCGAGCGTAAATGTGCACGCCAGAATTGGCTCGTGGTAAACATATGCAGCAGCATTCGATATAGAGCTGCTGCTTCACGTCGTCAAGCGAGACAAAAGAAAAGTTTCAAAAGTTGTGAAGCACAGGCTCCTGGTTGATGTAGGGCTCCTGTGGTCAAAGTAAAATTCTGTCCGAGTAGGAGTATGCACAGACTGGATTCAGCAGCATACCTGAGTATCCTCCAACGAGTGCAGAATGGCAGGTACGATCCCTGCCATTCTAAGACAATGGATGGCAGCGGTTGTGAGCCAGATATCTACCACTGCCCAGTGTGTAAATTCCTGTGGCACTATCCAGAACAGGTCAACTTCCACCCAGCATTTACCCAAATCTGGACACCACCATTGTTATAAAACTCTACTCCACCACTCATTCCAATCTGTGCCTGTGAAGGTGTTGATTCCAGAGCAACGGCTGTCTGCTGCAGAACGCAAATTCTAAGAGGCGGTAGGCCTGACAAGTGTCGACCATGTTCCAGACGGTGATTAGATCCTGGTAAAAGATAAGCAGCATACTCAAGGCGACACGCAAAGCCTCACGGTCAATAAAAAGGAATCGATCATCGTACTTGATTCTCCGCACCTGGCAGAAAACATATGTTGCAAGGGCGTACCATCTAGAAGACCGATCAAATAAAAAATATAGCTGCAATGCATGAACATGAAAAGTCGCCACCCAGTTGCTGACACACACCAGTGACAGACTACACTTGTCAATTTGGAGATTACGAGCAACTGTTGCGAACCAGTGCATCTTTTTGTCCCAACTTCATGAACCAATGTTGTCTGGATGTCAGCGAAAATCCTAAAATAAAATAGCAAAGACAACGGGGTAGCATAGCATGCCGTACACGAGCTGGTTTATGACCAGCAATCATGAAACCAGTCACAGCAGTGCTCTCCATCTAGTTGAGACGAGAATTCAGCCCCCAGCTCCTGACAATTCGATTACCAGGACTTCTCTGCTCGGCTAAAGCAAAACCCCAGGTAAAGAAGATGGGTTGCCATCCAACACACCCCCACCCCATAACTCATCTAGCAGAGAGCCCATTCACCAAGTATCGACCAGTCGTCCAGAACACTTGGTCCACTTGATGCTGGTGGAAGAGACTGCTGCGTACATGGCCTGGCTCTCGCTTATCCTTCACCGATTAGCCGAGTTGATGAAAGTGAGGAGCTCATCAGCGGCATAATTCGAGAGGGCCACACGCATGCCAAGCCCTGAAAGAACCAGCCACGTCAACATCCTCTGCAAATGGAACAGGAAACACTTCATCTACAGTGAATACAGCTGGCCAGGCAAGGGGCATGCTCTTCGAAATCAAAGGGATACCATCAGGAACTCCTTACTTTTATCTCGATCCCCTGTCGTGGGGTTCAAAAGTCGTATCCGGACGAAAAGTTACATCCTGAACTCAAAGGCCCACAAATTCCCGAGCTGATACTTGTCATCGAACTGGTCGGCCTCTCCCTGAGTGTGAGGCATGAAGCTACTCAATACACCAGTCCATTAATAAATATGGATCAGTTCTCTGACCAGATGGTCGTGGTCGAGAGTCCCCAGGCCCGAGATCGTGTACGACTTCTCAGGATGGACAATGTGGGATTGTATGAATGTCGGGTGCGAAACTGACACCCTTGTCACGATTTAATGATCTGTATTCAGGAGGGAGACCGGACACTTGATCGTAAGTAACCAATTGCCCACTTCATTTCTCAGCAAGATGATTTTCGCTCTTCATTAAGAATGTGGCAGCTGTAAGACAGTCCCCAAGGACCTGCTCCTCCTCTGTCCCTAAAACATCCCAGAGCATCCTGAAGAATTCCACAGTCAGCCCGTCCAGCCCCAGAGACTTGCCCGAGAGAGCCTGTCGAGGGCGGCGGTCAGGTCCTCAAAAGTGATTGGGGCTTCAATTCTTCGGGAGTTCTCCAGGCTGAGCTGTGGCAGGTCCTCCCACAGACATTGATCATTTTTGCTGGACCGTTACGAAGAGACCAGAGCCGTGTTATAGGCGTTAACCTGAGACTCGGGACTCGTCGTCGCCCAGCAGCGCAAGGAACTGCTGACAGGTGATGTGTCTTTTCCGCTACGAGTCGAAGAAAGGGTAGCCATGGTCCAGGTGTTGCAGCAGATGGATCAGTGACCTCCTGTATCTGCCCCAAAACCCGAAGAACTGCAGATCACATAGTGCAGCCTTTTTTCTCTTCATGAACCCCAACGCCAAATCTGAAGGGCCGGATCTGGATCGCGCTGACAGAGATGTGACTCCAGTTCGAGCACCTCCTTCTCCAAATCCTCGAACCTGGATTACCATCTCTTTCATGAGCCCTTTACGTACTCATGAGAGATGACACTGACATAACTTTATCTGAAATCCCACCATAGAGTCCACTGAGGTTTTGGATTCCTTCGTGCCGTCTGCTCATGGATCTATACACAACACCATCGTGAAACGACCGGAATTTACTGATGCTAATCTCTATCACCATCATAAAAATTTGCTCGCCTCAACTGGTGGGTGGATTTGGGGCTGGTTCACACTCCAAATGGCCTGCACTTCGCCTACTGGGCCGGTCCCAGTGTGGACCACCCCCGCTTCATTTTCCTGCCGGTATAGAATCAATGAAAGGTGTCCAGTAACTTCTGGTCCTCCTCCAGTAGGTTGTTAAAGTGGCAGTACGTGGACCCGAGCAGGGCGTCAAACAGAAGGAGTTTCCACACCAGGTGATGGCCCGTGCATAGCACCAATCAGATGGAGGCCGCCGCAAAACAGGAGGAGTACGCCAATGGGATGCACAGGCAATCGATTCGCAATGCACCACAGACATCGCAAATGTTTATGTGATGGAGTCAGGATGGGACTTTTTCTAGACGTCATCAATCAAAGGAGTTGACTAAGTTCCCCACTCACTTCTCTGACTTCAAACCAGTCTGGGCAGCACCATGGTCGCTGGCTTCGAAAGTTCATTTGAAATACCCCAAGAAGAACGCACTGGCCTTGGTCAATGGTGAAGATATAAATGAACACTTCACCATAGAACATGCCTCAGCCCCAAGGAGGGAGCATAGACGTTTTCAAATTTAAGCATCACAATCCATAATCGCATCCTTTAGTAAAGCAACATTGATCACCAGGTTGTCGGCTGGAAATCTGGGGCCAACAAAGCAGCCACCCCTCGGGATCTCCGTGTGAACTGACTCATGATGACCCGTCCATGACACTGCAGAGGCCAGGTGGATTCATTTCTCGAGGTCGGTTTGGGTACTTGCAGAAAGCACAGCGCACGCTTCCCATCCTGAAATCTTTGGAACCTGCGCTGCGACACTCTTTTGCCGCTAATGTTGAGGCTGGATATTGTAGATTTCATGTCAGCAGTAGTGTCACAATCAACGGTAAAAGCGTCAAAAATACTTACTTAGAGGAAGGGGAGTGGTATATATGCTCCGTGCCCGACCCGTCCGTGCATCGATGAGTAGCCTGAACTGCCACCTGTCGTTCTGATTCCGAACCCTTGTGCGAAATGCAGCCCATATGGACTGGGAGACCAGCCCGAAATTCTTCCAACAGTCAAGTGCCAACTAGTTTTTAAGATGGTGATAGACAGTATGGTCAGTAAAATCCTGGGGATTCACGATGGTTTTGCGGGATAAATCTGTGAGCAGAGTGGACGAAGGAGTCCAAAACCTCGCTGGAGATGAACTTCATATCGTTCACAACATCCATCACCAAGCCGGAGCTGTCGTCCTGTCGTGCATTCTCAGAAAACGGCCCCTCCAAGAGCTGGTTCTAATCCCCCAATGACACCACCTTCAGCTTCGAGAGCAAGAACGTTCTCGATGCACTTTATCGAGGCCTGCTCTGAGTCAGGATCATTGTATTATAGAAACTTGGGCTCCCTGCCTCTCTCGATATCAGTACCCTCAGCCAGGGACTGACTTACTCCAGATCCCTCAAAATATTACATAGACTGATAGGTTTGAGTGATAGGAAAAGGTTGCCTCAGCTGGGAATTCGTTTCCATCGAGAGTTGGAGACTATGGGCTGACCGTATACAAGTCAATGAAAACATCAGAGGCATAGATAATATCGATACTCAGTTGCTTTTCCCCATGGTTCAAGAGACGAAAACTAGACTTGTATGTTTAAAGTGAGAGGGGAGAGATGGAAAAGGGTCCAGTGGGGTATTGTTTTCACAAATTTTAAATTGTCTTACACGGGCTGCAAGAGGTACTGGTGGAGGCGAGTAAAATTTTCTCCTTAAAAACAAAACTGTTGCCAGGTACATGTTTGGGATAGGTGTGGAGGAATATGGACCAAAAGCAGGCAAATGGGTCTAGTTTCGCAATTATACCTGCGTGACATGGAAAAGTTGAGCTGAAGACCGTGTTTACATGCTGGAAGCTTTTATGACTCTGCTTCCCCCTCACTATATCAGCATTAGCCGCAGGGCCACCCACTATCACTCTCACTTACTACCTCTCTTTCTCTCGTTCCTGGATAAACAGCCTTCCATGTGTCTGAAAGGGCCAAACTTTTTGGTGTAGTTCCCGACATCGACTGCCGCACCCTTTGCCCACTCTTCTCCTCGCTTAATGAGGACGTTACCCCGAGTCAAAGAGCAAGGGACGTCTCACATTGAGGTTTTAAAACGATATACTAACTGAGTAATTAACAATGTTCAGTGAAGGTCAATTCTCACTTTAAAACCATACTCAGTTTCGTTTTCCTCTGGCTGAAGCTAAACGGTTTAGTTCTGCTGCCATCTTGCATTTGTGTCTGTCCAGTGCAAAACGATTCTCAATGGTTACATTGGACAGGACAGTGGGTCCACACAACATCTTGTTTCACTACTGACCAAGAAGAGAGCGCAGAGGCTCAGTCCTGCACCTCCTCCTTCAAAAACCTCAGATAATCATCCTAATCTCCGATTTTCACTGCTCTTTGCACTGTCCATGCATCTTCAATAATTTGTGTGCATGTAAACCCAAGTCGCTATGCTCTTGCATCTCTTTTACAGCTGGGCCTTTCTTCTTATTGTTCTTCATACCAAAATGCATCACCTCACATTTCTTTGCATTATTCCTCTTCTGCCATTTAGGTGAGCACTACATCAACTTGTCCATGTCCTGTTCGGGTTCTGCACTGTCTTTCACACACTTTGCAATTCTTCCAGATTTGGAGCTATCACAAAGCTCTGAAATTGTACGAGATTCACACTACGCACAGAACAGCTGAAGTACTGATACAATCTCTCGTGTGAGAATGTGAAGAGTGAAACCCTTATCACAGACCAAAACAAATGGCAAAAGCCTCCCATGTTTGTATTCCTATGTGGGGATCGGAGTGTGCATTTGTTTGTGTGATTAGTCTGTGTTTATTCTTGTGTGTCTATATAAGTGTTTGCTTGTTTGTTTGCGTATGTGTGCCTCTGTTAGCATGTGTGTATCTGTGTGTGTATTTGTTTATCTGTACCTGCGAATCTGTATTGGCATCTGTATATGGTTATGGAGCAAGTTGGGCAGTCTGTGAGATGTTTAAGATGCTACAAGGGCAATCTTGTGGCTCAGTCGTCGTGTGCCCACACCTGAACGGTTCCGGGATGTGCTTGACAAGGTTGTAGTGAACATCCTTCTTAACATATTTTACTCCTTGACGTATGCTACCGTCTGCTTCGACCACCTCCTCGGCAGCCTGTTCCAGGTACTCACCACGTGTTGTGTGAATAACTCGCCTCTCATATCTGTGTAAAGCTCTCCTCCTGAAACTTGAACCTGTGATCTATAGCAATTGCCCCCCCCCCTTTAAATTGACAACAGCCTCATACTTTCCATCCTATTCTTCTCATTCACAATCTTATAAACGTTTATCAGGTCGCCCCTCAACCTTCTCTTTTCCAGTGAAAACAATTCTCATCAGTCCAAAATGTATTAATTGCTAAAATCCGCCACATCAGGCAACATCCTAGAAAACGTTTTTCCGAATCCTATCCGAAACATCCACGTTCTTCTGTTGATGTGACCAGGGCGAAACGCAATATTTCCAGTGTGGCCGAACTAAATTTCTTTCCAGCTTCAGCATAATTCTTCTGTCATTATCTTCAACGTCCTTTCCAATGAACGCAAACATTCCATAGCCCTGATTAACCGCTTTGGCTACCTCTGCTGCCATCTTGAATGACCTGCGTATCTGCACATTCAGATCCCTCTTCACGTCAGTACTCCTTGGGGATCAGCCATTCACGATATGATCTCCTCATCAACCTGACCGTCCAAACTGCATAACCTCAGATTTGTCCAGATTAACCTCCATGTACCACTTTTCTGCTCATGCCTCCAACCTAACTATATCCTGCTGTATCTTCTAACAACATCCTCTCTATCCGCAATTTCACTAATCTTTTTATGCTTCGCAAACTTACGAATTTGACCAGTTAGCTTTACTGCCAAACCATTTATGCAGACGACGAAAGCAGAGCTCCCAACATGTATGCTTTGGGAATACCACAAGTCACAAACTTCCATTCAAAAATTTCATTCTTCCACCACCAGCCTCTGTCTCCTTTGACTAGGTCAGTCAAGCATCCATCTTGCTTGCATGCAACGATACCATGTGACTTCATCATTGTATCAGTCTGTCATGAGGGAGATTTTGAAAGTATTTACTGAAGTCAATGTAGGCAACGTGAACGTCTTTTCCCTCATCAATCATTTTTGTCACCTCCGCAAAAATGAACTCAGTTAACAGTGTGAGGCACGATCTCTCTGCACAAATCCGTATTGCTTATCGGTAATGCAGCCATTTGTGTCTACAAACGTACAGATCATGCCCCTGACAATTTTTTCCAATCATGTCCCGAGTACTGAAGTGTGGCTCACAGGCCTCATTAAACCCGACATAAACAATGGACACACTGTGTATTTCCCTTCCTGGAGGACCACACCTGTGGCTTAACAGGATACAAAGATGCCTGCCAATGTTCCAGTCATCAGTTCCCTTGCCTTCCTCAATATCCTGCGACAGATCTCATCAGTACTCTCTATCTTAGTTCCAAGCCATATGGATGTGACAGCAATTACCTTTTTGAAGGAGGGTCAGAGTGCGTGAGAGTGAGAGAGAGGAGGCTGGGAAGAGACAGTGAGAGATAGAAAGAGGTATGGAGAAAGCGAGACCGAGATCGTGAGTGTGTAAGAGAAGGTGACAATGGAGAAGCAGGATAGAAAAGAAAGAGAAACAGAATGTGGAAGGATTGGCTGAGGTAGCGTGAGATATATAGGGAGGGAGAAGGAGACATCATTGTTGGAGAGAAAGGAAAGGTAGGAGAAAGAGGAGGACAGACGAGAAGACATATGGAGAAAGTGATGAAATGTGGATTGATGGATTCAGGTTCGTAGGCAGTGCAGAACAGCAAAAGTGCGAAGAAGATCACCAGAGTGAGAAACAATAAATATCACAGCTGGAGAGCGCATGAGAGAGATGGATGGCTCAACTCTGCGAATGAGGACGGGTGGGAGGGAGATTTCAAGGGAGAGATTGTAGTTTCATTCACCAGAGTGAAAGAAAGGACAGTTACTGAAACTCATCCCTTTAGCTCGGCCTTCTCCCCTCCCATTCCCCAAGGACCAGAACGAGGGCCGAGATAATGACGGTCCAGCTCACCTTCTTTCTCATTGGGCTCATAAAATTGAATTTTATGGTAAGTCAACTGTTCAAATAAAAATGTTTTGAACTTGAGATATTGTCTGCTTTAACAACCATCGCAGGCAATGCATTCCAGATCATTACAATATTCTCTGTGTGAAAATGCATAGCTCTACTCCTCTGTAAACACTTTACCTTTCACGCTGTAAGTACACACGTGGACCCATTAGCCCCTGTTGACATTACAGATTTGCTTCAACACTACTCAAACGAGCTCAATTCAAGTGCGTGAAGTGAGAGTTACTTCAATACATTTGACTGAATGTGGCATAAATGAGCTCACATGCAACTGGGGTTAGTGGATAAGGGGAAATTCTTTCCATTTGTTTGATTCATGCCAGGCCCAAAAAATCTGTTTTAATTGTTGGAGGCCAGTGATCACAGCGCCAGAACATCACCTCAGTGGCTCCTGCAGATAGTTACAATAATTATCTTCAACTGCAACATCAATGGTTTCCCTCCAACATAAAGGCAGAAGTTGGCTGTCTGCTGATGAAGCTGGAGAAAGTGAGGACTGCAGATGTTGGAGATCAAAGTCAAAAAGTGTGACCCTGGAAAAGCACAGCATGTCATGCAGCATCCGAGGACCAGGAGAGTCGAAAGTCTTATGCCCAAAACCTGACCCGCCTGCTGCTTGGATGCTGCCTGACCTGCTGTGCTTTTCCAGCACCGCACTTTTTGTCCTAAAATGAAGCAGTCGATTCAGCCCACCAAGGGCTTTGAAACAGGACCAGAATGAGAACATTCAGCCATTCAAGACTTTAACTCAACAATTGGAACAATTCATTTAATCTGTCGTACCTGTTACTCAGCAAATCGAAGGGAAAATTTGCCTTTCAAGGATGCTACATTGTAATAGGAGAGGACTGGTAAACGAGCCGGAAGAAAGGGTAAATTAGTAGTCATTTGGTCTGTCCAGGTTTTCCAGAAATTAACAACTCCAGTGGTACAGTGTTTCTCTTTCTTTCTTTTACCATACTTCCAGGTTTAGTGGCATTTGCAAGCATTGAAATGGTAGTGTAGTCACACTCCACACTGAACAACTGGGAGTGTGACAGATCTGGAAAAATCTGTTTAGAATGATAGAAGTGAATGTTTTGCTGGCCTCTCCACGGCACCACAGTGGCGGCGCCGGAGTGTGAAAACAATCAAGGATGGAGGATGCCAGCAGCTCACAGCATCATCCAAACGGACAGCACCAGCAACGCAGAAACACAAACACTTATAAGGCTGTGTTACAGAGAATTGGAAATGCACGGAGGGCGCTCAAAGTGGAACATAACAATTTTGAGAAATATTTGTGCTCCCTCCACGATGTATAAATGGTTTGAGTTTGGGCATTATCTCTGATACAGAGGGAACACATCAAGCTCTAACCAGGCACCTCCGAATGAACAGCTTTGAATAGAAAGGAGGTGAATTTCATTGCACTTTTTCGAAGGTTCAATATATTGACCTACTCTTGAGAAATGAGGCAGGCAGGTGACTGAGATGTCAGTAGGGAAGCACTTTGGTCCAACGAAGCTAAACATGTTCGATTCAAATTAATGATGGAAAATAATAGACCAGAACTAAAAGGTCGACACAGTGACTCAGTGGTTAGTACTGCTGCCTCACAGCACCAGGGACCCAGTTTCGATTCCAGCCTCGGGTGACAGTCTGCGTGGAGTTTGCACATTCTCCACGTGTCTGTATGGGTTTCCTCCGCGTGCTCCGGTTTCCTCCCACATTCCAAAGTCGTGCAGATTAGGTAAATTGACCATGCTAAATTGCCCATAGTGATAGGTGCATTAGTCAGAGGGAAGTGGGTTACTGTGGGCTACTCTTCGGAGGGTCGGTAAGGACTGGTTGGGCCGACGGGCTGTTTCCACACTGTCGGGAATCTAATCTAATCTAAAAGTTGAAGTTCTACATTTTCAAAAAGGCCAATATTTATGGTATTAGGCAAGAAGATTCGAAAGCAGATTGGAGGCAGATGTTCGCAGGCAAAGGGACGGCTGGAAAATGGGAAGGTTCATGTTAGGGTGAAAGGAAAGGCTGCTCGGTACAGGGAACGCTGGATGACTGAAGTAATTGAGGACTTGGTAAGGAAAAAGAAGAAAGCTTATGTAAGGTATAGACAGGATAGATCGAGTGAATCCTTAGAAGAGTACAAAGGCAATAGGAGTATACTTAAAAGGGAAATCAGGAGGGCAAAAGGGGACATGAGATAGCTTTGGCGAATAGCATTAAGGAGAATACAAATAGTTTTTAAAAATACATTAACAACAAAAGGGTAACTAGGGAGACAATACTGCCGCTGAAGATCAGCAAGGCTGCCTTTGTGTGGAGCCACAGAAAGATGGTGGAGATACTAAATGAGTATTTTGCATCAGTATTTACTCTGGAAAAGGATATCGAAGGGAAATAGATGGTGACATCTTGCAAAATGTTCATATTACAGGGGAGGAAGTGCTGTATGATTTTTTCAGACTAAAGGCCTGTGGCCAGTGGAGTGCCACAAGGATCGGTGCTGGGTCCTCTACTTTTTGTCATTGACATAAATGATTTGGATGCGAGCAGAAGAGGTTCCATTAGTAGGTTTGCACATGACACCAAAATTGGCGGTGTCGTGGACAGCGAAGAATGTTACCTCAGATTACAACAGGATCTTGACCAGATGGGCCAATGGGCTGAGAAGTGGCAGATGGCGTTTAATTCAGACAAACGCGAGGTGCTGCATTTTGGGAAAGCAAATCTTTGCAGGACTTATATACTTAATGGTATTGTCCTCGGGAATGTTGCTGACAAAGGAGACCTTGGAGTGCAGGTTCATAGCTCCTTGAAAGTGGTGTCGCAGGTAGATAGGATAGTGAAGAAGGCGTTTAGTATGCTTTCCTTTATTGGTCAGAATATTGAGTATAGGAGTTGGGAGGTCATGTTGAAGCTGTACAGGGCATTTGTTAGGCCACTGTGGGAATATTGCGTGCAATTCCGGTCTCCTTCCTATCGAAAAGATGTTGTGAAACTTGCAAGGTTTCAGAAAAGATTTGCAAGGATGTTGTCAGGGTTGGAGAATTTAAACATAGAGAGAGGCTGAACAGGCTGGGGCCTTTTTCCCTGGAGAGCTGGAGGCTGAGGGGTGACCTTATAGAGGCTTATGAAATTATGAGGGGCATTGATAGGGTAAATAGATAAAGTCTTTCCCTGGATTCAGGTAGTCCAGAACGAGAAGGCATAGGTTTAGGGTGAGAGGGGGAAGATATTAAAGAGAGCTACGGTGCAGCTTTTTCACACAGACAATGGTACGTGTATGAAATTATCTGCCAGAGAATGTGATGGAGGCTAGTACAATTGTAACATTTTAGAGACATTTGGATGGATATATGAATAGGAAGGGTTTGGAGGTATATGGGCCAGGTGCTGTTAGGTGGGACTAGACTGGGTTGGGATATCTGTTCAGCATGGACAGGTTGGACCGAGGGGTCTGTTTCCATGCAGCACATCGCTATGAATATATAACTCTATTGCGATGTACCCTTTCAAATTATTTGAGAGAGGATTCAAAAGTCCTGCAAAAGACCAAAGCGCTGGTGTTTGGCGGGAGGGGCGTGGGGACGAACATGACGTGGTAAGAGAACTGGGAATGTTCATTTCCTTGTGCTGGTATGTCATGAACAATATTTCATGATTTCGAACAAAACTTCTGTTTTCCCAAGGTAATTTTAAAAGAATGAAACAACCCTGACACGTGACATAAGCCACTGTCTGATGTCTTTTCAGAGAAAACAAAAAACCTGCTGCTTGTGCAGTCCCGTTGGGAGCCCAGCATTGTCGTTTTGTATTAGTTCAAGTTCAAGACGAAGCGGGACTGCAGAGCGAAAGAAGATTTCAAGACAATTTCAATGGATTCAATACCAAAGCAACAGTGACCTGTTGCACAGAAATTCTAAAAACAAAGAAACCCACACAAACAGATGCATAAATACAAACCTCGCACAGAGATAGACGCACAGACATACAGGCACCTAGAGGCACATGCAGGCATACAAACACAAGAAACACACAAACGTAAGTACAGCTTCATACACACAGACACACCAACAAACATATTCACACACACACGCACAGACTCACACACAGACACAGAGGAAGAGATTAGTGACTTAAAGACAGAGATGATAAACTTTTGATTAGTAAGGGGCTCAAGAGTCATAGAGAGAAAGCAGCAGAATGGTGTCCAGAAATATATCACACCTGATCGACACGTCGAGGAGACTCGATCGGCCGAATAGCCTAAATCTGCTCTTATGATGTTCTCTGAAAATGTGTTTCGAGATTGCTCAGTTGGCTGAGGGTTTTGAATGATTGTTCGATGCATAAAACATAATGGGACAGGATTGTAGGACTGAATGGTCTACATCTGTTCCTCGTTGTTGTATCCTTGTCCCTCAAACAGATTGCCATCATGTGTTGGATTGATATTTATCTTCTCCCAATTATGATTGAGATAAAAATGTTCCTATTTAACATGGTTATGCTCACTGCGATGTTGTCATAATAGAGAAAACTAAGTTATTGAAGATTTTGAAGAGATTTTTTGATGGAACAGCGAGTCAATGTTTATTGGAAAGGAACAGAAACGGGTGTTTACAACATTCATAAAAACCTGAACTTCCAGAAAGGTGTACTAGGCTGGAGGGGCAGAACAGCCAACTACTGCTCCTAACGCATATATTGATCTCTTAATCCATCCCTTTAAGCTGTTACAGATGTAATGTAAAACGCAAAGACGACAGTGGGGATCATTGCATTGAGACAGGAGGAGACGATTCTCACTCACTTAGGGGTTTCAACCGAATATAATGAAGTCATTCGACCCTTTGAGTGAATTACACAGGATGGGTAAATGCCATTCTTCTCTTCAATGCTACTACATAACAAAGTCAGAACCCTTGTTAGCTAAGAGCAAACAGAGAGTAGAAAGTATTATTTAAATCTATTTCAAATCTGTAACATAATGAAATGCCTTAGGGATTACTTTAAGGTCATCAATGATTTACACTCGATAGAAATAATTTGGATGAGGAGGCTGAATTGTTTAGAGCTCAACTAGCTCATAGATCAAGCGATTATGTCAATGCTTTGGCAGGTGAAAGTAGAGGGGTATGGTGCAGGCAAGTTAGTGAGCAAATGGGCAACAGTAACAGTAGAATGGAGTTTGTTGTTTTTGACAGGAAATATAAAACAACTGCAGATGATTTAAATAAAAAGTGAAGAACTCTGGTTATTGAAGGGTTATCATGTTTTAGGAAATGAAACAGATGAAGCTATTTTGGAGATGTGTTCCGTGATTAGGAAGCTAAATGGAATTTTGCTCTTCCTTGCAATAAACATCGTGTATGTTCTTAAAGATGCGTGACTGCATCTGTACAGGCAATTTCATGAGCCTACACCGCAGATAATGTATGCAGTTTTGGTCGGCTCAGCTGAAAAAAAAAGATCAATTGCTGTAGAAACACTTCAAAGATGTTTCAATCTACTCGTTCCTGCGATGAAGGTTCAAAAATGAGAAATGGATAACGCCCTGGTACCAGACCAAAGATATCTCAGGATGTTGTGGGAAGTTACAGAAAAAGTTATAAACACGTGATCAGGCATATTTGTCGCATTTTTAACCACAGGTCAGTTGGCAGAGAACTGGGGGCTAGCTAATGTTATGACTTTACTGGATAAAGTATATAAGGAGAAGTCTGGGAACTATGGGCCCGTGAGTCTGACTTCAGTGATTGGGAAATTATTGGAGCTGATCCTGAAAGTTAGGATTGGTATGGATTCAGAGGAGTAAGAACTGCGTAGGAATAGTCGGAAAGGCATTGTGCAAAGAAAATCGTGTCTCATAAACAAGATTGATATTATTTGAGAAAGTAACCATGAATATTGATGAGGGCAGAGTCGTAGACATAGTTTAAGTTGTCTTTAGTAAAGTCTTCCACAATGTTGCGCACGGTGGACTAATTAGTAAAACGAGATGACACGTGATTCAGGGAGAGCTTGCCAGTTGGACACGAGACCACAGGAGTCAGAGGAGGAAAGGCTTTGTTACAGCAGCAAGGATCGCATCCTCAAACGAGTTGACCTGTGCTTCACAACCCATTTCACCTTCAACGACAATATCTCTAAACAAAACAACGGGACTTCTGCGGGCTCACCACTATCAGGACTTTTAGGCAAATCACTAGTACCAAAAGTTCTTCCCACGATCGAGCCCACGCTTTTGGTCCTCTACATGGATGACACCTTTGCCATCAAGAAACGCAACAGGCTAAAAGAACTCTACAAGCACCTAAACAACATCCTTCCCCGTGTAAAGTTCACCAAAGAGGAGAGAACAATATCCGACTCCCATTTCTGGACGTTACAGGAGATCAAACAGCAAATGGAGAGCTATCGACCAGTGTGTCCATGAAAGCCACACACACACTGGCCAGACACTCAACTGGAGCTTCAATCCGACCTGCATGACGACTTTATTTAAACGAGCCACTACACAATGCATCACCCACGAACTACGAGAAACAGAGGAAAAACATGCACATAACGTTTTTAGGAACAATTGGGTACCCGATAAACGCAGTCAGCCGATTTCGAAGCAACAGACCAAAAACGAGATTGCATAAAACGCCCAGACACTCCAGCCATTCTGCTATTCGACAAAGACATTTCAGAAGTGATGATTAGACTAATCAGGCCCTTCAGAATCATGGTGGTGCATACGTCCACCACCACACAGAAACAGCTCCAGATGAATTTAAAGTACCCCATATTCACATTTGTAGAAAGAACGTCATATTTAAAAAATACCCGAGAAGGACATCAGCAAATGTTCCATTGGACAAAATGGCAGTACACCAGCCACCAGGATACATGAGTACCAGTTAGGCACAAAAAGGCATGACAAGCTATGAATGGTATTCAATAAACACAGGCAAGCAGGGACACCAGCTGGACTGGGACAAAATATCCATCCTGAGACAGGACTAAAAAAAACACGCACACGAACTCCGAGATGCCTGACATTCAAACCGTAAAATCATTAACAAAAAAAGGATATGAATCCCATTTACTCAAGTATCAGCAAAAGAACCCAAATGATATCACAAACCACAGCAAATCAAGACAAATAAATAGCAACGGGAATGAACACATACACTTCACCCGAGATTCACTGATGATGTCATCTAGCGTGTCGCCAAAATTTCAGGAAACTAATCCATAATCTCAGTGAACACACTTCCAACAAAATAGAAACAATTTTAGTTTTCCGAACTCGCACAGTGAACACTAAATAAAAACTATTATCAAATCCAAGCCCTTTTTTTGTTAACTAACTACTTTGCGATTTCGATGAGAGCAAGATATTTATTTCTTCGAATGGCAATTACTGTCTGGTTCGATGGTTAGTTGATCTGATCAATTTTGAAAATGTCCTCTTATTTTATATCTGCCAACCTCAGATCCTCTCATTGTTCCAATGTTGTCAATGCATTGAATTCAAACTCACTTTAATTTTGGGATCCTGGGCATAATTAAAGTTAATTGGTTTTATTTGAATAGTCATCAAAACAGTAACCAAAACTCAGTTATTAACTAAACAGCCAGTTGTTACTTGTATGTATATTGGATAAGCCCATCATTTGCTGTTCTGTGTACAAACCAATGTAACTCTCCTTTAAATTCAGAAGACAATTTCTGTCTTAAAGCTAGCATACAATCTTGGTCGTACTAAATTGGTTATGTGTCGTCCATGGATGTGCAGGCAAGGTGGATTAGCCGGACTAAACGCTGGATTCAGGGAATGGAATTGTGCGATGTCTGGGAGGGATATCATTCGGAAGGTCAGTTAAACGAAGTGGGCTGCACAGCCTCTTTCTACACTGTACACATTCTAACATTCTAGATGTATTTCAAATTAAAGAAAATCTGGTAAATGTTACCGTTTATCAAACACTTATAATCGACGCATTGTAGAATACATGAAAGCATGCCAAACTTCCTCTTCACTACTCTGTTCTCTCTAAGATGCATTTTCAAAGAACTGTAAGTCGGCAGTCCAGGATCGTTTTAGTCAGAAGCATACTGCAAGTCCTTAACATTCAGAAGAGAAGTCTTTCCTGGATTTTCTTTTTCAATCAAAAAGCAGAACTTCATCTTATTCCTAATTAGCTCGATCTGCCAATCTTTGATGCATTAGCACAATTCATTCAGGTCGCGTTCTTTTCTGAGACAACGTTCTATGTTTTCTGCTGTATAACAATCTTTCTCTCATCTGCAAATGTAATTGCCACACCTCCTAAATTGTGATCTAAATCATTTATGTGCATGACAAGAAGCAGTTGAGCAAGCGTTCATCTTTGCCGCACACAATTGGTCACAAGTCGAATCCGAAAAGCAACCCTCGACCACCACGTTTTGTTTTCTTCCTTTGAGCCAGTTATGGAACCAAATGACGAAGTATCTGTGTACTCCATGTGATCTGACTTTGCTAACACGTCCACTACGTCGAATCTTGGCAAACGCCTTACTGAAGAGACAAGGTCTGCCGCTATAACTTCAATAATCCTCTTCGCCACGAATTCAGAAATGCTCAGTCAATTCAGTGTAACATCATTCTCCACGCGCAAATCATGCTGACAGACACTAATCACTCTTTGCGTTTCCAAATGCATGTAAATGCTGTCCATCAGAATTCCTTCAAATAACTTGTCCTCCACTGTTATTGGCTCATCCGTCCATACTTCCCCAGTCTTTCCTTCCCACATTTATTAAATAATGGCACCATTTTCGCCAACCTCCATCCTTCCAGATTACCTGTGACTATCCATGAAATAAGTATCTCAACAAAGATCACTTCTCTCGCTTCGCACGTGATCAATTCCCGGGGTTTTATCTACCTTTGTGCGTTTTGAAACGTTCCGTAACTTCTCCCCTGTAATATAAATACTTTCGAGGATATCATTACTGTTTCGCCATGTTCTCCGTCTGACATACCCTTTTGCGCTGTCGCTAATGTTGCAAAAATTTCCTTCAGTAACTCAAACACATGCTTTTGTTTCTCACGTACGCCACCTTGCTGATATGTTAGTGCTCTTATTGAACCATTGTCCTCAATGCATTTGCAGAATCCATTTGGATTCTACTTAATCCTGATTGGCAAAACTACGTCATGTAACTTTCTGTCCCTCCTGATTACACTTGCAAGTACAATACCACCACATTTGCACTCTTAAGTGAATTCATTCAATCCCTTCATTCTCTATCGGGCATATGTTTCTTTCTTCAACTTGTCCAGATTCTCAATTTGTCTTGCCATCTGTTCTTTTCTTAATCTCCCAACTTTGCCTTTCGTTTAACGATAATATACGGACTTTGGACACTCGTCCACCGTTTTTGAAGGCTTCTAACTTTCCAGCCTCCACTTTACCTGCGAATACTTAACCCCAGTCAACATTTGGAAGCTCTTGCCTAATATCGTCAAAAATGGCATTCCCCCAATTCAGAACTTTACATTTTATATTCAGTCAGTGCCTTTACTATTGACCTCTGACAGAAGGAGCTACATTTCTTTCATATTTCTGTCACTGATCCTCATGTTATGAACAAATATGATGGCCTGAAATTAGCATAAGAGAACACTTGCCATTTTTGTTCAGGTCTGCTATGTTTACATTATACAGAGTCCATGACAAGTAATGATTTTGTTTAAGGTCGAATGATTAATGATTGTATTTTCTCTTTCTGCTACAGCTAACTTGACATGAAATGTAATCGTGTCTCGATGAAAATGCGTCATCTCTGGAAACAAATTTTGTTACATTTGTTTGTGACAGTACCAGATTTTCTGGTCATGATTGCGATTGTGATATTATGTAAAATTATTGCGGTTTTTTCGCCATCTAATTTCCTGTCTATGATATCAGTGTTCAGTGTGCCTCGGGCAAAAATAGCCTTTGATTGTCGTTCTGCCGAATCAATGTGACATTCTCAATTGTGTGACCGCTTATTGGCAGAAACTGAAAATAAAATGTTGCACCGGAAGTGTGTGTATGCAAGTTATAGAAGTCGTGTTCACACTGCCATCCCTGAAAGTGCTTATTCCGGCTTTTTGAATTTGAACTGATCTGCCAAATGAAAAAAAGGTGTCCTGGCTCTGTTGCAACTTTTATGGATGGCATATTATTTATTTAAATGCTCTGCTCGCATTCATTGTCATTTTGCTGCTCAATGATTCGAATATCAGACGCATTATAGAATGTCATCGCACCCACTGGACACAGAGGAATTGTAATAATCCGGCCATACCAAAGTTAGGTGACTTTAAACAATTTTGGTCCTGTACTCAGGAAAGATGCATTTGCCCTGGAGCGCGTCCAGAGGATGTTCAAGAGAATGCTCCGAGGAATAAAAGGCGTAACAGATGAAGAACGTTTGAGAACTCTGCGACGACACTGAGTGGAGTTTAGACGGATGAGGAAGCATGTGATTGAAACTTGTAGCATACTGAACGGCCAAGATAGTGTGGACGTTGCGAAAATATTTCCATTGGCAGTAGAGATGTGGACCCGAGGTCACAGCCTTAAACTAAAGGGACCACACTTGAGAACGAAGATCGGAAGATTGCTCCTGAGGCAGAAATTGGCGAATTTATGAAATTCTTCAGAACTAAAGGCTGCGGAGTCCAGGTAATTGAGTATATATTTTTTTAAAAATGTAGATAATTTCTTGATTGCCAAGTGGACGAAGGGATTGGGGATGAAGTGGGAAAAATGGATTGGAAAACCTATCAACATGATGGAATGGCAGAGTAGACTCGAATGGCCAAACAGTCAAATTACTCCTCCTATGTCTTATGATCTTTTCTATTGTTCGAAATTACTGGCAAATGTATTTTGTTTTTGTTTCGTTAGTCACAGATTTTTATGTTAGAATTGGGATTGCTACTTATCAACAGGTAACTGTGATCATAAATTTATAAAATGACAGAGCATTTTAAGTGGTTGCGTCAATTTTCATGCAGATATGAGCGATGTTACCTCAAAAAGTTTCACTTTCCTCGTAATTCTCATTAACTGCATATTTTCTTGTCAGCTTTCAACATTTGGGCAAGAAACAGGGCAGCTGAATATGGCAAGTATCCTTCTACAATTTAAGTCATTGGCATTACTGAGCAAGGTGTTTGGATTGATGACAAGCAACAGAAGTTGCGTAATCGTTATTGGCTAGTATTTTCTTTTAATTTGAGGCACATTGGGTGTCAAACTCGTGTTCTTAATCCGGCGATATCGTTAATTTGCTGAGCGAGATACATATATCAGCATTGCTTCACTAAAACCAACCATCACTCTTCCAAAGTCTAATAGATGAAGATCGAAGTTTACGAAATATTTTTGATTAGTCAGTTGATTCATCCAGGAATAAGACTAATGATTCAACTGTAACCTGAATGAAATGCTCCCATGTTGGGACATCACAGTGGGTGAGTGGTTGGCATTTTTGTTTCTTGGTGCCAGGGACCCAGGCATGGAGATTTGGGTAACTGACGATATTAACGTCTGAATGTTAGCGTGGGTTTCCTCCCAGTATCCAAGATATGCCACATACTTCCTTTGGACATGGAAAAAATGTCTGTGATTTTCAAAGATTCGCAGATTATGTTGATTAGCCATTGGGATAACCGGGATAGAGTAGGTGTTTGGGATTTGGTGGGATTGTCATTTGTGAGCTGGTGTGGAATCAATAGTGGGAATCGCTGATTCCATTCTCTTCCACATTTCCAAGTTCCTGTTTGCCTACTGGGACGGATACTGTATTCGTTAATTACATAGCATATCACCAAAAACGCTGTAAATTTGTAACAGGACTTTTAAATTTTCAAACGCCAGTAAAAAAGTCAACATTCAATTTGCTTTCTTCACTTTTTGCTGGATGTGCATGGTTGTTTTGTGTGCTTCATGCTTAATGGACCTGAGTGGAAACGAATCAGCCTGCAATCGTTCTCGTCCACGGCTACTGGACGTAGCTGACTCATTTTCCACATTGTCAGGAAGATGTCAGATTTGGAGCTGAAATGAAACAGCTTCCTCAGGGAAGCGGCTTGAGGTGGAGGATACATTTCAGTCCTTTTGCCAGAGTTGTGTCAGGTTTCAATGCCTTTGTTGTATCTACTGTGTTCAGTAGTTCCTTCATGTCACGTGCAGCGAATCGAATTTGCTGAAATTGGGCCCCTGTGATTCTGTGGGCATCATGACAAGAGTGAAGTGAATCATAGACTCAACATTTCTGGCTGAGGACCGTGCAAACACTGCATCCTTGTCTTTTACACTGATGTGCAGGATTGTTCCATGATTTCGGGCGGAGATATTTGTGGACCTATTTCCTGCAATAAAATGTTCAGTATTCCATCGCCATTTATGACAGGATGTGGCAGGACTGTAGAGCTTCGATCTGATCTGATCGTCTTGGGATCATTTCGACCTCACTATCAGAAGTTAGTTCCGATTTTTCGAATGTACTCAGATAGGTGCGATAGCTTTAACGGTATGTCACCAGTTTTTGATGTTCTGCTGATCCAGGCATGTTCACCCATACTCCACACTGAACCACCACTCTGTTTGATGAGAATGGCAGACAGAGGGGTTATCCCGAGCAAAACGTTACAGATTCTGGATGAATAGAAGTGGGCTTTTCTACTGCTGTGGGCTACATTATTACATCAATTCGAGGAATTCTCTTTTCAAAGTAAGGGGTGTTCGATTTTTGAAAAGGAATTTGAATTCGAAATTAATTCAGGGCAATAATGAATTGGTGATGAAAGAAGAGTTATAAACTCATAAAATATGCAAACAGACCCGTCGGACCAACCTGTCTGTGCTCACCAAGTTTCCTAAAATAAACTTGTGCTATTTGTCTGCATTTGGCACATACGCCTTCAAAACTTTCCTGTTCGTGTTGCCATTAGTATTTGTGTTTTAAAACTGTGAAATTTTATTTTGAGGAGAAAGTGAGGACTGCAGATGCTGGAGATCAGAGCTGAAAATGTGTTGCTGGAAAAGCGCAGCAGGTCATGTAGCATCCAATGAGCAGGAGAATCGACGTTTCGAGCATGAGCCCTTCTTCAGGAATCCCTGAAGAAGGGCTCATGCCCTAAACGTCGACTCTCCTGCTCCTTGGATGCTGCCTGACCTGCTGCACGTTTCCAGCAACACATTTTCAGCAATTTTATTTTGAACACTTCTTCCCTGTGGAAAAGACCTTTCAAACTATCCATGCTCTTCCTGATTTTTATAACCATCGAAAACGCCAGCCTCGACCCCTATGCAGAATGGAAAAAAAATCCCAACCTCTACAGGCGATTCTTTTATCGCAAAACGTCTAGACCCTCTTCCCTGATTTTAAATATTTTCGAGCCGTTTCCAGTTTATAACGTCCATCTATAGCAAGGCGACAGGTTTTGTCCTCAGTATTCTAAATGTGCCCTTAACATTCTCGTAGACAGCCACAAAACGATGCCGCAATTCTTATACTCAGTGTTCTGACTAATAAAGGCAAGTGTGCCGATAAGCCTTCTGTACGACCCAGTTTACATGCAACTCCACATGAAAGGAAATCTTTGTTTGCGTCCTCAGTGTCTTTGTATGACAACACTTCCAGATACACCACAGTTAACTGTGTAAATCCTGCCGTGGTTTGTCTAACAAAATGCAACACCTCATATTTATGTGCATGAAGCTCCATCCATCAATGCTTAAACCACTAACCCAGTTGATCATGATCTCATTTCCCTTTTAAATAACCTTCTTCACTGTTCATTGCACCATAAATTTTGGTGTAGTCTACAAACTTACTATCATCCAAATAATTCATAAAAATAACGAACAACAGTGGACCCAGCACTGGTAATTGTCGCACAGAGCTTGACACAACAAATGTCCCCAACCACCCTGTCAAGCTAATTTTGTATCTAATTGGCTAGCTCTCTCTGATGCCCTGTGATCTATCATTGCTAGCTAGTTTATCACGGGGAAACTTGTTTGGCCTCACTCGGATCCTTGCAGACGACGTAACCTGCTTTACCATCATCTATCGTCTTGAACACATCTTTAAAAATTCACTCAAGATTGTGAGACACAATTTTTCACAAACAAAGCCATGCTGACTATCGCTAATCAGTCCTTGGCTTTGCAAATGTATGGATATCCTGTTTCCAGGAATACTTTCTGAACACTTACCCACTCTTGACATCAGACTCACCCGTTAGTAACTCACGAGAATTTCTTTGCAGTCGTTTTTTCCGTCAAAACATTGATTGCTTTCCAGTCATCAGCGCCTCATACTTGGATGTCAAAAAAAACGAAATCATGTAAACCAGGAACAAACACAGAAGTTGCTGGAAATGTTCAGCATGTATGGAATCATCCGAGGACAGAAATCAGATTTAACCTTTTCCTCAGATCTCCTCGAAATGAAATAAGTATCTCAGCAACGATCATCGCAATGTATTCCCTGGCTTGCCACAATTATCTGGGATTGACCTGAACAGATCCTGGGTCTGTATCTACGATTATACATTTTGAGACCTTTCTCTTCTGTAAAGTGGCCTCGTTTCAAAACATCACGACATGCATTTATTTTCCCGCGTACCCTCGCTTCCTTGTCTTTATCCACAGTAAATAATGATATCATATTTTCGTTTCGGATCTCAACCACGTAGCATGGATTGGCTGTGAAGTAGTGGAGTGGGGTAGGTCGAGTCCATGTCAGAATTGTGAACCCAGTATGACCAGGCACTCATGGACTGTTGTTGATCTGTTAACTGCCTTTGTTTGGCTTTCCACCTTTGTAGGAAGGATTGCAATGCTTTATGTTTCAGCATGATTTTCTTTATTTTTCTGCTTTATACCAAGATTCTGGACGTTGGGAAGGGGAAGTTGCACAAAAGAAGGCATTACATTTGATGATTTGCAAACTTTTCACTATATTCCTGGGAATGCATAAAGCATGGAATATTACAGAGCAGTATAGGTCCTTCTGCCCTCGAAGTTGCACCGCCATCTGAAACTAATCTGAAGCCCGTCTCATATAACAATTCCATTCTGATCCATATGCCTTTCCAATGACCATTTAAATGCCCGTAATGTAGGCGAGTCTACAACTGTAGCAGCCAATACGTTCCACACCTGAACTATTCTCTGACTAAAGAAAGTACCTACTACTTCTTTCCTGTATCTAACATCCCTCAATTTGAAGCGATGCTCCCTCGTGCTCGCCATTACCATCCGAGGAAGAAGTCACTCAACTTCCACACAAGTTAAACGTCTGATCATTTCATATGTCTCAATTGATTCACTTCTCAACCTTCATCTCTCCAACAAAACAGCCTCAAGTCCCTCAACCTTTCATCGTAAGACCTCCCCTCCATACAAGGCTACATCCTCATAGAACCCCTGTGCACCCTTTTCAAAGCTTCCACCTCATTCCTAAAAGGTGGTGATCAGAACTCCAAGTGCAGCCGCACCTCAGTTTTGTAGGGGTGCAACATGACCTCATAGTTCTGAAACACGATCCTTCTATTAATAAAATCTAACACACCGTTTCCCTTCTTTACAGCCATATCAATCTGGGTGGTAACTTTGTGGGAGCTACGTAAATGGACCCAAACATCTCTCTCCTCATCCATATGATCAATAATCTTACGTTTCGTCTAGTACTCTGCATTCCTGTTACTCCTTCCAAAGTGAATCATCGCACACGTTGCTGCATTAAACATCATTTCCCATCTCGCAGCTCATATCTGCAACATAACTGTTTCCCTCTGTAAGCTACAACATCCGTGGGTATTATCTTCTACTGTCTTGATCCCTGTGCTGTCGCTTATAAAAATGACAAACAGCAGTGGAGCCGGAACAGATCTTAGTGTTACCCCTCTAGTAACGGAACTCTAGGATGAACATTTCCCATCAAACAACACCCTCTTTCTTCTTTCATCGAGCCAATTTCTGATCCAAACCGCGAAATCGCCCTCAATCTGATGCCTCTCGACTTTGTGCAGTAGCCGACCATGGGTTACCTTATCAAACGCCTCAATGCGATTCATTCACAGCATATCAACGGCTTTATCGTCATTCACCTATTTGGTCACCTACTCAAAGAACTCAACAGGAGTTGTGAAGTCCGACATACCCTTCGCAAAACCGTGGTGACTATCCCTAATCAACTTATTCCTATTGAAAAGATTATAAATCTCATATCTTGTAAACTATTCCAACATTTTAGTCGCAAGCAAAGTCCGGCTCACTGGTCCATAATAAGCAGGATTATCTCTACTCGCCTACTTGAACAAGAGAACAACATTTGCTATCCTGCAGACGTCAGGTACTATTCCGGTTGACAATGATGGCAGAAAGACCAAAGTCAAAGTCTCAGCGTTCTCCTCCCTGGCTTCCCAAAGTGTGTTGTAGCTGCGAAAATCACTGTGAGAGAGGTGGCTTGTGGATCAATTAACATATCAACAAATGGAAGAGTTTGGAGATGGTCATGCAGAGAATATGAGAGAGGAAGTGAAAAATGTACAGATCTTGCCTGGAAAGATGAGTGCACAGGGTGTCGAATGGAAATGAAGGCATCTTATGAGCAGCTTCCAAAATGGGCCAGTGTTCCCCAGAATATTCTGAGAACGGGATTCTTTTCTGAGTTCGAATAAAGGAGTCCTTTAACTGAACATTTGTTCTGCAATGTTGAATCTGATAGTTGCGTCAGTAAAATGTTCGAATATTGTGCTGAATTCTGCAATAATTTGGCTCAGTGTAATATTAACTGAGATCGATGGAAGCTATCTCTGCCGAGGTCGGTATTGTTTCTGGCGCGAGCTTATCAACCCGCATAAACTACTCTGCCCCATGGATTCCATCTCACTAAATGTCACCCCAAATGGTCTATTCGTCATAGTTTGATGTACTCGCCGTCGCCTGAACTCCCCCAGATATTCCATGATACCTGGAACTGTCACCATCGTTGGAAAGACGACACTCATTCGGTTGAATATTCAGTGTCCAGCGCTGCCTTGCAAAGATCTCGTGAACATGGCAGGCACGGATTTGTTCACAGAGTGCTGGAGGTCCGGGTAAATGGGCTGGACTAAAGTTTGTGACGATGCCCAACGTTCAATCAGAGGCATTTTGGTCTCCAGTCTAGCTTCCTCACGAACTGAGCTGTTTAGGTTAACCACAATAAACCAGTTTTTAACAGTGTGTATGTTCTAAACCACAAGCATTTCTTCCCTTGGTCATTTTTGTTCCCCTGAAGAAAACCAGTCAGCTTAGTCAGATGTGATCTTGCTGAAGACATCCGTGACCACTTTCCTCTATTAATTGTTCCGCTTCCAAATGATCATTCATCTCACCTCTTAGATTTTCCAAGCATTTTCTGCATCAGAAATGAAGTAACCCGTCTTATTTCGATCCAGCAAAGTCCAAAACAAGGAAACAAAACAAAACAAAAAATGCAAATGCTGATGCCGCCTCAACCCCACTGCCCCCACCCTAGACAAGAAAAAAGGAATTGCTGGAGAAATTCAGTCGGTCAGGCAGCATCAGTGAAGAGACCAACAAAGTCAACATCGGACATAACGGCTTGACATGGCAGCTGCTCTGCCCAGGACCATAACAAACTAGACAATGTGGTTTGCCCAACCCAAACCATCACGGAAACCACCCTCCCATCCAGGTGTCCATCGACAAGGCCCACTGCTGTGGAGAGGCTACCGACATCATCAAACATCCTTTGCATCCTGGTAAGTATTTCTGACAACGTGTTCCATCAGGCATAAAGCGCAGAAGCCTGAACACATGCACAAGCAGGGTCAGGAAAAGATTCTTCCCTGCTGTATTAGATTGATGAATTGGAGCTTTAGCCTTAAATAATGCTGACCTTGCTAAATTGCTCTTGACTACCACATGTGCAGTGCACTGTAACCTGTGTGCTTCTGTCTGATCAGTTCACTCTGTTCAAGTTAGTTTACCATGATCTGCCTGTACTGTCGTAAACAAAGATTTCCACTGCATGGTGATAGACACGACAATGAATAATTCAAATCAAATCAAATCAAAAATTTCATGAAGGAAGTTGAAGATAGACCAGTATTAACATACAAATGAGCGTCATAATCAGTGTTCGAGAAGATATTCGAGAAGATATCGAAAAAGGCAATTAATCTCCATTTGAAGAGACATGGATAGTCAGCACGGCTTTTTCAGAGAAGGGTCATGCCAAACAATTCTGGTGGAAAATTTTGAGGAGGTGAGCAGGTGAAAAGAGAGTAGACCAATTGCTGGAGGTGATATGAATTTCAGAAAATAATTTGACAAGGTCCCACGAAGGAGATAATGAAGGTAGAAGCACGTGCATTGCTGATTAGCTTGGAACCTTGGCTCTAAAATTGCTTCAGTAAGTAAATACAGAGAGCGTTAATAGAATGGGTGTGGGTAATTGAAGCTAGTATCCATGGGTGTTCTACAGACCTCAGTGCTGGATGACCCATATTTTGTAATATTCATAAATGACATTGATAACAGTGTATAGGTTTATGGGTGTGGGCGCGGCTGGAGAGGAAGGCTTGTTAAGTAGGGCACGCGGCATAGGCATGTTGGTGTGGGATAGGTACAAGGGGCGGTTGGCCCTGGTATGCACGATTTCAGATTATGCAAATATTGATTGGGCAATTCGCAGTTCGAGAGATAATCAACGGTTTTCGATGGAGACAGAAAGGTCCACGGGCAAATCAATCCCAGATGGAATTTAACACTGATAAGTGTGAGGTCATGCACATTGTCAGAAGTCATAAGACAAGGCAACACCCAATTAATGACAGGACACTCGGATACTCAGAATAACAGAAAGTTCTTGAGGTGATTGCTAACAGACTTCTGTACGCAGTAAGACAGGTTAATACGGTAAGGAAGGCATGCATTACAAATATCCTTGGCAATCGAGATATAGATTAGAAGAACAGGGACGTCCTGTTGGAGGTTGACAGGACGTTGTTCAGGCCACAGTCCGAGTATTGTGTACAGTTCTGAGCACTGTACCACAGGAAGGATGTGATTGAAATGGAAGGAGTGCAAAGGCCATTGACCAGTTTACTGCATGGGCTGTTGCATTTTGCTTGTGAAGAGAGAGACTGGATAAACTCAGGTTGCTTTCTTTAGAGTAATGATCGGGTATATATGCCAGCAGCGGCAAAAAAGAGGTTGTTCCACAAGTAACAAAATGCACCTTCCAAGGCAAATTGTCAGAAAAGTATACAACACCATCCTTGCCTTGTTGGTGTTCTTGGTAATCTTTGGAACAATGTAAATTATATTAAATCATTTAAACCCTCAGCTACTTCAAACCAGCCACACAGAAAAGGTTCAATCCGTGCTGCAATGTGTTTGAAATTAGAGGGGCAAAGAACTATGCTGGAAGTCCCTATTTTAAATAAAGATGAACAACTTTATTGTTTAATTCCTCAGAGGATATTAAATCCAACAACTATTTTCAACTACCTTCTCTTAAAGCGAACTTTTACCTCTCACAGTACAATACTAGTCAGATGAAAGTCCTGATTAAAGTTTAAAAACATCACGTTTCCAAACCAGTCAGCTTTAACGATTCTCCTTCGTAGATTTTCCACCGCAGATTCTCCCTGGGTTGGTCTTGATTGTCTGCTGGAACAACGGTCCACAGGCAGGTTGCTTGAAGAGAGCTCTTTAGTGAGCAATTTACATTTGTTGGGCTTCGGCGGTTCGTCATCTAACTGTTCGGAATGTCCGGTTTTATACCCTGAAACGTGGGATCTTTTCATGGATATTAATATTAGTTATATACTAAATTCATATTTGATTGGAGTTTGGTATCTTCGGGCATAATTGAAACGCATGGGCGAGTTTCAGTTTGGTTTGGTTTCATGGCAAACCGGCTACTGCCTTTTTTTGACACCGTGTTTTAATTGCTATCTTCTTCAGGACGCTCTGTGCTTTGTCACTCCATGCTGGCTTTTCAAGTCTCTAAATGTACCGTCCGCCTGCAAACCGTGATAACACGTCTACATAAGAAAACAAATCAACCTAATAAAACGACGCCTTCATTATTTTCTCTCTGTTCTTAAGCACATTGTTATGACATGTAAATGACTTTAATCTAAGTTCCGTTGTAGATAAACAAATGTGATAGTTTTCAGAAAGTGAAAATGGCAGAGCAACAATGTTAATTCAATAAAACACACGAAAGACATATTACGTGGATTTAAATAATCCTTTTGGTACTGATTTATCTTGCAGCAAGGGTAGGATAAGTTGTGGGACACTGCTTGATGAATTTATATTAGTGATGATTGATGTCATGAAATGGAATCCTTATTGGATAGAAGCAGGTCAGTTGGCTTACTGAGTTAACACCAACACTCCAACGCACATCGCGATCGATCCTTGTAACCCTACGTTTCCTTTGTCTAACCTAGAAGCGTGCACATCTTTGAACTGTGAAAGTAAACTGGAGCACACAGTGAAAAGCCCACAGCGCTCGCGCGCGTGCACAGAGGAAGAATGTGCAAACTCCACAAATACAGTGGTGAGATTGAACCCAGCCTCCTCGTGCTGACAGGTAGAATTACTAAGCACTGGGCTACTTCTAACACAGAACTGAAAATGCTAACTGTACCTGGTAAGATTTGAATTAACAATTTTTGAATTCATAATTTTTCCACAGTTAATTTTCCAGCCATCGCTGCATTTCGCTTTGTGATGTGTGTGCCCTTTTGGAGGAAAAACGTTTTGATGGGAACTGTGCATCAATCATTTTAAGGCAATACATGTTTTAAAAAAAACTCAGTAAAAGGAATTAAGATGCAAGCTTCACCAAATAACTGAATACAGCACCTGCAATGTTATTACTATGTTTAATAATCAAATAAAGTGGCATGGCAGAAAATTGACTGTCCGCAGTAAGAAACATTTAACATAATGCTTTAATATATTATTTAAGCATCTCCTATACAAAGTTTCTAAACTGGCATGATTGATTCATAAACATGAACTCCAGTCATTGTCTCTCTGATTAGTGGAAATATAATTTCCATATTTTATCACAAAGTACTTTGCACTGTTTATATGTCTGCATACTATATAACACGATCTAAGATCACAAATCCAACGTCCAGGTTCATATGCATGTCCCTTTGTTTCATGTAATAAGAACAGACATTCTGATTCTGCCGCGAGCCCAAACTCTGTCATTCGTGGCTTGTTTTATTTTTGTAACCATCGTCTCCGACCTTCCAACACAACAACATGTTAATTCTACATGGCACGTAACTCAGAATTAGTTGACTTACATTTACAGAAGGATTGGATATCTGTTCCTCCAACAGTTGCACCTGTTTGCACAGTTTTATTTGAGTTGTGAAAAGAAATGTTCAAATCTTAAGCACGTAAATTATGAACACATATTCACAATAGTGAGCTCCTGAAAACAAAACTTTGCTTCATCCTGACGACAGGTGAAGATGATTACAGCTGTTGAAGGTCAATGATCTCATCCATCATACATCTCTGCAGGAATTCTTCACAGCTATTCCTTGTTCGTAAAATCTGTGGGCGCCTCATCAATGCCAGTGTCTCATTTATAATTTAAAAATTAGTGAGGTCTGCTCGTCCTTATACAATGTTCAGCACCATTTACTATTCTTGAAATTGCAAAGGGATCTTTGTCCATATAGATTGAGATAACATCCATCTTGGGCTAGATCTCAGAAGCTGAAAATGTGTTGCTGGAAAAGCGCAGCAGGTCAGTCAGCATCCAGGGAACAGGAGAATCGACTTTTCGGGCATAAGCCCTTCTTCAGGAAATTCCTGAAGAAGGGCTTATGCCCGAAAAGTCGATTCTCCTGTTCCCTGGATGCTGCCTGACCTGCTGCGCTTTTCCAGCAACACATTTTCAGCTCTGATCTACAGCATCTGCAGACCTCACTTTCTCCTCATAGATCTCAGAAGCACGAGGAAAAATGTGTGAATCGACCAATCTCCTATTGGCGTTTTATGACATTGCCATCACTGCATGCATTATTATCAATAAACTGGGCGAACCATTGATGAGAGATAAAAAAAAAAAGACCTGCTCCAGCCATACAAGTGTTGTGGCCACAGAGAATATCAGACACTCTGATTGCTGTTTTAATGAGCTCCTTGCCCGCCTCTCCACTCCATCCCCATCATTCAGAAAGCATAGCTCTGGGGTTGGATTTCAACCGTCCAAGAATTTGGCTGACTGTGGCTCACGTGTGAAACTGAATGCAACATTCACAAAGTTTTACGTTGTCGAGGACAAACAGCTGATTGTCTTCATTGCCACATTAATCATTCAGCACACACTCTCTTCACCAATGACACAATAGCCAGCACTGAAGATCACCAATGAAAATCATTTACAAGAAGCAAACCAGGAACACTGCAAGTCCGTTTTTAACAAAACCTCTCAAGCCCGTGATCTCCAGGAGCTGGAAGTATAAGGGCCGCAGATAAACAAAATACCGTCACGTGCAAATCTTCTTTCAAGCGAGATTTCATTCTGACTTCGAAACATATTGTCAGCCCTTCACTGTTGCTGCATGAAAATTCTGCGGTTCACCCCGCAGCAATGCAGATGTTCACCAAGGTAGATCTCGAACACCACAACAAATGGTGATTAGAGCTGGGCTATGAACACTGGACAGGCCGTTAAAGCCTACATTCCATGAGTACAATTGAACATTATCACCATTTCCACATCTGCAAGGAGCTTCCTTCTGAAACTGAGGGCTGGTTAGTGTCCAAGGTAATGTCCTGTATGGCAGAGAGTCGGACAGATGTCCAATATGATTCTTGGTGCTAAAGGTCCACTAAAATCAGGGATTGCCGATGCCATTGGATAATCCGTGTCTTAGCTTAATGAGCCAAGTTTAACGAGTTGCCCAACTCTGAATGGTCTTAAAACAAAGAGACAGATGAAGTTCCCTCGTATACTTATGCTGAGTACTTGCCAATGTGTTGGTGCTTCCTTTTCCAGATAACTACACTGTGTGAAGTTTAGGATCCCTTTTCTTCTAAAGTCGATCATTTTTTGGGAATTTCATAGTTGAGGAAGTGGGCATAGTATGTCGATATGCAAATCCCAGGTGTGGTCTAAAAATGGAGCATTTGTCTGAAGCAGGAATATGGCTGTTGATAGGGAGCTCTATTTGCTTTTATTATTTGAAAGAATATGTGTGTCACTGGCTACACCAAATTTTACAACCCTTCCTTAATTGGCCAAAATAACTCAGACTATTGTGGATCTGCAGTCACATCTACAAAAGGACTCGGGAAGGATGACAGATTACACTCCTTAAAGCTTATTCGTTGTGAGTTGGTTTCTTTTGCCACCATTTGACAACCGTTCATTGTCAACATCTGAAATTAGAAGTCAAGATTTCTTTTGAATTAAAATTCAAGGTTCTGCCATGGCAGACATCAAACGCAAAGTATACTACACCGGTCTACGTAATAATAATCTAATGATAAGGCATTTAGGCCTACGGCTTTCTTAGTCGTTCACATTGGCCTGAATCCCGACAGACAGTTTCCAATGCCAATCAATACTGCAGTCTTGGGGTTTCCTTTAAACAAGTTGTGATCCAACTCTGGTGATGCCCATGGAGCGTGCTGATTGAATGATGGGAATTCCTAGCCTGTGTGTGGGAGCGGGATCTTTGTACACAGGGGGAGGAGTTTGGGTGCATGAGGCGGGACATCAGGTAGGAAACTGTGCTTAATCACAGATAAATCGTGATATTTCTGAAGTGGAAAGTTGCAGAGAATAATGATGCAAGGATTCAGCTTCCATTTGGTTGCAGACTGTGGTGTACAGTGTTCGACAGATGATGTGGCGAGTCTGTGCCAAATATCGAAGTTCTTCTGTTTGCACTGGATATCCAAGCTGGGACATGGTGTTTGGATGCACTGGTGAATATCGTCTTAATTCAACTTACCAGGATGTTCCGAGTGAGGGAGCCAATGCCCTATCATGTCTTTGTTCATATTTGGAATGTCATCCATTCCTGGACATGCACGAATGATCCAATGCCATCTACCGTATTTCATATTGTGTGAGTGCACAGTTATCAGGGCAAACGCAACTGTGTAGGTTCCAAAACTAAAATCAGGAATTTTGTCATCCTGTCTGTGTTAGGTGTCTTCCATTCTTTGTTTGTTCCTTGATGCCGAGAGTGTTTGTGTGAATGCTGTCGTCTCATTTACATCTCCAGCCAGTCTGAGCAATGTATAAAGTAGAACAAATTTACCTCTGTGAAAGCCAATCAAGTGTTGAATACGAGACTGATTCTGAGACTAACCCGCTATTTGTGTTCTTCCCTATGTCTTTTAAAAGTGTAAGCTATGCAGATTCTTTGCACGTCGTATTGCATGAAACAACAATTATGTTTGTGATAAATCTAGTACTTATTATATGAGCTCAGGCACAGGAATATTTGATCAGTAACGACAATTCTCTTTTTCTTCTTTCTCTCTCACTCTCTCTTCCAGTTCGTCTATTGGTGATTCTAATCTTAGCTCAGGGCAAGTGTGTTTTTTTTTACATGCACCAAGCGTGATCTGGTGGCTATGGCAACGTATGCTTTACTGTTCATTGTTTTGCAAGTGGTACTTCATCGATTTCCACCTCATTATTATCCACCATATTTCCAGGCCATCAGATCTGTTCGTCGTATGATGTATGTGATCTGCTGCTTGACCACTGATTGACTTGTCGGGTTCACTTTCTCCTTTAATCGATTTGTCACTGTTTGTTTTCATCCGATGAAAACGGAGTACAGGACAGAGAATACTTCAATTAAGGTTCTATCAAAAATCTGCATTTTCTTTTGTTTTAAAAATATTCCAAACTACTACCGATATAAGCATGGAAAGATAATTAATAATGCTCCATGGTACTATTATACCAGATCCAGATTATATTATGACAGCCGTGGGACAAGTCTTAAATACTTTGAGCATTTATTTTAACATCAATGCTCCTACTAGCTTGTACATTCCTTTCTAATGTTCTGGCTGTCAGACACATTTTTGAGGTTATTAACAGTCGTAAGTGAATCGGGGTCAGTGAAACATAGAGAATGATCCAG
Organism: Chiloscyllium plagiosum; assembly: GCF_037043375.1. NCBI lineage: Eukaryota > Metazoa > Chordata > Chondrichthyes > Orectolobiformes > Hemiscylliidae > Chiloscyllium > Chiloscyllium plagiosum. The sequence goes on from NW_028270177.1 coordinate 55,150,890, forward strand.
AGTTATAGAGCAGAAAGAAATCTGTGGTATTATTCCTTGTCATATCTGTAAATTTCATATTTCTCTGGTTGCTGTATAATTTATCTTTTTTCCTGTCAGTTATTCATTGGATTCCGCTGCTTTTGATCTCCTTGTCCAAGCCACGTATATGCTGCGGAAGCGAAGCTGCTGCACCAATGTACTGATTCATGTGGTGACACAGAAGAGCTTTAGAGAACAGTTAAAGTATGCCGTGAAATATCCAGCTATGAAAAGAAACAACCAATGAATAAAACCAAATAACTGAGAGCTAACACTAAATGCAGCAGATAATGGAATGCGGAGTCCACATGAAAATGGACTGAAAGGAGAAGGAGTCACAACATGATAGCATGTCTTTCCGAATGGGCAAACAACGATTCCATTTGAGGAGCAAAACTGTGTAAAGCGTTTTCAGGAATGACCAAACTGTACAAAGCTGAACAACAACAGTATTAACCAAAGATGAATCAGACATGCACACAGAAAAAATCCACAGCAATCAGCTCTCAGTGAATGAACCAGATACAAGTTAAATTGCCTGGAGGATTGTATCATTGTTCAGAGCAGGCCAGAGTTTGAACAGCAATAGCCAGCTCCATTCCACTCTTCCTCACGGAATTTGCTGATCGAATAATTGGATAAAAGTTAAAACAAACAGTAGGTTTTTTTTTATTATGAACAGTACAATACATTTTTTATAATGTGTCTTTTGATTGCAATGACTTACTTTCCTTGGTTCCATTCACTTCACCCTGTCCAGATGTGATTAGATTAGATTAGATTACTTAGATTAGATCTAATCTAATCTAATCACATCTGGACAGGGTGAAGTGAATGGAACCAAGGAAAGTAAGTCATTGCAATCAAAAGACACATTATAAAAATGTATTTTACTGTCCCTTTTACTGTCCCTTTCTTAATATGTTCCTTTCCAGGAATCAGCCGCTGTGTTAGTGAGAGAATCCAAAGCCCAGTCAGAGGCTGAAGTGACAGAAAGGTCCGACACTTAGGAATGCAGTCGGACGTAGCAGATGAGCCGACAGCCTCATTGCTTCTATGAAAAGGTCTTGTGCCTCTCAGTGATTCCATCGAGCTCAGTAGGAACTGACTGTAGATTAACTCTGTTTGCTTGAGGCTTGGCAATGGAGCCTGAGATCGTTCAAAGATGTATGTACGATCACCAAGGATGTTGATTCCAGGTGCAAATTAGCTGCTAAAATGCATCCCTGCGTTAGCTCATAATTGACCCATCTGATCAAGGTCCCATTTAAAACTGAGATAGACCTCGTTCGCTATTCACTACACCACCAAATTTCAAGCTATCTGCCACTTACTAACCAATGTAGGCAACCCGGAGACTGCAATGAGACAGCAAGCCAGGCAGCATTAGGAGATGTACAAGTCAATGTTTTGATAGTGCGGATAAGACAGCTGCTGATAAGGTGGCGGGGTGTGAGGTGGAGATATTTTAGGGGAGAGGGGCAGGGTGGTAAGATGAACATAGGTAGTGGGTTACGATCAGTTGGTCGATAGGTGGAATGGAAGGGAGAAGGGGGCGGGAAAGAGAGTTGGAGATAGGTCGTTAGTTTATTTGAGCTTGGAGAACTCAGTGTTGAGTCCAACGGGCTGTAGGCATACCAGGCGGAAGCTGAGATGCTATTATTACAATTTGCGATCTGCGTTACTGTGGCAAGTGCTTAATTGATAATGGGCGATAGTGTGGCGCCAGAAAACCACGTCTGGTCAGATAGCCCCGAGGAGCAGGCGAACCGACATTTCGGCAGAAGCCCTTCATCAGGAATGAGGTTTGTGGGCCAAAGGGACTGACAGATAAATGCAAGGGAAGTGGAGTTGGGGAGAAGGTAGTTGGGAAAGTGACAGTTAGATGAAGGTAGGCATGAAAGTGATAGGGTGGAGAGGAGGGTGGAGCAGACTGATGGGAAGGAAGATAGACAAGTAGGACAGTTCTGCAGGGTGGTACAGAGTGGAGGTTTGGGACTGGGATAAGGTGCGAGTGCGAATATGGGGAAACGGGTGAAATCAAAATTGATCCCGTGTGGTTGGCGTGCCCAAAGCGGAAGATAAGGTGTTCTCCGTCCAGGCCTCGGGTGGTGAGACTTTGTCAATAGAAGAGGCCCAGAGTGAGAGAGGGAGTTAAACTGTTCAGCCGCAGGGTAATTATGTTGGTTAGTGCGTGTGTCCCAGAGATGTTCTCATATATACTCTACAAGTTGGCATCCTGTCTCCCAAATGATGAGGAGACAACATCGTGTGCAATGGATACAGTAGGTGACACTTGTGGAAGTAGAGGTAAATTTCTGTTGGAGGGGGAAGTATCCATTGGGGCCTTGGAAGTCGCAGAGGGAATGTCTCTCCAAAACTCTGATAGGGTGGGGGAATATCTCTGGTGATGGTGTCTGTTACCAGGTGGCATAAATGGTGGAGGATGATACAATGTATTCGAAGGTTATTGGGATGTTAGGTGAAGGCGTTGTTGGGGTGGAGTTCTGTCCTTGTTGCGACTGGACGGCTGCCGTTCAAGGGCGGAGTTGTGGGAAGTGTAGGAGGTTCGTTGGACGGCATTATCGACCACTTCAGAGGGGAAATTGCGATCTTTTAAGAAGGAAGCTATCTAGGATATTTTTGCCCGAAATTTCGATTCTCCTACTTCTCTGATGTAGTGGATCGGGGTCTTCGGCGTTCCAAGCCTGCACTGACACATTTTCCCCTCCATACTAAAACTGTTTTCACGTAAAGAATCCTTACCAATCTATTTCCTTCCAATTCACGTATTCATCCAGTTGTTTCTTGAAAGCTGTCATTGTGTCTGCTTCTACCATCTCTTCTAGCAGCATGTTCCAGACACTCACCAGCTGTTTTGTACAAACATTTGCTGCGCACATCTCTTTTGCATGATCCCTATCATGAATTTGTGTACCTCATAATTGGCTGCACGACTGTGGAATAAAGCCTCACACGTTCCACTCTATCTGTGCCATTGAGAATCTTATTAATATCTACCAGACCGCCATCACCTGCTGTGTTACAGTGAAAACGAACTCAGTTTATCAAAGTTTTCTTAATAGGCAGCATCCTGGCAAACCTTTTCAGTACACGCTCCAAAGCATTCACATCCTTCTGGCAGCGTTGTGACCAGAACAATATGCAATATTCTAAGTTTTACTTAAAGTTCTATATTTCTGAACTATAACCTGTCTATCCTTATACTCAATGCCCTCCAAATAAAGGCAAGTCGTCCATAAGCCTTTTCACAACCTTACCATTCCGCACTGCCACCTTCAGAGAAAAGCAGAGCGCCATCACCTGGTCTCTCTGCATACCAACACTCCTCAGGAGTCTGCCATTCATTGTATAGCTTCGAACACTATTTGATCTTCCAAAACGCACCACTTCGCATTTGTCTTAATTAAACATTATCTGTCATTTTAATTCTGCATGTCCTTCCAAATAATCTACAATCTGCTGTACCCGCTGACAATCCTCACTCTCCACAACTCCACCAATCGTTGGATCCTCCTCACAGTTACTCATTTGACCAGCTATCTCGTCCTTCAAATCATTTATGTAGACCACGAGCAGCAGAACCCTAGCATCAATCCCTGGTTGAAACGAGTCATATTCCTCCATTCCAAAATCCATCCTTTTTAAATGAAACCAGCTTTCTCCGATGACCTATCTGGATCTTGTCACTTCAATCCGGATACCATGTGTTTTCACATTTTGGAAAATCAGCAATGAATGATCATGTCAAAGGCTTTATGAAAGTCCATGCGGACAACACCAACCACTCTTCATCACTTTTGTCCCCACGTTTAAAAAAAACAATCAATACAGTGAGGAATAACATCTGCTGCACAAAACTATGCTCTCTATCACTATTACGTCCATTTGTTTCGAAATGAGTATTTACCTTGTCTGTGAGAATGTTTTCCAATACCTTCCCTATCGCCAGCATGAGGCTCACTAGACTACCCCTAAAACACTTGTTAAACAATGGGATAACATTTGGTATTCTCCCATTTCTGGGACAGCACCTGCGTCAAAGTGGTCTCAAAGATATTTGTTAACGCTCCAGCGATTTCTTCACTTATTTCCCACAAAATCTGCGATATATCCCAGAGGGACCCAGGATATTATCTACATTAATGATTTCTAAGATGCTCAACACCCCTTCCTTTTTAATAACAATTTGACTTAGAAATTCAACACACACATACCTGAGATTGTCCTCCACCAATTCCTTCTCTTTGGTAAATACCGACCCAAAGTACTTATTTTGGACCCCGAACTACCTCTTCTGCCGTCAAACCGAGTCCATCCTTTGTCCTTTTCCTGGTCACCCTTTTGTTATTTATACTTTGATAAAAAGCCTTGTGATTGTATGCAATTGTCTTTGCTGGCAGCTTTTCACGATCTTTTCATTGTCCTGATTTTTACTAAAGTCCTTTCCTGCTTTCCATATAGACTTCAAAGGCTCCATCAGTTTCGATCCTCCTTGACCTTAAATGTGGTTTATTTCTATTTTGACCAAGCTCATAACAAATCTGGTCATCACACATTCATGCCACTTACCATATGTATCCTTCATTCTCTCAGGAATGTGCCACTTCTGAAACTATTATCAACTGCTGGTTGAAATCCTCTCACATATCCGATGTGGGTTTCCCCTGAAATAGCTGCTCTGAATAAAAATTCCCCAGTTCCTTCCTAACATTTCTGTAGTACGCCCTGCTTCAATTTAATACCTTGGCCCGAGAACTATGTTGACCCTATCCATGAGTATCATAAATCTGACGGTATTATTGTCACTACTCCCAAATGCTCACCCAATGATTCACACACCTGGCAGGGCACATTTCCCCAATCCAGGTCCAGTATGACTCCATCCTCGCTTGGGCTGTTTAAATACTGCTTCAGTAGACCCTCCTGAGTGGCACTTCCAAGCTCCACCCCATCCAAGATAATGGCATGCAGTGCGTCTCAGCCAATACATTGGAAGTTGACATTACCCGTCACAAATTCACTATCATGTTTACATATTACTAAAATTGGTCTACTTATTCTATCCTCTATCTCCTGATGTCTGTTGGGTGGTCTGTAGTGTAACCCCAGCACTGTGATTTAACTTTTCCTATTCCCGAGTTCCACCCATATTGCCTCACAGCACAAGGCATCTGATGTATCATCCCCAAGTACAGCTGTGAGATACTCTTTTACCAGTAATGCAACTCTACCACCTTTTTAGTCCCCTTCTGTCATGCCTTAAATATACAAATCCTGAGATATTCAGCTACCAACCCTGTCATTCTTTTAGTAAGTCTCCGTATTCAAATATCATCCAAAAATCTAACTTAATTTCCTTACCTATTATACTTCTCGCATTGAAACACATACATTTCAGACAGATTTCCCTGTTCTATGCAGCATGTTTCCCAATATATTCTTGTTTCTGGTCATGTTTACATTTGCTTCAAACTCTCCCTCAACTCCTGCATCTACTTCCCCAACTCTCTGGTTGCAATCCCACTGCCGCACGAGTTGAGATCGCCCTCAAAAACATTCACGTATGCCCAGAAAAAGAATATTAGTCACGGTCCTGCCCAGGAATGCGTGCAGGTTCGACCTTCCCCAGAACCTGTGCCAATGCCCCATGATTCAGAAGCCCTTCCCCTCACACCATCTTTTCACTAACATTTTCATCCTATATTACCTTCTGTCTCTACTGACTAGCTTGTGGTATTTGTAGCAACATTGAGATAACTGACGTTGAGGTACTACTTCTCAAATTTCTTCCGAGTTCTCAAAATTCTGCTTTTTGTAGGTCATCCCCTCGTATTTTGTTAAAACCTATGTCATGATTACCAGCTACTAGCTTTGCCCTTTCCCCAGGATGTCGTGCAACTGCTCGGAGGCATCCAGAGTCCGAGCCCTAGCGAGGCAACACACCATCATAGACTCTCATTTGCAGCAACGGAAACGCCCATATATCCCCCTTACAATTGGACCCCCTCATGGGAGAATTTCTGTGCATATCTCACCGTCCTTCTGTCGCAGAGTCAACAATAGTGCCATTCTCCTCAACAGTATCCAAAACCATATATCTGCTTTGCAGTGGAATAACCACAGGAGATTCCTGCACTGAATGTTTATCCCTCCCTTTCTGCAAGTTGGTCAACTATTCCCAGACTATCTCTGGAGTCTGAGTCTGCGGTATGAATATCCCGCTGTACGTGCTATCCACAATACACTCTACCTTGTGAATGCACCACAGCATCCCAGAAACTGCATCAACTCCAAAACCCTGGCTTCCAGTAACTGCAGCTGGAGACACGGATAGCAAGCGTGCAGGTGTCAGGCACGAGAAATGCACCAAGTCACACACATCGAGCAAGTGGAGCAGACTATAATTTTGAGCTCTCCTGCCATGTCTCATGCTCTTACACTGTCAAATAAGTTTAATACTGAATTGAATCTGCGGGTGTTATCTCCTCTGATAGCAATTTCTTTAAACTTAGCTAACCTCACCAACAACAGTTTCCAGAAGCTGTTTATGCTGGCGTTTCTTTGTCCACTGGAGATGAAGGAACCAAATGCAACATTTCCAAGTTTGCTTTTGACACAAAACGCTGTAGGAGCATTAAAAGAGAATTCAAGGTGATTTAGATCAGGTGAGGAATGGGAAATGCATTAAACATGTTCTGAGAAGGGGCGAAATTTGAGATTGCAATCTTAGTTTGAAAAACAGAAAGTAATAAACAAAGAAAAATAGCTGCATGAGGCTGCGATGCAAAGTAGACCAACAGGGGGTGCTGGGGAACACAGCAAGACAGGCAACATTAGGAGGTGGACACCCCAAAGTTTCAGGTATCCACCCTTTTTCAGGGATATACGTCGGAATAGGGGAGCTACATGTAAAGAGCGAGTCGGAAGGGCGTGTTGGGTGAGGAGAGTAGCAAGACGGCGAGGTAGTGATAGGTGGACATAGCTCGTGGGTATGATCTGGTTGGTCAATGGAAAGGATGAATCCGGTTGGTAGCTGGACAAAAGGAACGGGAGGTGGAATGAATGGGAGGACGTGAGGCTGGAAAGGGAGCCAAAGGATAACTTGGAACTTTACTTGAAATTAGACAACACAAAATTATGTCCTCCAGGATGAAGGCTGCACAGGGAGAACAGAGAAGGTCGAGTTCTTTTTTGGAATGATGCCACATTTGGAAATGCGAAAAATAAATATGATAACGGTGACGTTGTTAACCAATGAAAATAGGCAGACAGATGCACCGAGCAAGTAGAAGGGCAAAGATCAGAGTTCATATTTAGGAATGTCGTATTGCAGTTACATAGGGCCACACCTGGAGTGTTTCATGCTGATATGCTTACGCTATCTATAAATATATTTGTATTGTCCAAAGCACAGCAGAGATTCATTCGGTTGATAGCAAGGATAGCAGAAATATCCTAAGAGGCAAGACTTGATTGACTCTACTCTCCACATTCGAACAGGGTGAGAGGGGATCAGATGAAAATGCAAAAGGTTCTATCATGCTGGAAAAGGATTCATGCAGGGTTGATGTTTCCCTTGGTTTTGGAATTCACAATATGTTTCAGGATATACTCAATGATATTTTGGACTGGAAGGAGGAAAACTTTATTCATTCGAAGGCTTGTGAAACTATGCGATTCACCACCACAGAATGCTGAAAGCGCCAGGTCACTGAAACTGTTCATGGAAGAGATGATTAATTCTTCAGATTATAAAGACATCGTGTGTGGAAGTGCAATTGGGAATATGCCACTGAGATAGCGGATCAGCCATATCACATTTAATACCAGAGCAGGCTCCAAAGACCAAAGTGCTTCTGTTAACTGATTTATCTCCAATATCGGATGTCTACTTGGAATACCAAATGCATCATGTAAAATACCAAGAGGTGGCATTCGAGAAAAAGAAAGGTTTATGCTTGAAAATTTACAATAACCCACAACCAAAAGATTACCTTTGAGATTTAAAATGGATGAATGGAACCAATTTTCCAGCTTTAAAGAAATGCAGTTCTCTACTATGACTGAAGCCTCTTCCACTATGTGTAGTCGCTCAACTCCACGCGAAACCCACCCCACCCCTCCCACCGCCAATGAAAGCGGCGATAACCGTTCAGAACAGCCTTCGTTTCGTCGAGGCTTTTATTTAGATCCTCTGGATATTTTCCGCAACCACCACACACAACGACTGCAAGATTGCTGGTTCCTATGTAATGTTAATAATGATAAATATTTCAAAAATAATATTGCATGCTTCAACATCAAAAATACTTCACATGACAAACCCAGCCGAGCAAAGGAACATCTATTCTACAAGAAAGAGTCCATTTAAGGACGGTACTCTTTCTCAACAATCTTCTTTTGGAAACACAATTCTGTGCGAGTGAGTAAGCCATGCATAACCACACCTCACCAAGTGAACAAACACCCGTAAGCACACCTCTACGAGTGACGAACTTCACACCTGTATTTATTATTTCATATTTTCACCTGACAGACTACGCCATTCTATAGACGAGCACTTGTAGCAATCTAGGAAGATGAACTGAGGGTTAAGGGGAGGGGAATCGACGACAAAATGGTCAGAGAAATATTGCAGAGACAGGATTGCAGTCATGCTGGAAAGCAAAGCAGGTCAGGCAACATCCGACGAGCAGGCAAGTCGACGTTTTAGGTAGAAGCCCCTCATCATGGCTTTTCCACCACTCTAATCTTGACTCTAATCTCCACCATCTTCAGTGCCAAATTCTGCCTCCACAAATAGGTAGGCAAATGGGCGCGAAAATGGACAGCAAATAGGGCGAGGAAAAGTTTGGGAAAAGGGATGTAAAATTGATGAGGAAGTGGGTGGTTAAGGGGCAGAAAAGGGGCATGGAAATGGGAGGGAAATGAGTCGAAGGAACAGAAAAGGGGCGGGATAAGAGACGGAGAAGGGGGAAAATGCTTCGCGAAGTGGCTTGTAAAGAAACTGAACATGGTGTGGGAAAGAATGTGGAAATGGGAGGGGACTGGGGGGGGGGGGGATAGAGCTGGGAACGGAGCGGTTTAAATTGTGGGGATTATCCGGAAGATGATATCAGGAAATTTGAATGAATGCGGAGAGGAGTGCTTTAGATAGTTGGGAGAATGAATGATTGGTTAAAGGGGCAGGGTAAGGGGATGATGAAAAGGTGGGAGAAGTTGCAGAAGAAGGGATATAAATAGGGACAGAGTGAACATGGGTGGGGGTCTTGAAAGTAGTTGGGACCCTCGCAGAGACGGGTGAATTGGCTTGTATTGCGGGATGAGGATCGAGAGTTGGGTGGAATAGAACAAATATTTCTTTTTTTTTTCATTTGAGCTGGTGATGTGGGTTGGTGGCGATGCATAGCATGAGTTTTCTTGGTTTACCTGGTGTGTATGTCCCGATGTTAAGTGGAGGTAAGGAGGAGAATGGCGCGAGGGAGAAATTGGGACTGTGGGTGTGACGTGCGAAGGGTTTGGAGCCCTGGGATTGATGGGTATGGGGCTGGAATGTATGGATGGAATTTATCTGGCGGATTCGGGGAAATGAGTGGATGTGGGTCTGGTGCGAGGGGAATCTATGTAGCTGGAAATAATAGATTGGGTCGCATTTGGTTGGGGGTGTATCGACATATAGAATGTTATGGGGCTTACGGTTTGGGGTTGAGAATCTATTGAGTGTTATAGTTAAAAGCGTTTCTATAATGAGGCGAACAGATGAAATAATTTGCAAGCTAAATCTAGTGTCACGCAGGGTGTTTTTCCTCTTCTGTGCCAGGGTGTAGGACATCTCTGAAGGGCTTGAAATGATACCGGAGCTGGAGGGGGTCAATCCAATTGTTGTGGTCCATGTTGAGACTAACAGTATAGGCAATGCATAAATAAAAGAACTGCTTGAGGCCTATCAAGCACGAGGAAGGAAATTAAGGGACAGGTCCTGAGGATTATAATCTCTGGATTGCTGCCCTAGCCACGTGCAAATTGGATCAGTGATAACAAAAGTCGGGAAGTAAGCACGTGGCTTAGGAATGCTGTCAGAAAGAGGGGCTCCATTTCATGCTGAATTGATATGTGTTTTAGAACCGGGGGTTTCCGTACTGGAGAGACCCTCCACACCTGAACCAGTGTTCTCGTGAAAAGGATACATTGGCAGTCACGAGGACTTTAAATTTGTGAGTTAGAGTAAGGGAAAGGGAAATCAACAAGAAGTATGATGATAAATGAAAACATAAGGAGTTTTAAAGTTTTAGGGAGACTCTGAAAGAAGTAAAAACGAAGAATAACTTAGAAGATAAGAGAGATGTTGGGAATCATGACGGTAAGAAAACTAGCATAAAGGGACTTTACTGGAATGGTCACAGCATTCAAAGAAAGGTTGATGAGTTAATTGCACAAATCGTGATGAATGTACATGATTTGGTAGCCATTACGGAGATATGGTTACAGAATGGTCACCACTTGGAGTTAAATATCTCGGGGTACCAGATTATTCAGAAATGTAGATAGGAATGTCAGGGCTGTGGTGCAGCTCTGAAATTCAAGGATGACATCAGGGCGGTGCTGAGAGTAGATATACGTTCCATGGAGAAGGAACATGAATCAATTTGGGTGGAAATTAGGTATTCTAAGAAGAAAATGTTCCTCATAAACGTAGTCTATAGGCAACCTCTGAATAACGTCACATTGAGGCGGGCAATAAACAACGAAATAGCTAATACTTGCAAAAATGGCACGGTTATTTTCATACATGATTCGAATCTACATTTAGCTTGTCGAACCAGTTAGGTCAGGGTAGCCTTGAGGAGGATTTCGTTGAATGTATTTGCAATAGTTTTCTTGAAAAATATGTCAGGGAAACGACGAGGGAGTAAACTGTCGGAGGTCTGGTCCTGTGTAATGAGGCAGGAATAATTAATGACCTCATATTGGTGATCCTCTTGGAAGGAGTCATCACAGTATTATGAATGTAGAGTACGGATGTCGAGTGTGAAGATAAAGTCCAATGCCAGTGTGAAATGGCGGAGACATTCAACAGGTATTTTGTATCAGTCTTTGCATGGGAGGGTAGTCATTGCAGTGGAGAACAATCTTTGAAGTGGAGGACACTAATAAGATGAAAGTAATTGATAAAGAGACGAAGACAGGTGAGGACCTGGAAACGATCTTTTCTTTTGTCAGAAGCGCTAGTTTTGGGCAATCTAATGGAGCTGAAGACGGATAGGTCTCCTGTTCCTGATGGAACACTTTCCAGGTTACTAACAGAGATGGTGGGAGAAATAGCAGATGCATTGCCGGTAATTTGACAAAGTTCACCGGACTCTGGGGCAGTCGCAGATATTAGAATACAGTAAATGTAATGACACTGTTTAAAAATGGAGGTCAACAAAATAAGCAGAATTAAGGACCAGGTAACTTAAACTCTGCAGTGGTCAAGATGTTTGAGTCTATTATCAATGAAGAAACAACAGGGTATCTCGAAGGAACTTGTCCTGTTGGAAACACGCAGCGTGGTTTCATGAAGGTCATGTTTGACAAATCTTTCGAATTCTATGAAGACATTTCGAGCAAGATCGACAACGGGGACCCAATGGACGTGGTGTACCTACACCTCCATAACGCCTTCGACGAGTTTCTGCTCAAGCAACTGCTGCATAAGATATGGATGCATGGTTCGGAGTAGACTATCAGCATAGATCGAGGATTGGTTGACGAATAGGTAGCAAAGAGTGGGGACAAATTAGTACTAATCTGGCTGGCAAACAGTGGTGTGCCAAAAGGATCACTGGTGAGTCAGCAATTATTTACACTTTAAACAGATGATTTGAATTTGTGGACCACGTGTACGATGTCAACGTTTGCAGATTACACTAAAAAAGTGGCACAGCAAAGTGGGAAGATAACTGTGAAACTTTGCAGAGGAACATAGATACGTTGAGTGAGTGGGCAAAAGTCTGGAAAACCGCATACAATGTTGACAAATGTGGAGTCATGCATTTTGATGAGAGTAGCACAAAGATTATATCGTTACATGAATGATTTTTCATGAATCACAGAAGGTTGGTCTGCAGATATAACAAGCAATTGGAAAGCCAATGCAATTTTTCCCTTCACTGTTAAATTATTTGATTTTAAAAGCAGAGAGGTGTGTTACATCTCTACGAGTTGATTATGAGGCCACGCTTGGAAAACTGTGTGCAGATTTGGTCTTCAAACTTGGGAAAGGACAGCAAATGATGAGAGTAGGACAGTTGATGTTGTATAAAGCGACTTCAGTAAAGCCTTTGATAAGGTTCCACATGTTAGGCCGATGGAGACAATGCAGAGGCATGGAAATGAGAGTGATTTAGCAGTTCGGATTAGAAACTGGCTTTCTGAAAGAAGGCAGCAGGTGGTGGTTGATGGAAAATATTCAGTCTGGAGTCCAGTTGCTAGTGGTGTGCCAAAAGGATCTGTTTTGGCACCACTGCTGTTTGTCATTTTTATAAATGACTTAGATGCAGGCACAGTTGGATGGATTAGAAAATTTGCAGAGGAACTTAAGTCGTTGGAATACTGAACTTTTTTGAAGAATATTACAGGTTGCAGGTGGACTTGGATAAATTGCAGAATTGGGCTGAGATGTGGCAATTTGAGTTCAATGCAGCTAAGTGTGAGGTGATGCACTTTGGGAAGAATAACAGGAAGGCAGAGTACTGGATCAATGGAAAGATTCTTGCTCGTGTGGATGTGCAGAGGTATCTTAGAGTCCATGTGCATAGATCTCTGAGAGTTGCCACCCGGGTGGATAGTGCTGTTAAGAAGGCATACGTTGTGTTAGGTTTCATTGGTAGAGGGATGGAGTTCCTGAACCGCAATATCATGCTGCAACTATACAAAACGATGGTGCGGCCACACTTAGAATGCTGTGTACATTCCAAATAGAAGCATTGGAATGGTGTAAAGAAGATTCACCAGGATGTTGCCTGGTCTGGAGGGAAGACTTTGGTTGGGAGACTTTGGTCTGTTCTCATTGTAAAGAAGAAGGCTGGGGGGTGGGGGGGGGGGGGGGGGGGATTTGATAGATACATACAAGACGATCAGAGGATTAGATGGGGAGACGGTGAAATACTTTTTCCTAAGGTGATAACGTCAGCTTGTACGAGAGGGCATAACTACAAATTGAGGGGTGATAGATTTAAGACAGATATCAGAGGCAGGTTCTTTATGCAGAGAGTGGTAAGGGTGCAGAATGCCCTATGTGCTAATAAAGTCAACTCAGCCATATTAGAGAGATTTAAACAATTCTTAGATCAGGACATGGATGATTTTGCGATGGTATAGGGGGACGAGCTGCGAATAGTTCACACGTCGGAACAACATCGAGGGCCGAAGGGCCTGTCCTACGCTGTATTGTGCTATGTTCTATGTTCTAAATTGTGTACTGGCATTGGAGGGGTTGCAGAGGAGGAACACTAGTTTGATTCTGGAGTTGAGGGGTGAGGCTTATGAATAGAAACTGAGTAGATTGGGATTATATACATTGGGATTTCGGGTGATTTTACAGAAACATATCAAAATATGAAGGGAATCGATAAAATAGAAGTAGATAGAACGTTTCCAGTCGTCGGTGAAGCGAGGGCAAGAGGGCATAGCCTCAAGATTAGAGGGAGCAAATTTATGACCGAATTGAGAAGGAACTTCTTCATCCAGATGGTTGTTATTCTATGGTTGTTTTTTTTTAAATGAAAGAATTAAACCATATGGTGAGAACTCTGGTAAGTGGAGTTGAGCACACGAAAAGTTTCGTCATGAGCTTACTGAATGGCAGAGCAGGCTTGAATTGCCGGACGGCATACTCCTGGGCCCGGTTCATATGTTCTTCTGCTCTCATGTTATGCTTTGTCGTGCATTCTGGTCCGGGGTGTTATTGTGGATTATAGACTGAAGTGAAGGTTAAACCACAGGGCTGGGCATATTGTTTATCACTGGATATTTTCTTGGGTGTGTGGAGCTGGAACATCAATGGAGGATATACGGTGAATGTTATGGGTCATTGGGATCTGGGGACATTATTGAGTTTGGATGTGTGTTGGTGTGGAGCTGATGAGAAACAAAGTGTTATGGAAGTGAGAGGCCATGGACCAGGATGGTATGTGGCTGTGGGAAAATTGGCCAGGGATAACTCGAGGTGGGGGCGTGACACGTGACGTTGTGACCTGACGGCTATGGGGTACTGGGGTATAGATCTAGAGGAGGGCATGGGAGTGGCGTCTTTGAATATGCCATGGAATGGACTGGGGCTTTTGCATAGCTTCCCATTTTGTGTGTATGATGAGGGTGTGGGGAATTTAGGGACATGGATGTGATGGTATGTGGCTTGGGGGATATTAGGAAAATAGAGATACACTGGTAGGGGCAAAAGGGGTTTGGGGTTTAAGGGGATGCACATTGAGGTTGTAGGGCGTGGAGAGCTGTGGAATATGGGACCGAGGATAAGGTAATGGAGGGTATTGGTGTTGTGAAAAAGAGCATACGTGGAGCTACGGAAAATAGGGTTACATGGGATATCGAAAAGGGCAATGCAACTAGACGATTTGGGCTTGATGAAACTGAGGAATATGGAATAGGATTGTGCGTCACTGGGGATGTGTAGCTGCAGCTGTACAGGCATGGATGTGTGGAGGACATTTGGGATTTGCATATGGAGCCGAGGCTAAGGGGGTATAGAAAAATAATTATGGGGTTTCGGAGCTTTTGAATGGGGATACGGTATGAGGCTTGGAAGACGGCGTTATTAAAAGCATTTGATGAATTTACAGGTGGCATAGTGGCTCAGTGATTAACACTGCTGCCTCACAGCGTCAGGGACCTGAGCTTGTTCCAGGCACGGTTGCCTGTGTATGTCGTTCATGACGAACCTGTTCCATTAACAAGTTTTGTTTGTGCTTGACATTTTATACGGAGAGTTTTGAAATGATAGGTTCCGAAAAAATCTGTGGTTAGCTGGATTTTAGGCCCATTTGTATACAGATAACGCATACTGACTCTTGAAGAAGTCTGCCAAGTTAAGAAAAATCACTTGACGAATGAAAGGGGAGTTGAGAGTCCAAGGAGCAGGAGAATCGACGTTTCAGGCACAAGCACTTCATTCTCCTGCTCATTGTACTTTGTCTGACCTGCTCTGCTCTCCCAGCAATACATTGTCGACACTGAACTCCACCATCTGCAGTGCTCTCTCTCTTCTAATGAAAGGGGAGTTCCTGTTCTCGATGCTCAGTTATTCACGTGTGCACGTGTGTGAGTTTGTGTTTGCGTGTGATTTCGAGAGAGAAAGAGAGAGAGAGAGAGGCAGAAGAAAAACTGCTGAACCCCCTCCCCTCTCTCTCTCTTCTCCCTCTCTGTGAGTTTTCTCCTGTAAGGACTAGTTTCTTTTCAATATTGTGCCAAAGGTTTTTTTATGAGGTTTTTAAACAGTGTTTTGGAACAGGTGGGTTTCTGAATAGGATAATTTGTTCAGTATTCTGTTTTCAATTCTTTGTGTTTAATTCAGTAACATTGGAAATAGATTCAGTTATTTTAGAAATAACATGTTTATTTGTAAGTACTACTTTCGAAGCTTTGCTCCTTCATCAGGTGCTTGATGACCTCCTGACGAAGGTGCAGCGCTCGGAAAAAAATGCTTCCAAGGAGACCTGATGGACTATAAGCTGGTGTCGTGCCGTTTTTAACTTTTGACACACCACGTCCACACCAGTTTAGGACGAAGTATCTTGATATTCTGATTCTCTCCTGGAATATTCATTGTGCACGGTCTTAAAATCAAATAGTAAAATTAGGGTCTGTGATACCATCTTGAAATGTTTTGAGGGGTCTGGCCTCAAAAACTTTGTGGTCAAGCTGCGTGAATTAACAGACAAGCCGAATGTGGAGCTGCCTCCTTCCATGAGGAAAGAAGAGATAACGACAGAAGAAGCTCAGCATTTACATTTATTGGAAACACTAACAGAATCTTTGGAGAACGCTGACGTTCACTTGAAAATGAAACAGTTTCTCTCAGAGGCAAAAGACAAGAAAAGGGCAACTGAAACGAAACAGTTTGAATTATGATTAAAATCAGAGAGACGGAAAAGGAGAGAAAGTTTGGACTTCAGAAATTGGCACATCGGAAATTCACCTTAAATTGATGGAGTTAAAGGCTGAATGTAATCCTCGTGAGGAAGAGAGTGTGGATTAACAAACCCATGATAGGCAGAGGCATGATGGGGATCTGTTTTAATATAATCAAGCATTGACAAAATTTGAGTAGGAGGATGTGGAAACCTATTTCAACTCATTTGAAAAAGTGCTCAAGAAATACGGTGGCCAGTGACCATGTGGATTCCGTTGATCCAATCCAAGGAATTCGCATCACGATAAGCAGTGGCAGATGGAGCGTATGAGGGGGAGAAGAAAACCATCTTAACTGCATATAAGCGTCTGCCAGAAGCCCACAGACAGCATTTAAGGAATCTAAGGAGGGACACTGGTCAACATTACATTGAGTTTGAAAGGATCAAACAAAGTAATTTTGATAGGTGGATAAGGACCTTAGGAATAGACCAAACCTCCGACGCTCTTAGAGAGACAATTATTTTGGAAAGAGTTCCAAAATTCACTTCCTACAGTGGTGAGACTCATGTGGAAGAGCAGACCGTTAAAACGGCAAGATTAAAAGCTGAAATGGCTGGTGATTATGAGTTGGTCGATAAGGCAATGATTGGCTTTCAGAATCAAATTTAAGCTGTGACGGATAGCAATTGGGGAAAAGAGAAATCCTCATGTGGAAAGGGAAAGGTAGCTTCGGTGAAGAGCATAAGAATAATTCGCCACAGGGTAAATTGGAAACCCTTGAAGGCGACATAGATGTTAAGAAGCTCCGGTGTTTTCACTGCAATCAAGTAGGCCATATGAAATCACTGTTTTGGTGGGTTAGGAGAAGCAATGGGAAGCCAGATGTAGGAAAACCGGGTAATCATGCAAATGTTCTTGGAGACGTCATGGACATGGTCAGACTGTGGCTCAGACAGCCCCATAGGGAAATTCAAACCTTCAACATAGTATCTGGTCGAAATGACACCAAAATTCACTTGAGAATGTAACTTTAAAAAGAGGTTTGCAATTTACATATGGATGAAGTGAAACCAACATGGGTCAATCTAATAAATGAGAGACCTCACAAATAATCCAGGTCTTCTTAATATTTCATTTTAGTTACATCACACTATAAACTTTTGTTATAAATTCTTCGTGTTACAAACTGATTCTCCACAACTACCTGAGCAAGGAGCAGCGCTCCGAAAGGCAATGCTTACAAATAAAACTGTTGGACTATAACCTGGTTTTGTGTGATTTTAACACAAGGAACAAAGGAAACTCTCAGTCTCTGAGGCTGAAGGATGAGGAGATATGTCTCCTGCGGGTCTGCTGCGAGAAAAGGTATGAGCACTGTGAATTCCCGGTGAAACAAAATATGCTCAATTGTGTAAAGTGACCTTGCAATTTCCAGAGAAGGGAGGAGAATTTATAATCGGAGTACTGGACAATCTCTCAGCTCCAGCAATACAATTTGTCCTGCTAATGCAATAGCTGATTCACCAGTCAGAGTGATGCCTACAGTGGTTGAAAAGCGAATGGCAACCGAACATTTGCAGGAATAAATTGTGGAACTTTTCCCGATTGTGTGGTAACGAGGTCATAAAGTCAGTAATTGAATAAATAGAGATAAAAAAAAGTACGGATAAGAAATTTGAAGTGGAATTTGTCGAAATACTGTTTGATCAGAAGGTTGGAACAAAACAGGCGCAAATAGATGACAATGCACACATCGTTAGCTCAAATAAATAAATTGAGTTATAACAGAGAGATGAAACTTTAAATCAGTTAAATCAAAATGTATACACAGAAAAGGAATCCGAATACGTGCCTAAATGTTACGAACTTAAAAATGTTCTCATAATAAGGAATTGGAGACCGTAACATATACAGGCAGATGAGAAATGGGCCGATATTCTTCACAGCATGTTGTCAGTAGAATATAGAAAGGACGTGTTACAAGTGACGCATGAGCTACCACTTGGGTGTCATTTAGAAGTGAGGAAAACACAGACTAAAATCCGGAATCGTTTTACTGGCCTAGAGTATGCAAAGAGGTATTTGAATTTTGCCAGATGTGTAATGTATGCCAGGCAACTGGAAAACCACAGATGGTAATAAAACCTGCACTTTTAATACATATTCATGCATTTGAGGAATATTTTACAGGAGTCTGAAATGCATTTCTCCGATATCTCTGATAAAAAGTGGAAATCAGTATTTGCTAACAATAAATGATGTAACGACTAGATTTCCAGATGTCATTCCATTATGAAATATCACAGCTGAAAGGATTGTAGAGTAATTCATCTATTTTTTTACACCAATTGAGCTACAGTCAGATTAAGGTTCAAAATTAACATCAAAGTTATTCAAAGAAGTTATGGACAGTTTAAGAATAAAACAATTCAAATTTCCTGCATGGCAAACAGAAATGCAGGAAGGGCTAGAAAGGTGGCATCAGTCTTTAAAGATCATGTTGAGGGCTGACAATGAAGACGATCCAGAAGATTTGGGTAAACAAATTCCATTTGTGCATTTTTGCCATCAGTGGTACACCAAATAAATCGACCAAATTCAGTCCATTTGAACGAGGTTTTGGGTATGATGTGAGAGGACTGTTAAAATTGATTGAGGAGAAATGAGTAAGTCAGAATTCAGAGACCACACAGCTGAACAAATTTTAGGAAAGGATTAACTAGAGATGGGGAGTTGGCTCGACAGCACTTAAAGGTATCGCAGCATACCATGAAACAGAGGCAGATAAAAAATAAAGAAATTGCTACTTTGCTATCGGGGATAAGATATGAGTGTTACTTCCAGTGACACACAAGGAA
Source organism: Chiloscyllium plagiosum (assembly GCF_037043375.1). NCBI lineage: Eukaryota > Metazoa > Chordata > Chondrichthyes > Orectolobiformes > Hemiscylliidae > Chiloscyllium > Chiloscyllium plagiosum. Next base: position 55,169,924 of record NW_028270177.1, read on the forward strand.
ATAACACTCTCAGAAGATTCTGAATTGGACATTCCTCAAATTAAATTGGACAATAAGCAAGTTGTCAAAAATTGGGGTAAATTACTGAGTTGTTTTGTAGAGGCAAATCCAAAGGACCTAAATTTGTTCATGTTGTCATATGAGGATATAAGTGGAAATAAACTGGGAAGTACTAACCTAATTATGCATGATGTAGATTAAGCCTCTAAACAGAAGCAACATGTTTAGAGCCTGAATCCTCTAAAGCTGACGCAGGTTCGAAAGGACATGGAACGCATGCTCCAAGATGATAAAGTCGAAATGAGTTACAGTGACAGGAGCTTACCCATGGTCATGGCGCTGAAACAAGCTGGAACCCAACGGTTATGTGTGGACTATTGCAACGTCAATGCAATTACAAAGACTGATGCAAATCCGATTCTGCAGTTGGAAAACTGTTTTGAGAAGTTGGGGCAAGAAACTTATATTTCAAAATTAGGCTTGCTCACAGGATACTGTCAGGTACCTTTGTCAGAAAGAGCAAAGACAATTCGGCTTTCATAACGTCGGATGTACTGTATCAATTTGAAGTCTTGCCATTGGGTATGAGAAATGCCAGCCATATTTCAGAGATTATCCAATACGTTCTCTACCGGGATAGCCAACTCTGTCGTATCTACAGATGACACGATTATATTTACCCACACATACAAGGTACGTTTACAACATTTATCAAACTTGTTTGATCGACTTCGAAAGGCAGACTTGGTGACAAACCTGACAAAAGTGAATTTGCCAAAGCTCAAGTAAGCTTCCTGAGTCACGTTATTGGACATGAACAAATGGCGTCCCTGGATGAAAAAAAATATATAATTGTGAGGTTCTATTCCCATAGACAAAAAGAGCTGCACTACGTTTCTTGGAATGGAACGGATTTTATGGAACATTTGAACCCAATTTTCGAAGTCTGGCTTCTTCACTCAATTAATTGTTAAAGAAAGGCAAGATGTTTCCATGGAAAACGAAATTTCAGAATACATTTGAGAGTCTGAAGGTTGTGTTAACCACTGCCCCGGTTAAAGGCACATCTAATTACGCAAGGTGGCAACTGATGCAAATGATGTTTGCGTCGGTGCTGTGCTCTTGCAAGATGTTGATTAAAAGATCGAAATACGTATTGGGTATTTTTCCAGGAACTTGAAATTGTCGAGACTCGAATGAGGAATGCAGGTTTTCTCTGGTCCAAGTACAACAGACTGAGGCAGAATGTAGTAGTTGCATGTTTATAGTCAAAGTAATATATGTGTCTGTATTAGACCACTACCTAATTTTAGAGGGGGTTTCATGTGAAGCGATCATTAGATATTCATATTTTACGGGGTAGGTGTGATTAACGTATTCTGTTAACAGTTTTATGTTTCTCTTGTTATTTTTTCAGAGAGAATGTAAATGACACAGTTTCCGAAAAGACTGAAGTTGGATGGACTTTACGACCGATTTGTTTAAAGAAACAGATATTGTCTGAGGCAGAACGTTTTGTCTTTTATTTTTGCAAAAAAAATGTATAATTAGAGGTAACTGCCCATTCCACGAGCTCAGCTATTCAGTTAGCTTGTAGTGTAGCTGTGGGTGTGTGCGTGTGTGTGTCCATGTGTGTGTGTGTGTGTGTGAGAGAGAGAGAGAGAGAGAGAGAGAGAGAGAGAGAGAGAGAGAAGAAAGACTTACTGGACCCTTATTCTGTCTCTCTGTCTTCTCTCCTGTGAGAACTTGTTCCATTTCACCTCTTTTGCGCGAAGGTGTGTTAATAGGGATTATTGCAAGTCATTTAGTACAGCATCAGTATGTCAGGATAGTCTGTGGTGTTTTTGGATAGAATACGTTATACAGTATTTTGTTTTCTCTTTTCTATGTTTCATTCGTAGTCTTGTAAATAAATTCTTTTTTGTTTAAAACAAGTTGTTCTGACCATCCGATTCTCTGCTGGAATATCCACTATACACTTCCTTAAAATCAAATAGCAAAGTTAAGGACTTAGCTATCTTCTTGAAATGTTATGAGTGGCCTGGCCTGGTACATAACAAGTTTTCACATTCTCCCCATGTCGGCGTGGTTTTCCTCTGGGTTCTCCAGTTTCTTCCCGCAATGCAAAGATGTGCAGGTGAGTTTCATTAGACATGGCACATATTTACTGTATAGGGTAGGGGAATGGGACTAGTTCTGATACTGTTTGGAGAGGCAGTGTGGACTCCTTGTGCCAAATTGCCTGTTTCTACACTGTGGTGATTCTATGACTCTGATTCTATTATTCTTTGAATGGTGCCTGGGTTTACGTGCAACTAAATGGATGAAGCTGATTCGGGGTTATATGTGGACATTGGAATGAATGGAGCCGTGGAGTAAGTGTTTGTATGAACAGTATTAGGCTCCCAGGTATGTAATGGACATTTGTTGGTGGGGGGGGGGGGGGGGGAGAATGTGGATTGTGAGGAATGCAGCGCGGGAACTTACAGGGATGAACGAGGCTTTGGGATTGACTGGAGGTATAGAGCTCCGTATAGGTATTGAAACTGAATGGATGTGTGTGGACTTTAGGGCGGTAATTATGAGGCAGTGAATACGGGTGGGGATATTAAGCTGGAGGTTATAGTGCTGAATAGTATGAGGCAGATCAGGCTGGGTTTATGGATCTAGATTGTTCTGTGGGTCTGCAGAACTGAGGATTATGCAGCAATGTGGTATGCACCTAGAGATGTTTGGGGATGTTGCAAATGTGTTTTGAGGATGTGGGGCTAGGAAATGGTCTTTGGCAAGATGAGGTTTGATGGTTATGGGGCAGGTCTATTTGGCTGGACTCAACAGAGTTGAGGGAGCTGCAGGGTATGGGAATCAAGTTTATGGCGACTTATCGAGAATACATGGTTCGGTGTGTGCTGTCTATATGGCTGCTGGCTATGGAGCTGGAGCATATGACGTTGTAAGACGCATATGGGTACGAATGTGTTTGAATCAGGTTGTCCATGGCGTAGTATGGAAGTTGAACGAATGGATTGGAATGTTGTATAGCTAGGGATGTTATTGTGATTTGAGGAGTTATGGGTTTGCAGTGGTAATGAAGGTTATGGGGCTTGGTTTATTTTCAGGAATTGAGTGGACATAAGTGGAAATATATGGCTAGTTGTGTGGAGAATTATGGGACTGGGAAATGTCGGAATTATTGTAAAAGAGGGTATGCAGTGAGGAGTGCGTAGGCTGGAGATTTGCTATGTGAGTGTTTCTGGTGCAGTTGTCATTTGATGGGGAATGGGGGGTGTTAAGTGATGGGTGTGGATAGAACGTGGTGGTTTTGAGGGGTGTAAGAGGGCAAAAAGGTGTAGCTGCAATGGAAGTCCTGAAATGGTTGGTGTATGTGAGTGTGGGTGGAAATACGGGTTTGTGAAAGGATATAATTGCTCTGGAGAGAGTGCAAAGTATAATATACCAAAATGTTGCCGGGCTGGAGAATTATAGTTCCAAGAAGGTATTACAAACATTGGGCTTGTTTTCCTTGAAACAGCAAAGGCTGAGTGGGAACATGGTTGAAACATGCAGAACTGTGATGCGAAAAGATAACATTGTCAGGAGGTGACGGGGCACCAATCCCTTTTAAACTCACTCCTGTGCCGTGGGCATCATTAGCCCGGCAAACATTTATTATCCATCTCCATTGGCTATATTTTTAGACGTATGGCAAAATGTAGCCCATTTCCTGTAAATATCTCTGGCCAGAAATGTTAGGATGAGCAATATCTAATCACGAACTGTTTGTCCTTCTATTCTGGAACAGGAATGGGACATCAGTAATACACATGTCATCTGTCAGCTCTCTGATGTGGAAAGCGATTTTTTTTTCAAATAATAGAGAAGACACCGCATCCCAACAGCTGGCCTTTCAGTTTTGAAAATTGCTGCCTTTTTATGCACCCATCCTCTCTAGTTTAATTCTACCCTACACGGACTCTTCCTCGACTTAGCCATCAGAATCATCATCTTCTCAAGTGAAATGTTGCAGTGTTTTCATTTAATATCTCATCGATGTCCTCAGTCTCCATATGACAGTGCAAACCTTGTTCCCAATCTTTCCCATAATTATCCATTTACGATTTGAAACATTTTGAGTAACCTTATCGGAGATGTTACTATGCAAACATGTAATTTGTGGAACTTGCACCTGTGGCTTCTGGCACAGACATAAGGGCACAATAACTCTGCCACAAAATCTCTTTCTTTTAATCAAATTGACCTTACCAAAAAAAACACTTCATAAGGTGCCCCACTAATCTAATGTCGTGTGCTCTCTTGACTCCCCTTCTCCACCTCCTCTATGCTTTCCATCTCCAGTACAGGGTTAATGAAGGGGAAAAAAATCCTAAAGCTGACAAGACAGTTAATTTTATTAGACATGTTTACATAACTAACTCTGCAGGGGCATGGGAACCCAGATTGTAGCTTCAGGGTGCAGGGCCTGGAGTGTAGGGAGGTTAGAAACATGGCATCAATTTCCAAGGAGGGTGCCTGTAAACAGGAAAGTGGCTTGAAGTGTGTATACTTCAATGCAAGAAGTATACGAAATAAGGTAGGTGAACTTGCAGCGTGGGTTGGTACCTGGGACTTCGATGTTGTGGCTATTACGGAGACATGGCTAGAACAGGGACAGGATTGGCTGTTGCAGGTTCCAGGATTTAAATGTTTTAGTAGGGTCAGAGGTGGGGGTAAAAGAGGGGGAGGTGTGGCATTGCTTGTCAAAGATAGTATTACAGTGGTGGAAAGGACGATGGATGAGGACTTGCCATCTGAGGTAGTTTGGGCTGAGGTTAGGAATAGGAAAGGTGAGGTCACCCTGTTAGGAGTCTTTTACAGGCCTCCTAATAGTCCTAGAATCATTGAGGAAAGGATAGGGAAGGTGATTCAGGAGATGAGTGACAGTAATAGGGTGGTTGTTATGGGGGACTTTAACTTTCCTGATATTGATTGGGAAAGCTATAGCTCAAGTTCGTTAGATGGGTCAGTGTTTGTTCAATGTGTGCAGGAGAGTTTCCTGACACAATATGTAGACAGGCCAACAAGAGGTGAGGCCATACTGGATTTGGTTCTGGGTAACGAACCAGGCCAGGTGTTAGAATTAGAGGTAGGTGAGCAATTTGGGGATAGTGACCATAATTCTGTGATTTTTACTCTCGTGATGGAGAGGGATAAGTGTGTACTACAGGGCAAGAGTTATAGCTGGGGTCAGGGAAATTATGATGCGGTGAGGCATGACTTAGGATGTGTGGCTTGGAAAAGTAGACTCCAAGGCAAGAGTGTAAATGATATGTGGAGCTTGTTCAAGGAGCAACTATTGAGTGTCCTTGATAATTATGTACCTGTCAGGCAGGGAGGAAAGGGTCGTGCGAGGGAGCCGTGGTTTAATAAGGAATTGGAATCCCTTGTTAAATGGAAGAGGGCGGCCTATCTCAAGATGAGACGTGAAGGTTCAATTGGGGCGATTGAGAGTTATAGGGTAGCCAGGAAGGATCTGAAGAGAGAGCTAAGAACAGCAAGGAGGGGACAGGAAAGGTCCTTAGTCGGTAGGATTAGGGAAAACCCTAAGGCTTTCTATAGGTATGTTAGGAATAAAAGAATGACTAGGGTAGGAATAGGTCCAGTCAAGGATAGTAGTGGGAAGTTGCGTGTGGAGGCTGAAGAGATTGGGGAGACACTGAATGAATACTTTTCTTCAGTATTTACTCAGGAACAGGGCATTGTCGTCGATGCGAATACTGAGTCACAAATAAGTAGAATGGATGGCTTTGAGGTATGTAGAGAAGAGGTGTTGGAAATCCTGGAAAAGGTGAAAATAGATAAGTCCCCTGGGCCTGATGGCATTTATCCTAGGATTCTCTGGGAAGCAAGGGAGGAGATTGCAGAGCCATTGGCCTTGATTTTTATGTCCTCTTTGTCTACAGGAGTAGTGCCAGAAGACTGGAGGATAGCAAATGTGGTTCCCTTGTTCAAAAAGGGGAGTAGGGATAACCCTAGTAACTATAGGCTGGTGAGTCTCACTTCTGTTGTGGGCAAAGTCTTAGAGAGAATTGTAAGGGATAGGATTTATGCACATCTGGATAGGAATAATGTGATCAAGGATAGTCAGCATGGTTTTGTGAAGGGCAGGTCGTGCCTCACAAACCTTATTGAATTCTTTGAAAAGGTGACGAAGGAGGTTGATGAGGGGAAAGCGGTTGATGTGGTATATATGGATTTTAGTAAGGCGTTTGATAAGGTTCCCCATGGTAGGCTACTGCAGGAAATACGGAGATATGGCATTGAGGGTGAGTTGGACGTTTGGATTAGGAATTGGCTGGATGGAAGAAGACAGAGGGTAGTAGTTGATGGCAAAGTTTCTTCATGGAGTGCCGTCACTAGCGGTGTTCCGCAAGGATCTGTTTTGGGACCATTGCTGTTTGTCATTTTTATAAATGACCTGGAAGAGGGGTTAGAAGGTTGGGAGAGCAAGTTTGCGGATGATACGAAAGTCGGAGGAGTTGTTGACAGTGAGGAAGGATGTGGCAGGTTACAGCAGGATATAGAGAAGCTGCAGAGCTGGGCAGAAAGGTGGCAAATGGAATTCAATGTAGCTAAGTGTGAGGTGATTCACTTTGGGAAGAATAACAAAAAGATGGGGTACTGGGCTAATGGTCGGATACTTGGTAGTGTGGATGAGCAGAGGGATCTTGGTGTCCATGTACACAAATCTTTGAAAGTTGCCACCCAGGTAAATAGTGCGGTGAGGAAGGCATATGGCGTACTGGCTTTTATTGGTAGAGGAATTGAGTTCCGGAGTCCTGAGGTCATGATGCAGTTGTATAAGACTCTGGTGCGGCCGCATCTGGAATATTGTGTGCAGTTTTGGTCGCCATACTATAGGAAGGACGTGGAGGCACTGGAACGGGTGCAGAGGAGGTTTAACAGGATGTTGCCTGGTATGAAAGGAAGATCGTATGAGGAAAGACTGAGACACTTGGGGCTGTTTTCATTAGAGAAAAGAAGGTTTAGGGGTGACTTGATTGAGGTGTACAAGATGATTAGGGGGTTAGATAGGGTTGACAGTGTGAACCTTTTCCCGCGTATGGAGTCGGGTATTACAAGGGGGCATAGCTTTAAATTAAGTGGGGGTAGATATAGGACTGAAGTTAGGGGTAGGTTCTTCACTCAGCGAGTCGTAAGTTCATGGAATGCCCTGCCAGTAGCAGTGGTGGACTCTCCCTCTTTATGGGCATTTAAGCGGGCATTGGATAGGTATATGGAGGATAGTGGGTTAGTATAGGTTAGGTGGGCTTGGATCGGCGCAACATCGAGGGCCAAAGGGCCTGTACTGCGCTGTATTCTTCTATGTTCTATGTTCTATGTTCTATAACATGTCTCTGAAGTTTGTTTGAAAGCACAGAGGAATGTTCAGTAGGTGTTTTCCAATCCGTTGATTTTAGCCGTAAGGGACTAGAACCTTGTGAATCAGCGGTTTAATTCTTCCTGCTCAGCAGTCAGACGCTAATCAGCCTTATAAATCTTAAGTTTCGTACCTACCTCCAACACTACACCTAACAGCGAGTTCCTGACACCTACAACTAAAATAAATTTGTCCCTGATTCGTACTTTGAACTTAACAACTTTCACGTTAAATGCATGCACGTTAGTATTGGACATATCAACTATGATGAAAAGCATTTTCACTATCAACTCGATATAAATTGCATTTGTCTCCCCTCTGCTTCCGCTGCACCACAGAAAATAAGATGAGTTTTTACGCTTTCTCCTTATTGTTCATGTCCTCTAATCCAGGCAGCATCCTGATACCCTATTCTGTACCCTCTCCGAAGTCTTCATAATTCTCTGATGTGGTAACCAAAATTGAACCCAAACTTGAACAGAGGAAAAACATTATTGGCTCGCCAGTCCTCGGGATCTTTCCAGTGGTTAATGACCTTGGTCAAGACCCCAGCAATCTCTTGCCTCACTCAATAACCTGGACAGATGTTATCAGAATCTATAGCTTTACTCACTTTTATGCTCTTCAGGAGACACAGCACCACTTCGATCTTGATCACAAAATGCTGCGCATATCAGGCTGTTCCACACAAATCTCATTATTCTCCACATCCTTCTTATTGGCGAATACTGATTCAAAATACTCCTTTAAGAATACCCACATCCTCTTATTCCAAGCACAGTTTTCCTCCCAAAATCCTTGAGTGGCCATACCTTCTCTGGAGCGATTCTCTTCTATTTAATGTTGTATAGAATGCGCTTGGATTCTCTTTAACCCTACCTGCCAAGAACATTTCAGGGCGCCTTCCTTCTGTCCTGAATCCCTACCTGAGTTTTTGCATTTTCTTTTTATATTCCTCACAGGTCTTGTTTAATTTTACCATCCTAAAATTCCGTGTTATCCAACTGCCCCTTACCTTGCCTTCCTTATTATTCCTCCTGTCTGCAACATGCTGGTCTCAATATTGATCCCTTGGGAACGTCACTCCAAAATTTCCTCTCGCTAGAAAAGTATCCAGTGGTCATTACTCTCTTTTACCTATAATGTTAGTCAACTTTGTATCCATGTCATCACTACCGCTTGCACCATGACTTGTAACCTTGCTCACAAGATTTCTGGTAATTCATGTGAATCACATGAGTAACCTTGGCATCATCTACCCATCGCAATAATTTCATATCATTCAGCAAGTTGCCTATGCAAAATTTCTTCTTGACTTTACCAAATCAACCCACCTTTTTCCACGTAACTGTGAGATCTGTCCGAAATAATTGCTGCCAAAAGCTCTCCCATCACCAGAATTAAACTGGCAATGCTGTGACTCTCAGGATTGACTTTAAATATTCTTCAGAACAAACCTGTAAGTTCTCTCCTTCAATCTCCTGGCACATCACCCGAGACCAGGGGAAACTGTAATGTTCAGGCCTGTCGCACCACAACGTAGCTCACACTTCACCTAAAAGCCTTAGATGTATCTCATCCTGCCCTGCTGTTCTGTTAACTCCGAGAGCGTCCACCATTGGGATAGCAACATTGATAGAAAATGTGTCCCTTTCAGTACTGTGTACCTGCACATTAACAGTTTGCTGATTAATATTGAAACTGTTTTCTCACCCTCACTGGAAAGTTTTAAAATAATCTTTCAGTTCTCGACAGCGTGAGTCCCTGAACGGCCCATCAACCTCGAGCTCGTGCACTTTTGATAAAATGGCCAGGCCTCAAGACTCCGCGTCAGCCCTCAGGACGGGTCTGAGCTCCCCATCTAGTATGGTTTAGTCATAAAGTCTGTCAATCCTGTGGTTCTGCCCAATAGGAAGTGAGGTACCATGCAGGGAATCTCGTCTGGAGGTGAATGTGGAGGAAAAGCGAAATCACTGGAGAAACTCGGATGTTTGGGCAGATTCTGAGGAGTTATAATAGAGGCAACGTTTCCAATGCAGATATGTGGTACATATGCTGACAATGATGGGGAGGTCGTCGTTCTCAATCTCACTGCTGCAATAAATGGCTAATGAATCCTGAAACAAAGAGAAGAGGAGTTAGTCACAGAAAGGGATGATTCATTGTGAGGCAGGAAGAAAGAAAAGTTGATCATGTGGTTGGCTGTGCTTGAAGCAGCCCCTGTCATTACAAGGCGGCACGGTGGCACAGTGGTTAGCACTGTTGCCTCACAGCGCCAGAGACCCGGGTTCAATTCCCGCCTCAGGCGACTGACTGTGTGGAGTTTGCACGTTCTCCCCGTGTCTGCGTGGGTTTCCTCCAGGTGCTCCGGTTTCCTCCCACAGTCCAAAGATGTGCAGGTCATGCTAAATTGCCCGTAGTGTTAGGTAAGGGTTAAATGTAGGGGTATGGGTGGGTTGCGCTTTGGCGGGGCGGTGTGGACTTGTTGGGCCGAAGGGCCTGTTTGCACACTGTAAGTAATCTAATCTAATCTAATCTAAAGGGTTTGGACTGCGTGCAAAGGACACGGAAGGTGTTGACGAATTAAAATTGTTGAATTTGATATTTCGCCCCGAAGGCTGCAGGCTTACAAGCAGAAAGTGAGTGTGTTCTTTCCTTCGAGCTCAGCTTCCTGGATCCCTGCAGCAGGCCTCCAGTGAGAGATGCTGGACCTGGGAAAACGGTGATGAGTGGAAGTGGCAGGAAACAGGGAAGGTCGGGATCATTCTTACGAAGCGTAGGCGTCCCGCAAAGAGGGCATCCAAATCTGTGACTCGTCTCCCTGATGTAAAGGAGAAACTTTGTGAGCAGTTAATACAATAAACTCATTTGAGTGAAGTGCAGGTAAAACGCTGCTTCACCTGGAAGGAGTCTGGGATCTTAGACAGTGAGGACGGATGAGGGAAACGGGCAATCTGTGATTGCATGGGTGACATGGGAGTGGATTGGAATCAGAGAAGAACCCTGGTGTCCCTGAGGGCACAGTCCCTGTAGGATGCTGACAAAGCAGGGAAGTGAAACATAAATGTTTGCTGGAGCCCTCACAATGTAGGTGGTGGAACTTGCTGCTCATAATCCTTTGGATGCAGATAGAAAGCATCGTATCGGCCTGCATCATGGCGTGCTGTGGCAACTGCTGTTCCCAAGACCAGAAGAAACTGCAAAGAGTTATGAACACCGCACAGTCCATCACGCAAACGAGCCATCTACTTATAGCTCCCGCTGTCTCAGGAAAGCAATTGGCATAATCAAAGACCCCTCGCCGCTCCATTATTATCTCTAAAATCGTTTTGCATGAGACGGAGGACAAAAAATGTTCGATACACGCGTGTCGATTTAAGAACAGCTTTATCCCCAAAACTATTAGACTTCAATACGAAGCTCTCAATTTTTAAATTTAGTTTTCATCTTAGTCACTATCCACCTTCTCTCTGCAGCCAAAACATTGTATCCTTCACTCTGTTCTATTACCTTCATGCGCTTTGTATGATATGTTAAGATCTGTGTGTACTGCACACAGAACAAAGCTTTATTTTACTGTACATGGATACATGCAATAATAATAAATCAAAAATATTGGTGGGATGGCATTTAAGACCAGTGGAATCCACTTTGAAGATAAAAACTGTATCTTTCAGAGGCCCTGCTGGGATTGACAGGCCCGGTAGTCATATCCCAAACATTTCCTATACTGGTGCCCTCACCACCACATTCTCTTCCGTCCCACAACACTGATAGGATCTCTTTTGGTCCTCTCTTTTCATCCCATAAGCATCCGCATCCAAAAGACCATAAACTGAAGTTTCGGCTATTTCACATTCAGTTGTCCCATGGCCACTGGTCAAAAGAACCCAGTGTATGTTACCTGGCCGTGGCAACATGTAATAAGGACTGCGGCAGATGGAAGCTCTCTGAAAGCACACCTTCTGTGCAGCACAACTCATCAACTAGGAGAAAGTGAGGATAGCAGATGCTGGAGGTTAGAGTCGAGAGTGTGGTGCTGGAAAAACCTGATGAAGTGCTTCTTCGCAAAACTTCGATTCTCCTGATCCTCGGATGTTGCCTGTGCTTCTGTGCTTGTCCAGCACCACACTCTCGCACACGTCATCACTTGGAACCACAGGACAATCTTCATTGAGCAGTACTCATCAGGCAGGTGAAAGGTGGACCAGAGAAGAAGAGGAAGAGGGAGAAAATGTTTGCTACCACGTCGGTGAGCGAAGAGACTCCTGCCCCCCCCCCCCCACCCCCCCATGCTTGAATGAAATTTTCACATTTCGTGCCGACAGTCTGTTTGTTCTCTGGCATCATTACTGATTCCAATTTTCACGGATGTACATTTTCGTTATGTCCCTCTGGTAGAACGGACGCTGCGAAATTTGAAAGGTTCAGAAAAGATTTACATGCATGTTGTCAGGTTTGAACGGTTTGACGTACAGGGAGAGGCTGAATTGTTACGGGCTGTTCTCCCTCGAGAGTAAATGCAAAGTTTTAGAAAATCATGGGGGACATCGATAGGATAAACAGACTAAGTCTTTTTCTCTGGGGCGGAGGAGTCCAGGACCAGAAAACATAGGATTAGGGGAATAGGGGCAAGATTTAATAGGGATCGACAATGCAACCTTTTCATAAAAAGGATAGTGTATGTACGGAATGAGTTATCAGTAGAAGTGGTGGAGTTTGGTACATTTACAGCTTGTAGAACATAGAACAGAGAAAATAGGAAAATGCAGCACAGAACATTCCCTGAGGCCCAGGATGTTGTGCCGAGACGTAATCCTAATGTAAAATATGGTAACTTAACCTACGCATCACTCACCTCACTGCTATCAATGTGCATGTCCAGCAGTCGCTTAAATGCCCCCAATGACTTCGCTTCCACTGCCTCAGCGAGCAACGCATTCCATGCATTCACAGCTGTCTGCGTAAAGAACCTACCTCTGATGTCTTATGTATACCTTCCTCCTAATATCTTCAAACTATGACTTCTCGGACCAGTCAATCCTGCCCTGGAGAAAAGTCTCCGACTATTGATTCTATCTATTTTTCTCATAATTTTGTATACCTCGATCAGGTCTCCTCTCTTCCTCCTTCTCTCTCGAGAGAAAATTCTGAGCTTATTCAAACCTTCTTCATAAGCCAACCCCTCCAGTACAGGCAGCATCCCGGTAAACCTTCTTTGAAACCTTTGCAAAGCCTTTGTATCTTCTCTACAGTAAGGCGACCAGATCTGGACGCAATATTCCAAGTGTGGGCTCAACAGGGAATAATGGAGCTGCAGCAAAACCTCGCGGCTCTTAAACGTGATCCCCTTTTAATGAAAGCAAACACACCATATGCTTTCTTAACTACCCTATCCACTTGGGTGGCAACCTTAAGGGAACTATGTACTTGTACATCAATATATCTTTGATCCTTCACACTGCCAAGAATCCTGTCTTTAATCCTATATTCAACATTCGAGCTCGACCTTCCAAAATGCATCACTTCGCATTTATCCGGGTTGAATTGCATCTGCCATTTCTCAGCCCAGCTCTGCATCCTGTCTATGTCGCACTGCAGCCTACAGTAGCCATCCACACTATCGACGACACCTCCAATCTTTATGTCATCTGCAAATTTACTAACTCACCCCTCAACCTCCTCATCCAATTCATTTATAAAAACTACAAAAAACAGAGGGTCAAGAACAGAGCCCTGCGGGACCCCACTCAAAACTGTCCTCCAGGCAGAATACTTTCCACCAACAACCACTCTCTGCCCTCTGACAGCCAGCCAATTCTGAATCCAGATAACCAAATCTTCCTGTATTCCATACGTCCTGAATTTATGAATAAGCCTACCATGGGGAACCCTATGAAATGCCTTGCTCAAATCCATACACACCACATCCACTGCTCGACAGTCATCAACCTATCCTGACACCTCCTCAAAGAACTCAATAAGGTTTGTGAGGCATGACCTGCCCCTCAGAAAGACATGCATTTAAAAGGCATATGGCTGAGTATATAAATAGGAAGGTTAAAGAGGAATATGGGCCAATGTTGGCAAGTGGGACTAGATGAATTTATGATATCTGGATGGCATAGACGAGTTGTATCAAAGGATCTATTTCCGTGGTATACATTTTTGTGACTTCATAATTAACTAATGTATCATGCCTAAACTGATGCTGCTTTCCAAACTCAATAAGCCATGAAAAATGTTACTGAGGAATTATCGACTGCCTGTCTTAGGTTACTGTGATCACGAGCATTCCAAAAAATCAACAATAGTGTGTCATTTGGAAGAACTGTATGAGATGTCAAGTGAGCCCTTTCTTGCTATTGAGAACAAAAAGTCGCCTTTTCCAAGCAAAGCCTGGTGACGCTGATGAGATTATTATTCGTAACTGGCAAAACATATATTAATGGGATTAATGCTCAGTATGATGCTCATTATTACTTAATCTTGCCTCAATAACGCACAGGATCCCAAAATACCATCTGCTGACCAGAATCTAAGTGTCGAGAAATTCCAACACTGACGTTAATGGATTCTTGCGGTACCAGCTCGCAACTTGCTTCGCTGAACATCTACGTTGGACACCCGGAATCACCATCTGAGGGTGTGCTCAATGAGCAACAGCCACATTCACCCCCTGTCTATGGATACTGGCATCCAACATCTGACATATGCAAACCTTTCCACACCATCACAGCACAGCAACAACCTACTTACAATTCATGCTTGTACCGCCAGGTTACTCGGGCAATTTGCATAAAAAGAGCAATTGCCCCGCTCACCATGTAGGTGAGTCTGCATCTTTGCTCCTGCAGCTGCCGTGGGGCCATGCCACATGATGCATGATCAGATTTAATCAACTGGATCTGTTCATGGCCCAGGAAAGGATCTGAGAGTTTCACATTCTGTGCGTAAATGTGTGAGAAAGTATGTGTATGTGTGTATTTCTAAATGCATGGGTGTCTGTAAGTCTGAGAGTGTGCACATAAGTAGACGTGTATTTCTTTTGCCTATGTGTGCGAATGCATGCAAGTGTGTGTGTGTGAGTGTGTTTGCGTGCATGTATACGTTCATGCGCACGCACATGTGTGTTTCTGAGAGTGTGAATGTATCTGCTCACCTCAGTTCGCAATAGCCCATCATATATGTTCAGGTTATGACCCCCTAGTGTACACTCCATAGTTACCTAAAGCAACCTTCCTGCGTTCAGCCTGTCTACCCCTGTTAGAATTTTATAGTTTTCTATCAAATACCTCGTCATTCATTTAAACCCAGTGTATACACTCCCAACTGATCTAGTCTCTTTTCATACATTTGTCCTGCCTTTCCAGGATTAGTGCGTGAAACCTTTTCTGCGCTACGTCCATCGTCAGAATATCCTTCCACAGATAAGGATAAGACAGCGCCGCACACTCTTCCAGATTTGGTCTCAATAAGACGCAGTGCAATTTCAGCAATCCATCCCTTGCCCTGTGACTCGAAGTCCCTCGCTATGAAGACCAAAACACCATTTGCTCACCTGTTGCACCTTCTTGTTTACTTTCAGCGAGAGGTGTAGAAGGACACCAGCTCTTGTTTTAATGTCTACTCCTTTTTGGTCAGCAACTGATTGTTTCTGGACCAGGTACACCCTCAGAGTCACAGAGTCAGAGTCAGACTACACGGAAACAGACGTTTTTCTCCAACTCGTTCATACGAGTATCTTTCAGTTAAATAGTGCCACCTGCCGACGCCTGGCACATATCACTTCAAATTTTCCTGTCTATGTACCTGTCCAAATGTGTTTAAATTTATAATTGTGACCACCGCTACCACCTCCTCTGGCAGCTCGTTCCATCCATGCACCATCTTTTGTGAAAGGAAATTCCCTCTCAGGGCTGATTTGAATCCTTTCTATTTAATCTTCAACCAATGTGCTGTAGTTTTGGACTCTCTGTCCTGGGTAGAAGATCTTGGCAATTCACTTTATCCCTGTCTTTCATGACTTTGTAAATTCTATAACGTCGCCACTCCTCTGGTATTCTCTGCAAGAAAAGTCTCAATTTATCCAACATCACCGTTTAACTCAATCCCACCAGTACCAAGAATATCGTTGTGAATTTAATCTACAATCTTTCTCAGAAATCAACATTCTACCGGAAGCAAAAGGAACAGAACTGTGAAGCAGTATTCTAAAGGTGGCCTCTCCAATGTCCAACATAACGTCAAGGTGATGTCCCAAAGCCTATAGACAATACTCTGACAAATTAAGTCAATAATGCAAAATGCCTTCTTCGCTAACATATTGCCCTCTGAGAATAGGCAATAGACAATATGTGCAGGAGTAGGCCATTCTGCCCTTCGAGCCTGCACCACCATTCATTATGATCATGGTGGATCATCCTTAATCAGTATCCTGTTCCTGCCTTATCTTCATAACCCTTGATTCCACTATCCCTGAGAGCTCTATCCAACTCTTTTTTAAATGAATGCAGAGACTGGGCCTCCACTGCCTTCTGGGGCAGAGCATTCACCACAGCCACCACTCTCTGGGTGAAGAGGTTTCTCCTCATCGCTGTCCTAAATGGTATACCCCGTATTTTTAAGCTGCGTCCTCTGGTCCGGCACGCACTCATCAGCAGAATCTTGTTTCCTGCCTCCAGAGTGTCCAATCCTTTAATAATCTTATACATCTCAATCAGATCCCCACTCAGTCTTCTAAACCTAAGGGTATCCAAGCCCAGTCGTTCCAATCTTTCAAAATAAGATAGTCCCGCCATTCCATGAATTGACCTCGTGAACCTATGCAGCACTCCCTCAATAGCCAGAATGTTTTTCCTCAAATTTGGACACCAGAACTGCACACAATATTCCAGGTGCGGTATCACCAGGGCCCTGTATAGCGGCAGAAGAACTTCTTTGCTTCTATACTCAATCCCTCTTGTTATGAAGGCCAGCATGCTATTGGCTTTCTTCACGACCTGATGTCCCTGCATGCTTGCCTTCATTGAATGGTGTTCAAGAACACCCAGATCTCTTTGTACTGCCCCTTTATCTAACTTGACTCAATTTAGGTAGTAATCTGCCTTCCTGTTCTTGCCACCAAAGTTGATAACCATACATTTATCCACATTAAGCTGCATCTTTTATGCATCTGTCCACTCACCTGACCTGCCCAGATCACCCTGTAATCTCCTAACATCCTCCTCACATTTCATTCTGCCACCCAGGTTTTTATCATCAGCAAATTTGCTCATGTTACTATTATTACCATCTTCTATATCATTAATATATATTGTAAAAAGCTGCGGTCCCAGCACTGATCCCTGTGGCACCCCACTCTACACTGCCTGCCATTCCGAAAGGGAACCGTTTATCAGTACTGTGTTTCCTGTCAACCAACCAATTTTCAATCCAAGTCAGTACTTTGCCCCCAATAACATGCGCCCTAACTTTGCTCACTAACCTCCTAAGTGGGACTTTATCAATGGCTTTCTGAAAGTCCAGGTACACTACATCCACTGGATCTCCCTTTTCCATCTTCAGAGTTGCATCCTCAAAAAATTCCAGAAGATTAGTCAGGCATGACTTTCCCTTCATAAATGCATGCTGACTCTGAACTATCCTGCTACTGCTATCGAGATGTGTCGTAATTTCATCATTTATAATTGACTCCAGCATCTTTCCCACCACTGAGGTCAGACGAACTGAACTGTGCATCTGCACCCCAAATTCCCTGTGTTCATCAACTCTCCCCAGAGTCGTGCTATCTTGGAACCAAAGGGATATATCCTGGATTATTAATGAGGGTGAGATTCGCAATACATGCTACTCCAAAACGGAGTTGTGCCGATTGCAACCGCAAGACACATTGCTTGACAATCACCTCTGCTCTTCACAGTTATTCATCTCTATCGGCTACAGCTTCTGCTCCTGCAGTTGTATTGAGTGATCTGAGAAGACGATGAATTTAGCACACGCATCCAGTTTTAATTTAACATGATGTTGCCAGAACCTGAAGAGGCTCTCGGAAAACAGGGGCTCACACCCATTCTCAGATCGTCAGACAGAGAGAGATTGAAATTGCACCAACAGGGAAAGCAAAATGGATACGATATACATAAGATGTACGAAGAGATAGAAAAATATTCGGAGACATGAAGAATAAGGCAAGGACAAAATTACAAAAAAAAAACGAGAGTTACGGAGAAAATGGAAGGATGTACACGCAGGCAGTGAGAACGTGAGACTGATTTATACAGAGAGAATGACAGTGGAAGACACAGACGAAAGAAACACAGGGCAATTTAAAGAGAAAAACAGAGGAAGGCGATAACAAAGGGACATGGCCATGGAGAAGTTTGGGATTGAGTTGGGGTGCATCATGATGCAATGTTTTACAGGTAATTCCATGTTGTTGTCTGTTTAGGTTTTCTCCTGAGGAAGGTGGGAGGCACCTTCAGGTTCCGGATATGAGGTCATATCAACTCGAGCCTGCAGGAGGCATCAATTGGACGGTGCAGGGATCCGTTTCCATGCAGCATGATATATTGATACCATTGAATGCATCATGGGCCGAGGACAAAACACTCAGAACAGAACGAACTCTGCAGAGATTAGTTTTGCGGCACCATTCAGAAGATGCTAACCAATAAAGAGATCTCATATAGAATACACCGAACAATACAGAGACATCACTCAGAACGCATCGACCACGAGAGAGACATCGTAAGGGAAGGTCTGAACATTAGAGACATAATTCAGAAGTCACTGACATATAGGGAAGCTTTGCTTAGGCTGTGATAACAGTACTGACTATCTGCCTGGTCCTGTGCGATTCACTGAGCTCTGAAATCTAGCAGGATCCTGAGCCAATTCAGGGATCTCCGTGCAGCATTACATGCATCCAGCATAGTAGTGCAGGACAGCTTTGGGAGAGACATACAGGAACTAGCTTGGAGCTCCCTGCTCGATGCTCTATCAGGGTTTTCTGTCAGTACAGACTAACTCTCTATATGCACCCAAGGACCTTGCTCAGAACACTCTCAACCTTAGTGTTTATGCTGGAAAAGTTGAGGACCAGAGATTTCTGACACCTTTTCGTACACATAATGGTTTACACCATGGAGTTGATGTTGCTGATAGGCGGAATTTGAATGAAAACCTTCTGCTGCATCACTGCATCCGATTCCTTTGCATCTACCACCGCTGTTGGAGCGGGTAGGAGAAGATGAAGGGTCAGCTGTAACCCAAATGACATGGAAGACAAGTATGGTTTATATCATAGCGCCTGAGACCCGGGTTCAATTCCCGCCTCAGGCGACTGACTGTGTGGAATTTGCACGTTCTCCCCGTGTCTGCGTGGGTTTCCTCCAGGTGTTCCGGTTTCATCCCACAGTCCAGAGATGTGCAGGTCAGGTGAATTGGCCATGTTAAATTGCCCGTAGTGTTAGGTAAGGAGTAAATGTAGGGGTATGGGTGGGTTGCGCTTCGGCGGGTCGGTGTGGACTTGTTGGGCCGAAGGGCCTGTTTCTACACTGTAATCTAATCTAATCTAATCATTGTAAAGTCTATGGTAAAGTATACCACAACATTGTGGGAACAGGTTGGGAACGAGCAATGAAGATGCTGAAAAAATTAACAGCAGAGACAATTCAGATCATCATGATTATCCTTCCAAGCAATACAATTATGGTAAGTTGAACAGTTGTTCTACTTAATTCCTTTGCCCTGCATATTACCCATCATCAAGAATCGATCAATCTTGATCATGAAAACACTCACAGCCTGACTTTAAACTTTCTGTCAGAGCCGTACAAAATGCAGACACACTGAGTAAGAAGAATGTTTGTCCATCATTCCAAAATGGTAATGCATGATTCTAGAATCCATCATCAATAAAAACATCTTACCGCTTTATAGCTTTCATAATTTTTCCCATCAGTGGTGAGTATTGTAGAATGCCATAGAATCCTTCCAATGTCGAAATAGACCATTTAGCTCAACAACTCCGCAGTGACCCTCCAAAAAGCATCCAAACCAAAATCATCACCCGCCCTGTCATCCAATAAGTGTATCCGGTCAAAACCTTCTCCCTATCCGCACATTGTGCATTCTCCCACAGCGAGCACAACTAACCCAAACTACCTCGGAAGTGGAAATTAGCAAGGCCTATCGAGCTACCTTGCACATCTTTGGATTGTGGGAGGAAGAGTGTGGTGCTGGAAATGCACAGCAGTTCAAATAGCATCCTCGGAGCAGAAGAATCAACTTTTCTGGCATAAGCCCTTCATTTCGAATGAGGCTTGTGGGCCGGTGGGTGGGACTGAGATAGAGCATAGAACATAGAACATAGAAGAATACAGCACAGTACAGGCCCTTTGGCCCTCGATGTTGCGCCGATCCAAGCCCACCTAACCTACACGAGCCCGCTATCCTCCATATGCCTATCCATTGCACGGTTAAATGCCCATAATGAAGGAGAGTCCACCACTGCTACTGGCAGGGCATTCCATGAACTCACGACTCGCTGAGTAAAGAATCTACCCCTAACGTCTGTCCTATACCTACCCCCCCTTAATTTAAAGCTATGCCCCCTTGTCATAGCTGACTCCATACATGGAAAAAGATTCTCACTGTCGACCCTATCTAAACCCCTAATCATCTTGTACACCTCAATCAAGTCACCCCTAAACCTTCTTTTCTCCAATGGAAACAGCCCCAAGTGCCTCAGCCTTTCCTCATACGATCTTCCTACCATACCAGGCAACATCCTGGTAAACCTCCTCTGCACCCGTTGCAGTGCCTCCACATCCTTCCTATAGTATGGGGACCAAAACTGCACACAATACTCCAGATGCGGCCGCACCAGAGTCTTATACAACTGCAACATTACCTCAGTACTCCGGAACTCAATTCCTCTACCAATAAAAGCCAGTACGCCATATGCCTTCTTCACCGCACTATTTACCTGGGTGGCAACTTTCAAAGATTTGTGTACATGGACACCAAGATCTTTCTGCTCATCCACACTACCAAGTATCCGACCGTTAGCCCAGTACCCCATCTTTTTATTACTCTTACCAAAATGAATCACCTCACACTTCGCTACATTGAACTCCATTTGCCACCTTTCTGCCCAGTTCTGCAGCTTATCAATATCCCGCTGTAACCTGCCACATCCTTCCTCACTGTCTACCATCCCTCCGACTTTCGTATCATCCGCAAACTTGCTCACCCAACCTTCTAACCCCTCCTCCAGGTCATTTATAAAAATGACAAACAGCAATGGTCCCAAAACAGATCCTTGCGAAACACCGCTAGTGACAGCACTCCAAGATGAACCTTTGCCATCAACTACTACCCTCTGTCTTCTTCCAGCCAGCCAACTCCTAATCCAAACCTCCAACTCTCCCTCAATGCCATACCTCCGTATTTTTTGCAGTAGCCTACCATGGGGAACCTTATCAAACGCCTTTCTAAAATCCATATACACCACATCTACTGCTTTCCCCTCGTACACCTCCTTAGTCACCTTCTCAAAGAATTCAATAAGATTTGTGAGGCACGACCTGCCCTTCACAAAACCATGCTGACTATCCTTGATCACATTATTCCTATCCAGATGTTCATAAATCCTATCCCTTACAATTCTCTCTAAGATTTTACCCACAACAGAAGTGAGACTCACCGGCCTATAGTTACTAGGGTTATCCCTACTCCCCTTCTTAAACAAGGGAACCACATTTGCTATCCTCCAGTCTTCTGGCACTACTCCTGTAGACAACGAGGACATAAAAATTAAGGCCAATGGCTCTGCAATCTCCTCCCTTGCTTCCCAGAGAATCCTAGGATAAATGCCATCAGGCCCAGGGGACTTATCTATTTTCACCCTTTCTATGATTTTCAACACCTCTTCTCTACATACCTCAAAGCCATCCATTCTACTTAATTGTGACTCGGTACTCACATCGACAACAATGTCCTGTTCCTGAGTGAATACTGACGAAAAGTATTCATTCAGTGTCTCCCGAATCTCTTCAGCCTCCACACGCAACTTCCCACTACTATCCTTGACTGGACCTATTCCTACTCTAGTCATTCTTTTATTCCTGACATACCTATAGAATGCCTTAGGATTTTCCCTGATCCTACGAACTAAGGACCTTTCATGTCCCCTCCTTGCTGCTCTTAGCTCTCTCTTCAGGTCCTTCCTGGCTACCTTATAACTCTCAATCGCCCCAATTGAACCTTCACGCCTCATCTTTACATAGGCCGCCCTCTTCCATTTCACAAGGGATTCCAATTCCTTATTAAACCACGGCTCCCTCACACAACCCTTTCCTCCCTGCCTGACGGGTACATACTTATCAAGGACACTCAATAGTTGCTCCTTGAACAAGCTCCACATATCAATTACACCCTTGCCTTGAAGCTTACTTTTCCAGGCCACACATCCTAAGTCATGCCTCAACGCATCATAATTTCCCTGCCCCCAGCTATAACTCTTGCCCTGTAGTGCACTCTTATCCCTCTCCATCACTAGAGTAAAAGTCACCGAATTGTGGTCACTGTCCACAAAGTGCTCACCTACCTCTAATTCTAACACCTGGCCTGGTTCATTACCCAGAACCAAATCCAGTATGGCCTCACCTCTTGTTGGCCTATCTACATATTGTGTCAGGAAACCCTCCTGCACACATTGGACAAACACTGACCCATCTAACGAACTTGAGCTATAGCTTTCCCAATCAATATCAGGAAAATAAAGTCCCCCATAATAACCACCCTATTACTTTCACTCTTCTCTTGAATCATCCTCGCAATCCTTTCTTCTACGTTTCTAGGACTATTAGGGGGCCCGTAAAAAACTCCTAACAGGGTGACCTCACCTTTCCTATTACTCTCCACAGCCCAAACTACCTCTGATGGCGAGTCTTCATCCATCGTCCTTTCCACAGCTGTAATAGTATCTTTGACAAGCAATGCCACACCTCCCCCTCTTTTGCCCCCACCTCTGACCCTACTAAAACATTTAAACCCTGGAACTTGCAACAGCCAATCTGTCCCTGTTCTACCCATGTCTCCGTAATAGCCACAACATCGAAGTCCCAGGTACCAACCCACGCTGCAAGTTCACCTACCTTATTTCGTATACTTCTTGCATTGAAGTATACACACTTCAAGCCACTTTCCTGTTTACGGGCACCCTCCTTTGAAAATGATGTCATGTTCCTGACCTCCCTACACTCCAGGTCCTGCACCCTAAAGCTACAGTCTGGGTTCCCATGCCCCTGCAGAGTTAGTTTAAACCCCCCCCCCCCCCCCCCCCAAGAGCACTAGCAAACCTCCCACCAAGGATACTGGTGCCCCTCTGGTTCAGGTGCAGACCATCCTGTTTATAGAGGTCCCACCTTCCCCAGAAAGAACCCCAGTTATCCAAATACCGGAATCCCTCCCTCCTGCACCATCCCTGTAGCCACGCATTTAACTGTTCTCTCTCCCTATTCCTCGACTCTCTATCACGTGGCACGGGTAACAAACCAGAGACAACAACTCTGTTCGTTCTAACTCTGAGCTTCCAACCTCGCTCCCTGAAAGCCTGTCTAACATCCTCAGCGCTCCTCCTACCTATGTCATTGGTGCCAATGTGGACCACGACTTCGGGCTGCTCACCTTCCCCCTCCAGGACCCGGAAAACACGATCAGAGACATCACGTACCCTTGCACCTGGGAGGCAACATACCAAACGTGAGTCTCTCTCGTTCCCACAAAACCGCCTATCTGTGCCCCGAACTATTGAGTCCCCAATTACTATTGCTCTGCTCTTCTCCACCCTTCCCTTCTGAGTAACGGGGACAGGCTCCGTGCCAGAGGCCTGAGCCCCGTTACTTACCCCTGGTAAGTCCCCCCACCACAAGTATCCAAAACGGTATACTTGTTCTTGAGGGGAACGGCCGCAGGGGGTCCCTGCACTGGCTGCTTCCTCCCTGTCCCCCTCACTGTCACCCATCTATCTGCCATCTTTGGAGTTACTACTTCCCTAAAGCTCCGATCTATGACCCCCTCTGCCTCCCGAATGATCCTAAGTTCATCCAACTCCAGCTCCAGTTCCCTAACACGGACTTGGAGGAGCTGGAGATGGGTGCACTTCCTGCAAGTGTAATCAGCAGGGACGTCCATGGCATCCCTCACCTCAAACATGTTGCAAGAGGAACATTGCACTGCCTTCACTGCCATCCCTCTGAAAGTAACCTTTTAAAAAAAAAACTGGGTCTAATGAATACAACAAGCGAAATGCAGCACTTACCTACTTAGCACAACGGGTCTTATTATTTCGGTTAGAGG
This sequence comes from Chiloscyllium plagiosum, assembly GCF_037043375.1. Taxonomy (NCBI): domain Eukaryota; kingdom Metazoa; phylum Chordata; class Chondrichthyes; order Orectolobiformes; family Hemiscylliidae; genus Chiloscyllium; species Chiloscyllium plagiosum. The sequence continues at coordinate 55,193,730 of NW_028270177.1, forward strand.
AGGAGGGCGGGTGGGAGATATACATGGGAGAAGGTGGGGCTGGGGGAAGGGAGCTGAGAATACATCAGGTAAATGAAGGTGGGGAGGATTTGGTAAATTGGAGAGGAGAGTGGAGTGGATAGAGAGGAATGATGAAAGATAAGTCAAGAGGGCGGTGCCGAGTTGGAGGTTGAGGACTGGGATAAGGTGGGGTGAATGGAAGTGATGAAACTGGTGAAATCCGCGTTAATCCCGTGTGGTTGCAGGTTCCCAATGCGGTAAATGAACCGTTTTCATCCAGACATCGGGTGATTCGTTTTGGCGATGTAGGAGGTCTTCCTCCACGCCTCAAATTCTGCCTTGCAAAATTGGAAACACAGGGGATTAATGTGGATTTGACAGTTCACTCATTTCCCCTCGCCCCACCTTATCTCAGAGCCATGCCCCCAACTCGGCACTGTCTTCTTGTCTTGTCTGTCTACCCTGCACCCTCCTGTCCGACCGTTTACCTTCTCCCTCAACTTCATCCGTATATTGCTTACGAAGCCACCTTTTCTCCAGCCCCACCCGACTTCTGTATATCTCTCAGCCTCCCAGCCACAAACCTTTGCCCGAATAATCGATACTCCTACTCCTCGGATGCTGACAGACCTGCTCTGCTTTTCCAGCATCATAATCTCGACTCTGATCTCTCGATTCTGCATTCCTCAATTTCACCTTGTGGTTGGAAGCCGGAGCACCCAACGGAAGCAGACACGGGGAGAAAGTGAAAACTCCACACAGACTGTCACCTCAGGCTGGAATTGAAGCCCGGTCCCTTGTGCAAAGAAGCACGTACTACGTGAGTGTGTCAATGTTGGAACGTCAGTACAGAAGGAATGATGAACTGCTGGAGGGTCAATAATAATGTGACGCCACATGTTAGAGAATCAGTACGAAGGAAGTGAAGACTTGCTGCAGGGTCAGGACTGAGGCAGTGCTGCATTGACACAGGGCCAGTATTGAGGGAGCATGGCACTTTTGGAGTGCCTACGCAGAGGACCACTGAACTGTCAGAGTGTCAGTACTGCGGGATCGCCGTACTGGCAGATGGTTAGTTCTGAGTGGTCAGTGCATTGTCGGTGTATCAACACTAAAGGAACTGTTAGATCGTGACAACAAAAGGGAGATCCCTGATGCATCCCGATTGACAGTCACAGTTTCAACATCTGCATTTTCCAGAAGTTCTGTACTATATGGAGGTCTGTCAATCTGCTGAGAAGGCTTGGTACAGACTTTTCTTCTTGGGACGAGTGCAAGAATCTGTTTCTGGAATGGATGTGTTAGTCGGATGATTTTCATTTGTTTCAGAATTTACATGATGCGATGTGTTGCTATTTAGTTTTAGTGGTGGCCTGAATTTGACTTCGATTAAATGCAGAAAATGAATCTGTTTACGTTTTTGAAATTGTGAGCGGTGCTGAATTAGTTTGCTGTTAAAACATATCATTGCAAGCTGTACAAAGAGTGGCATGGCCATATTATCACTAGTTTGCTTTTTCTTGTAAGCTAGAGATTGGTGTTCTGTAGGTGAGGGTTTAAATCCACCACTGCAGATGCTTAAATTCTAATTGCTACCTTACTTGGATTTAAAATTCTCATCCTTTTCTCCATTGTTGGTAACCCATCATGTGCACTGGGTCCTCTTCCATCAGAAAGGGCAGTGTGTTCGCTTCACGTGTTCCTTCATCTGATTCCACATCCTGGGAAATTGGGAATGGAGAATAAATGCTGACCTCGGCAGCAATGCACATATTCTTTGAATGATAAGAATCACATTTTAATCAGTAAGTGAAAAGCTCTACTTTGAAGAAGGCAGCTCCTACCTGAGCACAGCTGGACAGGTCGGAGATATGCTTTCATACTTCGAATAAACTGTCTTGATGCAACATCGGTTTAAATAATTTGTGATGTTGGGATGAGGCTTATGGTGTTTGAACGGCCTGTGTTATTGCTGGCAGATTCCAAATTATGGAAAAACAATGACTGCAGATGCTGAAAACCAGATTCTGGATTAGTGGTGCTGGATGGGTACAGCAGTTCAGGCAGCATCTGAGGAGCAGTAAAAGCGACGTTTCGGGCAAAAGCCCTTCATCAGGAATACAAGCCGAGCACCTGAAGGGTGGAGAGATAAGTGAGAGGAGGGTGGGGGTGGGGAGAAAGTAGCATAGAGTAAAATAGGTGAGTGGGGGAGGGGATGAAGGTGATAGGTTGGGGGGAGGGTAGAGTGGATAGGTGGAAAAGAAGATAGGCAGGTAGAACTGGTCATGAGGGCGGTGCTGAGCTGGAATTTTGGAACTGCAATGAGGTGGGGGAAGGGGAAATGAGGAAACTGGTGAAGTCCGCATTGATGCCCTGGGGTTGAAGTGTTCCGAGGTGGAAGATGAGGCGTTCTTCCTCCAGGCGTCTGGTGGTGAAGGAGCGGCGGTAAAGGGGGCCCAGGTCCTCCATGTTCTCGGCAGAGTCTGAGGGATATTTGAAATGTTGGGCCACAGGGTGGCGTGGTTGGTTGGTGTGGGTGTCCCGGAGAGTTCCCTTAAGCGCTCTGCTAGGAGGCGTCCAGTCTCCTAGCTCCTCGGATGCTGCTTGAACTGCTGTGCTCTTCCAGCACCACTACTCCAGATTCCAAATTATGTTCGCCCATAATTGGGATTAAACGAGTTAATGTAATAAATTTGTTGACTTACAGAAATTTGAAAAAAAAAACATAAAAGCTGAGAATTGTTGTGACCTCGATCTCCACAAGGAGCTTCCACACAGTATAAGGCAACGTCTCTGGGAATATATCAGCTCAGTGTTTCAAACAAGGAGCTTGCCAGCTGCCTGCAGGGACAGATTGCCGCACACGGGAAAATGCATCTACGAATTCAAAAGCGGAGAAGGTATTCTACACCACACTTGCTTTTATTGGCGTTCCTGTCATGGCATTATGACATTGAAGTTGTTTTTAATCTGCTGATGATATGCTCTCTGCTTTTCAACAACAATGTCTCCAGCTCCCTGGGTGGTCAGCCTATCCAAGCACGAGAAGAGTGACAGCAATTCATTCAACAGCATTCTCGGTACGATTCACAACTTACAGGGACACCCAGCTGCAGCATTTACTAATCTTAGTGTTCTGTCATCGATTCTGTTTTCATACGGATTGAAAGTACGAGGACAGATCACGCAAGTTAGCTCTGAAGAAGGGTCACTTGAAGCGAAGCATTGCCTCTGCTTTGTCTCACACGGATGCTGCCGGGAAATTTTTAATTTGATTTTCAAATTAGGCGTGTTTTCTCAAGACTCGTGCTCTGAACGATGTACTACAAATATTAAAAGGAGAAGACAGGAAAGCATGAACTATTTCCTTTGGTTTCGGATTCTAGAATGTGTGAGCTTAGTGTTAGAATGAGGTTCAGAGGTGTAAATAGGAACTTCTGAACAGAAAGGACGGACAGGTTTGGAACTTTATTTCCTACATTAGATGCTGGATCAGTTATGAATTTTAAAGTCGATATTACATTTTTTGTTCAACAATAGGAATAGAGGAAAACTCCCTTTTTCATTTCTATTACTTCATCTAACCACCATCCTTCTGGAAATGCTCTCCTCCCCAGAATCTCTGATCAGTGGATTGAAATCTTGACAGAGTGTCCTCCTGCGACATTTACGTTGAGATGTATGTCATGTGCAGATGTGTAAACTTACAACGCAAAGATCATAGCAGTCCAAACACTCTCACGTTGTTACGAAGGGAGCCCTGCATTATCTGTTATGCTCCCCTCGTGTAACACATGGAACAGTCCTGTTTAAGATCCTGTATACATTTTGATGACCTGTTTCCTAATCCTATAGAGGATCTGATCAGGATTTCATCCAATGATAAGAGCAGAGAATGGCTCGAGAGAGAGGTTGTTCTCTTGATAGTTCAATCACGAGTCCGATGACTGAGTTGGCAGGGAAATTTCTAACAGACTCTGCACCTGACAGAGTTGGAGCTGAAAACTGTCAGAATCGACTACACTCATTCGAATGCACGTTTGAGAGTGGGCAAAGAGTTGAGCCAGAAGAAACGTACAGCAGGTACAGCAGCGTCAGAGGACGTGGGAGTCGACGTATCAGTTTGAAATATTTCATCAGGCCTCGAGAGGGGGAAGGGGACTCAGAAATCAATGGGCAGGGTATGGCTTTTGGAAATATATATATGAGATAGCAACAGGTGGAAGCAAGCCGGAGTTGTCTGTGATTGATCAGTGGGAAGACTGGAAAGTAGAGGTGGCAAGGAAGATGGACAGGTCGAGTTAGATCAAGGCAGTGAGATGGAGAAGGAGGGCTGTGCCTGGGATGAGGTAGGTTGATGGGAGATTTAGAAGCTGGTGAATTCTACGTTAAGGCAATAAAATCTTACTGTTGTTCTGTAGAATAGGCGGGGGGAATTATGATCAGTAATTCATTGCTTCTGTTCCCATTTGATAGCAATTGCAAATCATGCCCGGGGAAAGTGCGGTGTGTCACCTTGCACTACTCGCTACCTGGTGGTTATGGCAGCTACCCACCTGATGGTCATTATCGCGACTGTTGTTGCACAAACACATTTATTTACATAGCAACGTTGACTCGGTTCAGAGCGAAAGATTAGTTACACAGCAAAATACCTGGTCACAGGAATTCGTTGCTTTTTGAATAAATACGACTAAATATTATAAATGGTGGCACTCCTTTTAACATTACCTGCCTAATTCCAATGGGTGTTACTTCAATGCAGTCCAAAACACGAACTTCCTGTCATGCGTTGAAAAGTCAAAATTGATTGATATATTGTGATGTGTAATGAAGTACACAGAAAAGTTTCTTTTAACGAATCGTCCAGGCAGCTTATAGTAAGTTAGGATGTGGAGATCAAAAGACTTAAACCGAGACATACAGGTTAAACTGACAAGAGCATGCACTCGGTGACACCAACATTAGTAATATCAGTATTATTTGAGGCAAGAGTGCAATTTACACAACGCAGCTCCTTTGTCTTAACAGTGATACCATTCCTCTCTCTGCCGGCCTCCCCACAGCACTTTGCAGGGGCTGGTGGAGGATGAACGCCCTCAAGCATTCAGCCGTAGAGGGACAGAGGGAGGGGGGATTTTCACAGCATCATCAGACAATCATCAGATCAGAAGATGCTTCAATTTAAACTTCGACTCAGCAGTGATAGGTCAGAAGCTAAATGGAAAGGGGACAATGCACAGGACTTTATCGTATTCGCTCAGCCAACAATCAGAAAAACAAATGTCCCCAGCTTTTAACAGGGGTTGGTGTAGAATAAAGTCGAAAAGGTAACATATTATTGTAAGTTTGCTGTAAAAATTAAAATTGTCTTGGGATATATTCATTTTACTGAAAGCAGTTCCAAACATATACAATGTTTTTTTCTTAAGTGTTGAAGTCATAAATACGACAACCTAAGTTACTCCCTGCCTCCCTACATTGAACAACATTCCACTCTGTTTGCCCCATGTGAAGAAGATATTTATATCCTTTTATAATTTCACGGCCGTACTGATTTAATTGCTACCTATATAGCGCTAACTCATTCATTAAGAAAAGGTATGAATGCAGATGCTGGAGAGTCAGAGTTAAAGACTGTGGCATTTGAAAAGCACAGCATGTCAGTCAACATCTGAGGAGCAGGCGAATCGAAGTTTCGAGTGTCAGCCCGTGAAAAAGAATGCAGACGGGCAAATGATCTGAGAGATAAATAGGGAAGTGGGGTGGGGCTTCTGGATAAGATAGATTGGATGTCAATAGGTGGATGCAGGGAAGGACAATTGTGATAGGTCGGTGGGGAGGGCGGAGTGGTCAAGTGGGAAGGAAGATGGGCAGGTAGGACAGAACAAGAGAACCGTGTAAATTTAGAGTGTTAGATCTGGGATCAGATAGTGGGAGGGGACATGATGCGTTGGTGAATTCAAATTTGATTACAAGTCGTAGAAGCGTTCCGAGGTGGTAGATAAGGCTGTAGAGCCATAGAGTCATAGAGATATACAGCATGGAAACATACCCTTCGGTCCAAACCTTCCATGCCGACCAGATATCCCAAACCAATCTCGTACCACCTGCCAGTACACGCCTCATATACCTCCAAACCCTTCCTACTCATATACCCATCCACCTGCCTCTTAAAGATTCTATTGTACCAGCCTCCACCACTTCCTCTGGCAGCTCATTCCATACAAGTACCACCCTCTGTGTGAAAACGTTGCCCCGTAGGTCTGTTTTATATCTTTCTCATCTCACCCTAATCCTACGCCCTCTAGTTCTGGACTCTCGACTCAAGGGAAAATACTTTGCCTTTTTGCCCTACCCATGCCTATTTACCCGTCATGATTTTGCAAACCTCTATAAGACCACCCCCCCCCCCCCCCCCGCCTCTGACGCTCCAGGGAAAAGAGCACCATCCTGTTCAGCCTCTCCCTATTGCTCAAATCCTCCATCCCTGGCAACATCCTTGTAAATCTTTTCTGAACCCTTTCACGTTTCGCTGCATCTTTCCTCTAGTTCATCCTCTCGTTGTAGGGTGGATATGACACGGCAGTGCAAGAACTCAGGATCTGCATTTCCTTGGGGGAATGGAAGGGGGAGTTCCAGTGGTTGGCACAAGGTGGTAAGGTTGGTTGCTGCATGCGGCTAGTGATGTTCTGTGAACAACTCTGCATGTTCGCATCGCGTGGACAAGATATGAAGGAGAACTTTGTTGAAGACATGGGAGGACAAATTACAGTCCTAGAAACAATGGACATCTGGGATGTCCTGTTGTGAAATTACCCCTGCTGGAATCAGATGCCGTGGAGTTGTAGGAATTGAGAGTAATGGATCACGACTACAACCCACCCTCCGAATACCCCTTCTCCCGCCTCCCAAAAACTCCATCCTACTCGGCACCCTGTGCTGACCTCTTATCCTACCTCGATCTCATTCTCTCAAACAGCCACCGGTGCCTCAAACGATCATTCCTTCTTAGCAACTGCAACCTCTCACCCTCACAGCGCTCAGCCTCCACTGGCCCTGCTGCCACCCCAACCTCACCATCAAACCAGCTAACCAGGGTCGAATGTGATAGTATAACACAACGACTTGTAACTCACCAAATCCAGTGCAGGTTTACATGAGAGCATCCATGACACAAAGTAGAACACCAAACAGCCCGTTTAACAATTTACTGACCATTTCAATTATTTCTATTTCAAGCTCATCCTTACGCTAAATCCATGCGGACAAATGGGTATTTTGTGGGTAAGACAAAATACTCTGGGCATAAAAATACTTTTGCCAATCCAATATTTCCACGTTCAAAGCTCACTGACCTTTGCCCTAAACCTCAAATTCAAGCTTGATGACTCGAACGAATTATTTGGTTCCATATTAATTGATGGGTTTTCTTTCTTGTTTCAATTTTCTCTGTTCCCGGACAGGGCAAGTGTACCATAGTTCGATATCACACTTTTCTCTTCCGTACCACCAGAATGTACATTTCCATTACCACTGCTCCCAGATTCAAGTCTTTTTCACGATTCACAACTTTATATTCCTATTTCAATATCATGCAGGCAATCAGAATTCTCTTCGTCCGGTTCTGTTGCTTAAGGAGTCCATTGTCTGTTCGTGAATATTCAGTAGACCGCAGATATGAACCGTCATGAACACAAAGCCGCGTCGGACCCATCGTGCTCGCAGTCCCACATGTTCTGGTAATAGTTTCACCCTGACTGGATCTCATTGTTTACGCACATCAATCGAATGTTTCTGTGCTCCCTTTCCCAGTGTCTGGCTTTCTGTCTGTCTGCACATTCCCCTTTCAGCTCCTGCAGCTATTTTCCAGTTTTTCTAGCACATTGTTCAACTTTATTCATGCAATTGCATATCTCCAGCCCTGCGACTACCACACCCACTTGCAGCTGCATTGTCTGTCCAGTCATTAATTCAAAGCGGATCAGCCTGGTTCACTTTGTTGGGTTTAACCTCAGTTACACAAGGATGGTGGGGTGTACTCTTACCTATTCCTGCCCAGTTTCGGTCAGGACGTTAGTCAGACCAGCTTTCATGTCCGGTGCATTCATTCTGCCGTACATGAAGTTTTGGGGATTGTATGAGGGATGGAATCACAGTTCTGTAAATAGCAGGGAACATAGCTGTTCAATTACTTTCGTTGGAAAATGTGTATCTTGATCAGAATCTACCGGAAAATGCTTTCAACAACAGTTTATACCCACCTTTAAGGGTAGACCAGCCGGATTTCTTTTCCTGTGACTGGTTTTATGGTCGTTTAAAGTCGATGTGCAATTGTTCCCATGGGGCTCTGGGTTTTGGCAGTTGGTTCCATTTTACCTTGACTGTTTTCACTGTCTCGAATTGTGCGCAGAGGACACATCATTAAACAAACTTTGCCATTTCGCTTCCTATTCCATACCACCCTCAGCAACACTTCATCTGATATTGCATGTTTTCTCACCCGATAGGGCCAGACCATGGTATGTTTTAGTAATGTTTGTCTTATATAGTGTGGTTCCAATGCTTGATTCAGCACATTCCATACCCTGTTTTCCCCTCTCATTGCCCCATTTCCAATTGTTCTTGAGGATGAGAAAATGTTATACTGAAATACCGTCGCCTCTGGACAGAGAATCCAGAATCATGGGACACAAGCTCTCCTAACAAAAGCAGGAAAGAGAAGGAATTCCTTTCCTTGCAAGCTCATTGATCTATGAGTATTTTCTTCTCCAGAGAGAATTGGAAAGTGGGTGATTGAAGGTATTCTCGGAATAACTTTTCAATTCTTGGTAGACCAAGGAATCAGTGGTTTTGCCGTCTATCGCGGAAGTGAGGTTAAGGTTACAATGAGGTCTGACATGTTCCCATGGGCTGATGTTGAAGAAGGAGGGGTCCATTGGCAGAAAACTGATTCTCTAATCCATAAATCGTATGAATCTCGATACTCCACCTGGTTGTTTATTTACTGAAAACATTGAAACTTAACTTGCTCAATTGCAGATCTGTTGTAAAAGTGCAAGAATTACTTTAAAGTCTACAGTTGTTTGTCAAGTGTCCACAACACTTTTCTTTTCAAAAAAAGGTAAAAATATCTGACCTTTATTGGTCTGAACACTGCCGTCAAGGGAAATGTATTTAACGCAGGACCACAAGAGGGCAGAAGTATTGTCTGGAGGAAATATCTGTGATTTCTTTCCAAGCTTAGTCTCCTGTAGCAAGAAGAGAGCATTTATTTTCTCAATGAAGAGATGGTTGTTTGAAAGAACCTTGAGTGGCAAAGAATGTGGAACATCTTGTCAAGACGACGATGGAGACTTATCTAATGTTGAGGAGGTAAGGATGAGAAAGGTCTTTAGAGGGCTGCAAAGTAGACAAGTGGAACAGGACGGGCATTACAAAGCTTCAGTGAATAGGATTAAGAACGTTCTAGACTTATGTGACGAACAAGGGGATGGCCAGAGTGAGCGTATGGCTGATCATCTTTAGTGGAGGCAATTTGCGTCTGGAGTTGGTGGAAGTATGGAGGACCTGAATGAATACTTTACTGAAGTACTCACTATCGAGAAGGATGTTGACGTTCTGTTAATAGCATGAAACAGACTGATGTGCTAGAGCGAGAGACGCTGGTGTTGGACTGGCGTGTACAAAGCTAAAAAATCACGCAACATCAGTTTATAGTCGAACAGGTGTGTTTGGAAGCATTAACGTTCGGAGCGCTGATCCTTGATCTGGTGATTGTGGAGAATAAGATTGGTGACACGGAATTTATAGCAAAAGTTTACAGTGTGATGTAATTGAAATTATACATTGAAAAAAAAAACTCGGATTGTTTGTTTAGCCTCTCTCTTTTAGAATGTTCCAGTTGGTTTCAGTTTTTTCGCATGTAAATCGCAAAATCTTTTTAAAATTCACATTCTCAATTGGTGTCACGTCAACCCAGATAAGGTATTGAAGGTGTTAACTCCCTGTGAGGCTGCGTGTCCCACAATGGCCAGACTGATGCTAACATTAAAAAACGGATTTACAGAATCTTACACGGATGTATGCAGTTTTTGAGCAAAGTAAAATGTAATTCTGCAAGTACAAATTAATCTCACAAGGTCATATGTGTACATGTCAGTGTGGGTGGGGTTTGGGGGTTTATGAGTGTCTGTGAGAGGTTGTGTGTGTGTGAGCGTAAAGGAGTTTAAGTCAGTCAGAGTGTGTGCGTGGGAATGTACGTATGAGAGTATGTGGGAGTGTATGAGAGAGGGTCTGTGTTTGTGTGTAGGTGTGTGTGCGTGTGTGTGCGTGTGTGCCTGCCTGTCTGTCGGTATATCTGTGTGTGTGTATGCACAGTGCAATGGGCTCACCGATAGTGTGACATCAACCCAAGGTCCCGATTGACGCCATCCACATGGATACCGCACTTGGATATCAGCCTCTGCTTAGCCACTTTTCGTTGTTGCCTATCCCGAAGTACGCCTTGGACGGTGGCCAACCGAAAGTCTGAGATCAAATTTCTTGTCTGTTGATCGTTCTCTGATGTCAATTTATCCATTACCGTACCCTCTGTTTGGTCACGCCAATGTTCCGTGCCTCAGGGCATTTTACCTGCAGCGTACGAGATAGACAATTTTGGCTGAGTCGCATGAGTACTTGCCACGTACATGGTGGGCGGTGTCCCCACACGTAATGGTGGCATCTGTGTCGACATTCTGACATGTCTTGCAGCGTCTACCATGAACATTTTGCATGATATTTTCCTGAAAGTCGGGCAGTTTGCGACGAACAATGAACTATTTGATGCTTGGTAGCTGTTTAAAGGCGAGACGTGGAGGTGTGGGGATAGTCTTGGTGAGGTGCTCATCCTCAATGAGAATGAGTTGCAGGCTGCAAATAACATGATGTAGTGTTTCGACTCGTGGGAAGTACTGGACAACGAAAGGTACCCTGTCGTTTGCAGCTCACGCCTGTCCTCGAGGAGGTTATTAAGGTTTCTTGCTGAGACATGTCGGAATTGGTTATCGATGAGTTGAGCATCGTACCCCGTTCTTATGAGGACATCCTTGAGTGCGCGTAGGGAACTCTAAAGAACTGAATGCAAAGTCCTGATTTATGTGTTTCGTTCACGGGTGTGCTGTTGATTTGCTTCGGCCGGTAGTTGTCTGTATTATTCCTGTTTGTTCAGTTGTCGGTACATTTCCTTGCAGTAATCTGTTCTATTCTGAATGACCATGGTTCGTGCTTTATCTGCTGTTTTGATGACAATGATGGGATTGGTTTCGAGAGCATGGATGACGTTGCATTGTGATCGGGCGATGTTCTGATCTACCTTCTGGGTACTGCTGAAGAATCTGGCATTTATATATTTCCTGATGGTTTGAGCATACCTGCCAAGCTCAGGACAGCGGCCCGCAGGTGGGGTCCAAGTTGACTCTCACTTTGCTCACTGCTCTACAAATCCCTTTGATGACTGTTCAGATTCGTCGATGGGCGCATAGGGAGCACTGCTGGCATCCTGAAAGAATTCCCGGAGTCTCGTACGTCTGATGAATTCCTCAGTGTCTGTTGCAAGACCCAAGAGGCAGAGTCACCACCACCAACACCAAAATGGACCCCATTCTGTAAACTTTTGTTATAAATGCTGCTCCTTATTTTCGTATTCTCCACAATTACCTGATGAAGGAGCAGCGCTCCGAAAGCTAGTGCTTCCAAATAAACTTCTTGGACTATAACCTGGAGTTGCGCGATTTTTACCTACTGGGCCGGGTTAACGTGAGGAAGGAGGATGTGTTGATAATTTGAATACAAAAACACATAAAAGAATGGATAAATCCCCTGTGCCAGGCAAGATATAACATCGGTTACTCCAGGAACAGAGGGAAGAGATTGCTGCACATTTGGTGATGATCTTTGTAACCTCACTCTCCACTGGAGTAGTTCCAGATGACTGGAGTGTGTCAAGTGTTTTTCCCTTGTTTACGAAAAGAAGTAGGGAATGCTGGGAATTTCAGACCAGTCAGTCTTACGACACTGTTTGGCACAATATTGGAGAGGAGTCTGAGACACAGGATTTATGATTACTTGAAAAAAAACTTGGTTTGATTTGAGACAGTCAGCTTAGATTTGTGAGGGACAGGTCGTGCCTGACAAACCTTATTGAAATCTTTTAGGATGTGACAAAAATACGATCAAGAAGTTAAAACAGTGGAGGTGGTGTACACGGATTTCAGCAAAACTTTTGAAAAAGCTTCCCCTACGGTCGGATCATTCATGAAACAAGGATACACGGGATACACGGAATTCTGTCAGTCTGGATGCAGAATTGGCTGGCTCATAGAAGATAAAGTTTGGTAGTAGATGGAAAGTATTCAGTCTGGAGTTCTGTGACCAGTGGTGTTCGGCAGGGATAGGTTCTCGGATTTCTGTTCTTTGAGATTTTTATAAACGACTTGAATTAGCAAGTGAAAGAGTGGGTTCGTACGTTTACCAAAGAAACGAAGGTTGGTGGGGTTGTGGATAGTTTGGAGGGCTATTGCAGTTTGTAAATGGATATTGCCAGGATGAAGAACAAGGCTGAGAAGTGGCAGATTGAGTTCAACTGGAAAAGTGTGAAGTTATTCACTTTCGAAAATCGAATTTGAATGTCGAATGCAGGGTTAAAAGCAGGATTCGTGGCAATGCGCAGGAGCAGAGCCTTGCTGTCCATGTCCATAGTTCCCTCAAAGTTGCCACCCAGGTTAATGGGATTGTTATGAAGGCATATGGTGTGTTGGCTTTCATTAGCAGGGGATTGAGCTTAAGAGCAGCGAGGTTGTGCTGCAACTGTACAAAACTCTGGTGGGGCCGTATTTGGAGGATTACGCTCAGTTCTAGTCACTGCATTATCGGAAGGATGGGGAGCGTTGGAAAGTTTAAAGAGATTAACTAGGATGTTGCTGGTATTTGTGAAGGGCTTATGCGCAAAGGCTGAAGGCCTGAGGATATTTTCGTTAGAGAGAAGAAGTTTGAGAGGTAACTTAATTGAGGCGTATAAGATAATCAGAAGGTTAGATAGGGTCGAAGGTTAGAGGTAATTTATATTCAAATGGTGATGGATAGCACGAGGGGACACAGGTCTAATTTGCGGGGTGACAGAGAAAGGACAGAATTCCGAAGTATCCAGGGCTCAGGTGCCTCTATTGCGCTGTATGTTATATATACTGTAAACTGCCAACACAGCGAAGGGCAGATTGTTTACATTTTGCAGCCTTTGTGAAACAGGAGGATGCAAGCCTAATGTTTCCAGAGAGAGTCTGAACTTTCTACCTCACAGGAGAGTGTCCGAGCAGCTCACATCCAACATGCAGATTGGGATTCAGGGAAGTGAGCAGTTCAGACGAAAAGCAGAAGAATCAGTTCTCCTCAGTTTCGAGCTGGGGTTTGAAGTTTATTTCAAATGTTTTATCTTGACTTCTCTTGATGCTCGCGAACAATCCCGCGGACTGTACCATCGTCTGCACTTCACAGTTGTTGCAACTAATTTGATGATCCAAAGGAAATACCCTTTCTCCTGATTCACCTCTGGTCTCCCACCGTGCATGGACAGACTGTTTTAGAAGGCAGGAGCTGTTATCTCACACAGTTCTTCACAGTCTCTTGTAGGATAATCACCTGCAGGTTCACAGAGTGCAGGCAAGCAATTGTTTTCTATTGTTTCTCTAAACAATTTGCAGGGAGGTGCGAGGGAGGAGGGAAGGACTTCTGGGAAGGTGAGCCGAACTGTTTAAACGACTTACTTCAGGCTCCGGGGCTCCATTTGCTGAGATGTGCGAGGGAGGAGCGAAGGACTTCTGGGAAGTTTGTAAGTTGGTGAGATCTAAACCCGAGACTCTACATCGTATAGCCTCCCTCCAACCCACCTCCTCTAGCCATACTATGAGTCTGTAAACTAGGTAAGTTTTCAGGTTTCTCTTTTTTTTTCTTCCCTTCCTTTGTTAATTCTGCGCAGGCTAAAAAAGTAGCGGGATATGGATGTTAGGGCAGTTGCATGTTCGTCCTGCAGTATGTGGCAGGTGAGAGACACTTCACATGTCTCTGCCAACTACATCTGCGGGAAGTGCACCCAACTCCAGCTCCTCGGAAACCGAGTTAGGGAACTGGAGGTGGAGCTGGAGCTGGAGCCGTTGAAGAACGGATCATCCGGGAGGCTGAGGAGGACATTGAGAGGATGTACAGGAAAGTGGTCACTCCCCAGACACAGGATAAGGACAGCTGGGTTGCTGTCAGGGGGTGTGGGGGGCGTTTAATGGGAACATACGGTCAGAGCCCTGTGGCTGTTCCACTCAGCAATAAGTATACTGTTTTGGATACTACTGGTGGTGGCACGGAAAGCCATAGTTGTCAGGTCTCTAGCACTGAGCCTGGCACTGTGGCTCAGAGGGAAAGGGAGGAATAGAAAGGCGCTAGTGATAGGGGACTCAATAGTTAGACGGATTTACCGGAAATTTTGTGGTAAGGAACGGGACTCGCAGAAGGTATGTTGCCTCCCTGGTGCCAGGCCCCGGGATGTCACATGCTTCTGAAGGGGAAGGGTGAGCAGCCAGATATCGTGGTACATATTGGCACCAATAATATAGCCAGGATAGGGATTGCTGTTCTGAAAAATGACTACAGAGAGTTAGGTTGGAAACTGAAGAGCAGGACGAGAAGTGCAGTGATCTCAGGTTTGCTACCGTTGCCGCGAAATAGTGAGATGAGGAACAGTCGGTGAATGCAGTTTATCACGTGGTTACGAGGTTGGTGCAGGAGGGCTTCAAATACCCAGACCATTGGGATACCTTCTGGGGAAGGTGGGACCTGTACATGAAGGACATGTTGCACCTGAACTGGAGGTGTACAAAAGTGCTGGGTGGGAAATTTGCTCGTGTGATTCGGGAGGGTTTAAACTAGTTTGGCTGGGGGGTGGGAATCATAGCCACATGTCTGAGAGGGGGTCAGTTGAGTACTAGACAGTGACAGATTCAATATATCCTAACAGGAAGGTTGCTCACGCTATGATACAAATGGATTGGTTAAAGTGCGTCAATAGAAAATAGACAATATACAATAGGTGCAGGAGTAGCCATTCTGCCCTTCAAGCCTTCACCACCATTCATTATGATCATGGCTGATCTTCCTCAATCAGTATCTTGTTCCTGCCTTATCTCCATACCCCTGGATTCACCTATCCTTGAGAACTCTATCCAACTCTTTCTTAAACGAAGCCAGAGACTAGGCCTCCACTGCCTTCTGGGGCAGTGCATTCCACACACCAACCACTCTCTGGATGAAGAAGTTTCTCCTCATCTCTGTCCTAAATGGTCTACACCTTATTATTAAACTGTGACCTCTGGTTCGGGACTCACCCATCAGCAGAAACATGTTTACTGCCTCCAGAGTGTCCAATCCTTTAATAATCTTATACGTCTCAATCAGATCCCCTCTCAATCTTCTAAACCCAAAGATATGGGCGGCACGGTGGCACAGTGGTTAGCACTGCTGCCTCACAGCGCCTGAGACCCGGGTTCAATTCCCGCCTCAGGCGACTGACTGTGTGGAGTTTGCACGTTCTCCCCGTGTCTGCGTGGGTTTCCTCCGGGTGCTCCGGTTTCCTCCCACAGTCCAAAAGATGTGCAGGGTCAGGTGAATTGGTCATGCTAAATTGCCCGTAGTGTTAGGTAAGGGGTAAATGTAGGGGTATGGGTGGGTTTCGCTTCGGCGGGTCTGTGTGGACTTGTTGGGCCGAAGGGCCTGTTTCCACACTGTAATGTAATGTAATCTAATCTAATCTAAATATACAAGCTCAGTCGCTCCAATCTTTCAACATGAGCTAGTTGAGGAGTGCAGTGGTTGGAATCTTTTTTACAGAAATAAAGAAAGTTGTAGTAATTGGTGGAGGCAACAGAGATAGGGAGTCGTACAGTTGCTGCTGGACCTTACAGAGATTGGGAAGGTTGTGAGGCTGGAAGCGTTTACAGAGATAAGTAGGGGGTAGGTTTTGGATGAAGTTAGGGAGATGGGGAGGGACGTAGGGGCTGGAGCAGGTAAAAGAGATAGGGACAGTTGTCGGGTCTGGCCGAGGTTAAAGTGATAGAGTGGTTTGGAGGTGTTGGAGTTTGGAATGACAGCGGGGTGTAGGGGCTGGAGGGCCTTCGAGTTAGGGAATTTGTTTGGCCTTCAGGAGGTTTGGACATCGGGACTGTTGTAGGAGTGGAGGACGTCAGCGAGATAGGGAGGGTTATAGGAGCTGGAGTTTAGAGAGATAGGAAGGGATGTAGGATTCAGAGGTGAGAGAGATGGGGGCGTGAAGAGCCTGGGAGAGATTGCATGACTAGGGAGTGGCTTAGAGCCTGAAGGAGTTTTAGAGCGATAGGGTGGGGTATCGGAGATAGGATACAGTTTAAAGGCTGGCAGAGTTGACAATGGTAAGAATGGTGTAGGGGCTGGAGGAGTTTACAGAGATAGGGGTTGGCATTAATCTGCATTCCAAATAAGCCAGACAAATGATTGAGCTAATCAAGTCCACACTCAGCTCCTTAGGGAATATATTTTAATATTCATCTGTTCAGATATGTTGATAGACACCTCTGGAGCAGATTGAACTTGAAGCAATCTTCCTAAATCAGAGGGAGGGACACTATCAGTAAGTTATAAGAGAGTTCTGTGTCCTAGGTTCAACACTTTTCAGCTGCTCCATAAATGACTACCCCTACGCCACAAAGTCACAAGTCGTGATGTTTGTCAATGATTGGACAATGGTCAACGCCATTCATCATTACTCAGTCATCGAAATAGTCCTTATCCAAAAGCAACAGGACTGCAAATCTTTGCCCCCCCCCCCCCCATCCACTGACACTCAGTAGCAGCAATGCCTGGTATTTACATAGTGCTCTGCAGAGAATTTATCAAGTTTCATTACAAAGTACCTCTGAATCTACGACTGTCAATAAGGGCAAGGGGAACATATATATGTTCAAGGTTCGTTCCAAGCTACCCACCATCCTGACATGGTTCTATTCCTTCAATGCCATTGTTTAAATACCGTTCCTATTGTTATTTTAAGTCGACCGACAGAGGTTCACTGTGGCAGCTCGCCACCACCTTCTCAATAGCAACAAGGGTTGAGAAATAAATGACAGCTCAATCAAATTCTATGAATAAATTCCAAAATATTGTCCATTTATGTCTAATCCTGGTCAGTGAGTTCTGTGTCTTGTGAGTGCAGGGGGTTGGAAGCAGTGAGTGCCTTGGTTTGTGCGAACAGCTGAAGGGTCCTGCTGTTTTTAGCAATCTGCCAGCATTTCAGAGACATGGCATTCAGACCTAGCATTGCACAGACACGGACTATCACATTCCACATAAATGAACTGTGATATAGACAGAGGCAATTGAAATGCATTCGTTTCTGACAGTAAAATGTTGAGACACAATGTGTTATTATTACCATCAAACTTACTGTGTGTGAAGATTGCACAATATTAATACAGGGGGCAATAAATATATGCCTACAAATTCCTTGCACTTAATAATAAACAATTTTCATTTAATAATTTGATCTTAATTTAATTTAATCTTAATACTAATGTAATAATTTTATTTTTATTTCAAAGACCCTTCCTGTGATTAGTGCTGTTTTTTCATCATGTTGTTGTCATAAGAGTGAGCTGAATAAATGGACGGCTTTTGTGCTGACTGGACAATCGAAAAGTATGTAGCATCCAAAAATGTCGAGACTTCAATTAAGGGACTTTGCTGTTAATGGTTAGAATAATGCTGAAAATATTAACATAGAAAATTCTATCTCGAGCCAAGCACAATGTAATTGGACTGGCCATCAATGTCGCCTCACAATTCTGTTTGCATACTGACGTTCTGGAGCGGACATACACTCGATATGGTTTGTGAGGTGTTCAATGTAAGGCGCCATCTGCTACAGGAGGCCATCGCCTTTATAACACCTTCATTCAGGATCGGGTCCAAGGTACAGAATTACAGAGCTTCGATGGAACACCAGAAAAGTTGAACTTGCAAGATATCCTTGTAGTCATGTAATGTTTACAAATGTTGATCTGCGTTTCGATCAGCACTGAGAACTGAGTCCAATGGCCTGTCTGCCGCATGCATTTCTTGGTTGACTAGGGATGTCTGGCACCATCCTATTGTGACGGATTGTGTGAATAATTGTCCAGCTCCAGTTTGGAAGCTCTCTAGACAGATTTTGGAGATGGCCAGACTTTCAGAGATTGTAGAGAGGCTTAGTAGCACTGTGTCTGAATTCAAATGTTTTCCATGCCGTTCTCAACAGCTTTCATGACTGCAAAATGGTGTGTTCGCTGATCTGAACATGAATCAGATGTTAGATATGGTTGCTGAATTGTGTAATTCTTAAGTCTGTATTCTGGTAATTGTTCACTTCAATTCTTTTCAACTGAAAACAATGACGCTTGGTTTTACTGTAAAATACGAGAGAAATAAAGTGATATCTCTTAATTGTGCAGAAACTAAATTGTCCTGCTGTATATTTTCCACAGACTAATCAAGCAACAGTCAGAAATTGTAAGAAAAGCAGGATTCTGTGAGCAGGACTACGTCCCAGGCAACATTACCATCCTCTTTATTCGGTTCCCTTCCACTGACAGGACAGAGCCAGACAAAAGTGAGGTTTTGTGGGGATAGTTCCTCGGTATACAATCAATATAGTGCTCAGCATTGATAGTGGATCCTGTGACTGGTGTATTGCACTTTGTCAGGTGATGAAGGAATAAATATAAGAGTAACATATAATTGAGCACATCATCAGTAATCCACCTGCTGCAGTTAGAACACTCCATTTAATATATTAGTAAGTGTTGCCATGGGACAATCCTTGTAAGAATTAAGGTCCATCTTCACATTTTGTAGTATCCTCACCATGTTATGTAACAACATGCATGCTGAATGGGGCATTTTTTTAACAGATCGTGCAACCAATCACAGTGGTACATAAGGTGCAGTTGGCTATCAGCAGCAGCAGAATCATATGCCGTAGTCGTCACATAGTCTGCAACCTGACTGTCCAGCACATCTCCCACTGTACAGTATCATCAAGCCAGTGATCCACCCTGATTCAATGAAGGACATTGTGAGTACAGAAGGACATGCCACTAGCAGCACCAGCCTGACCGAAATATGAGGAGACAACCTGGAAAAACTCTTTTTGTCTTCAACTATAAAACGGTACGATTTGCAGGCTTAAAAACACAAGCAAAAAATGTCCAGATCTATCTCTCCGGTCCCGCAGCATGAAGTCATAAAAGATATGGACAATAAAAGAGACCGTTGGAGGAGGAAGCTTGTCTCCACCAATGCAAACTCCAATCATCGGGGAGTACAGCATATCAGGGAAGAAATATAACTGATTCATTTGTAACAATCTACAATCTGAAGTGCTGAACAGATGATACATTTCGGCCTCGTTCACTAGACCCCAGCTTCAAAGAAGCTAATCATCAGACAATTACCAGTACTCCCCACGATACCACGAAATGGCTACAGACATTTGAAACTGTGATATAACTCCAGAGATTGCCACATCCCTAGACAAGCTGTAATATTCCATCATGATCACTGACATCCAATATCTATGAGATAAATTGTTCAAGTCTGTCCCACAAATAAAAAGCGGGGCTCTTGCGTTGCAGCCAGTCACTGACCATCGGTGAACAGACGACCAAATAAGTGTGAAGGAAGGTGTCAGCAATCATGTGACCAATCAGCATGTAACCCGCTCAGTGACGGTCAGTTAGTGTCCCGTCATGCACACTCAGCTCCTAACTCAATTGCAAACTTTATTGAAAAAAGTGAAATTCCAAAGGGGCAGTGAGAGTAAATACTTTGAGCATCAAACCACTATTTAACAGGGTGTGAAATAGGAGCCTCAGCAAGATCATAGTCATTCTAAATCTGTGTGAGGTATTCTCCTGGTTGGAATTATCACCAGCCAAAAACAAGGTTATTGTTTATGTCAGTAATTGGAGCACAAAAACAGCTCTGCAGCCATTCTTCAGGAAATCGAGTGTCCGAGGCTCAAACATTCCCAGCTGTTACAATGACATTCTCCCCATCTTAAGTACAGAATTGGGAATGTTCACTAATTATGCCATTTCTGAAACAGTCCACTTTAAAATGAAACAAGGCATCGAACGCATCCAGGTTTAATCTCACAGCTTGCCAGCAATGTTCACAACACAAAAATACTCGACAAAAAAGACAAAAAAGAAACATGCTATCCTCCTTTGATGTTCAAAAGGTAACCATCGGTGAGTGCTCGCCACTGCAATTATCAGCATCCTGGGTGCTATTATCAATCCGATCTTACCATGAACTATTCACATAAATAACACTGTCATCAAGAGCAGATCAGAGGTTAGGAATGCTGCAGTGAGTATCTCACATGATGATGGATTACATCCCCAAAATAACCCAGGACAAAACTAGTCCCTTCTACGAGCATCCATTCCCTGCACTACTGATGCTCATTAATAGCAGTATTTTCAATATACGAGGTGCTCTGCAGAATGATTATAAGGTAGCACCTTCGAAACTCAGTGTCACCTAGAAGAACAAAGGCAGCAGGTACATTAGAAAACCAGCTGTGGCCAAGCTCATCTCTTCATACGTTCAGATGTGATAACGTTTGCTCAAGAGTTGAAAATGCACAACCATTTATATCACACAATCAGAAGAAACGCAACAATTAGGCTGTCAAATGATAAGTAACGTGCGTGCCACACAGATGTCAGGTAATGACCACGACAAACCAACGCATCATTGCCATTTCAACATCCAAACTCATTACCAATGCTGAATCCAATAAAACGAACATTCTCAGATTTATGCAAGACAATATCGCTGCGAGAGTTAGAACATCAGATCAGAAATTAAGAATCATCTAGGTTGTAAATTTTCGCCTGTTTTGCCAAAGACTGTCCATTGTCTCCCCAAGTCAGGAATATGATGGAATAATCTCAACTTGTCTAAATGAATGCAGTTCCGACACTACTCAAGCAGTTTGACATGATTAAAGAGGAAGCAGCCCACTTGAATGGTCCCCATCTGCAATCACTCCCACAATACACCACCGACACTTGTCAGCAAGTGTGAGTACAATGATACCCGTTAAACATCACTATCGAAGGTCATTACTACTCACGTCTGAACGGAAATCGGCAGTGTTAAGGAAATAGTGAACACAATTGATTTGATTCAAATGCAAGAATTCGAAAAGACAAAACTAGACTAACAGCTGGGGTCCGAATATGACTCAGTCTCCTTTGATTCAGCTGGAAAGAGATTTCATGCAAGTCAACAGGAAACAATAACGATAAGATAAATCAGAATCAAAGCAGTGATAGGTATCCTGAGGGGAGATTAAAGTGATCTCAAGAACATGTGATCTCACAAAGTTAAAATCTTCTGCTGCTTATTCCACGGTTTCTTGGAAGTGCAGGAAAACACAGACAAAACAGCAAAACTTACATCAGACAGTGGGAACTCAGTATCGCAGAAACCTGGGATGAGTACAGAATGCGGAGGGGCAAGAGCAAAAAGAAATATGGAAGCAAACAACTTATTTAAAACGATGCTGGCAAGAAAGATGCATCAATCTTTAGTCGATTTCTTTTCAAAGCAGAGAACGAAAATAAGAAAAGAATAAAAGGCAAACAATGGTCGCAAAATAGAGTGGCAAAACGTTTGTATATCGTTCTGAATTTGAATTGAAGTTTAAAGGGACCTCGACAATATGGCCGATCGTGAAGAATCTGGAAGAATTGGCTGAAAAGCTTATCCACCCCTCCTGATCTTACTGCATTCAGGAAAACGTGGTCGGGTCAGAGCGGCAGGCTGGTTTGAATGGCAAGATTTGGGAACCATTGATGACAAGAGAAACGGTGAGTTCAGTGAAAAAGTAAAGAAGATGCACTTCGAAGGGCCTGGCAACTGAAGTCAGTCAGAGGTGTCAAAAACATTAAAAGCAGGAAAAGCGTAAAGAAAGAATTCGGAGGGCTCGAAGGTCCCAAGAAACGTCTTTGGCAAACAGTGTTATCAGGATTAAGAGGGTAGTCGGGGGAGAGTAGGGTCACTGAAGGAGAAAGGAGGTAATTAATGCTTGGAGCTGGAGGAAGTGGGTGAATTCTTTGTCGAATACGTTGCTTCGGAACTGTCAAAGCAGAAGGACATGATGGATTCTGAGTTCAGAGAAAGATATGGCGACATTCCAGAGTATTTCAGTATTTAGCAACGAAGGACGAGCTGGGTATTGTGAATAGCATGCATATAGACAGGCCTCCAAGATATGACGGTATATACTCAAAAATACTGAGGGAAGCAAGTGAGTAAATTGCTGTCGCCTGGTGCACAGTCTTTGTGTGCTCTTCAGTCACAGCGGAGTTTCCAGAGACGTGGAGATTAACTAATGTTGCTCCTCGGTTGAAAAAACGCAAAATAGTTAATCTAAGAAATGTCAGGTCGGTGAGTCTTATGTCAGTTATAGGGAATTATTGGAGATTATTAGAGATAGGATTGACTCACAACAGCTGCATCTGACCTGGTTAGTACTATGTGAAGCTATCACATCACTTTCCTTGTTTAAAAGATAGGAAGTAAGTAAGGGATGGCAGCAAGTGTGAGAGACGAGGATGGCTGTAGTGTCCAACTGAGTTTACAGAGATGGGAAAGTATGTGAAATTTACCGGAATATGGATTGTTCTGGGACATTTACAGGAGTATGGATTGTTCTGGAGATGAAGGAGATTAAAACGAACAGAATTGATTGAGGTTTTGATTGAAGTGAAAACGGAGCTGGACCAGCGATATCAATATTTTGGCAAAAAAGAACATTTTAAAATAAACCCTCAATGAAACCTGGTAAAGAATGACAGCGAAACAAATTATTATATGACTTGGCTTTCTGTGTCTATTTGTAGCAGAAGTAAACTCAGGGACGTCGACATGGCTGTCAGGCACATGAGGCCTACAGATGGATCACACACTGTGACAGGGCAGTGAATTGCCTGTCTTCACAGATTATGGTCAATGATGCAGATTCAAACCGCACCAGTTGAAAAATACTTCGTGTTTTTTTTTCAATTAAAACGTTTCAGAACGTGAGAATTTATACTGATCTGAAGCTTCTTAGAGTGGACCGCTGATCAAGAATTGATGCCTCGGCGTTGTTGGTTGTAAGGAGCCATTTCTGTTGTAACGACTTTCCTTCCGAATCAGATGCAGACACAGGTACAGAATAGGGAATACATTCAGAACTGAACAAGTCCGGGTTTACTTTACTTTTATAGCTATTCACATCGATTCTGGAAAACTTTGCCACAATGAGATGAGGACAGTCCCACACTCCCTTTCTTCCCTGAACGTGCTCTTACCTATCGTGGATCCGAGCTCCAAAATATGATGAGAGAGATGATAGATTCTTTCCCCAGCTCGTGCAGAGTACCAAGTCCCATTGTTAGAAGAGGAAGATCCCAGCCTCTGTAATGGGGATCTGCGATTGCAGGTTATTGCATTTTTGAAACCCACACCCAACCAGACAAATCCTAGATTTTTTTCTGTGTTCAAGATTTGTGTAAAGATTTGTAGCACTGATTATATTCGCCGTGGTTGTGGGTATGTTAGCCGAGCTAGGACGAATATTTGCAGATGCTTCATTCCCTGTCTAGGTGACATCTTCAGTACTTTGTATCCTCATGTGAAACGCTGCTGTACTGCGTCTTATGGAGTATATTTGATTCCGTTTCTGTTGTATCTAGTTGCATATTGTAGTGGCCAATACATTGAATCTAGGTCGAAGTATTTGTTGGTAGAATACATAGATGAGTTCCATGCTTCTCGGAAGGCTCCAGCAGTCCTCTGTTTGGCTTGTCCGATGAATGATGCGTTGTCTGAGTCGAATTCGTCATCCCTGTCATCTGTGTGTTGCTATTTGGGAGAGTTGGCCATGGCGTTGTTTACCTAGTTGGTATTTGTGCATGCGGATAGCTAGTTTTTTGTCTGTTTGCCACTGACTTAGTATTCCCAGAATTACGCACTCATCCATGGACTCCATCAACGCGTACACAGACCCATACCCAATGTTCTGGCACTAAAACGAACATCCGTGGATTTAAAAAAAAAGTGCTATTGAACTGCAATTGCATCGGGCCACTACCTAGCCTGGGATCTTCCTGTTCTGAAAATAGTCTTTGTACTCTGCACAGGCTGGGGAAAGATTTTATGATCTTCCTGATCGGAAATGGAGCTCATTCCAGGATAAGTGAGAACAAGTTAATGTGAGCGAGAGAATGTGAGAACTTCCTGATCTCATTGTGGGATTGTTTTCCAGGATGGATGCAGTTAGCTATAAGTGCCTAATGTACCGGGGTTTGTTCAGTTCTGAATGTATTTATCTATTCTATAACTATTTTTCGGTGTGCTCCTGAACTGAAAAAAGTTAGAACCGAAATATCTCCCTGCAGCCAAAAACTCCCAGGTATCAATTATTCATCAGTGGTCAACTCAAAAAACACTCAGATCATAAAACGTTCTTACTCCCTAAAATATTATAATTGAAAAATAAACATGCTGTTTCAAAAGGTGTGGATTGAACTTGCACTGTTGACCATAATCTGCGAAGATAGGTAGTTCAATTCCCCGACCACAGTGTGGGTTCCATCACCAGGTCTCACGTGCCTGGCTGTCCTGTCTCTGAACCTGACTTTTTTTCTGCTACAGGAAGTTGCAGCGCTATATCAGATGATAATTTGTCCCCTTACCATTTTTTTTATCAGGTTTGATTGAGGCATATATTTTAAATGATCTCAGATCCAAATATTCACCTGGCTGACCCAGCTCCGTTTTCACTTAAAACAGAAACTAAACCTATTCTTACTTTTGCAACCTCCTTCGGCACGTAGAATAGTATATATCCCTGTAGAATCTCCAAGTCTTCACACGACTTTCTATCCCTGTAACCTCCTCAGGCCCATAGAGTTATCCTGGTCTCTGCCACTTGCTGCCTTTCCTGAATTACTTCCTATTTTTTCAACAGGGCAAAAATAATGATAGATTTCAATAAAAGCAAACATATCAGATGTAGCTGTCATTACGGGATGGTGGCTAGTCTGTGGCCAACTGAGAAGTGAGTATTCAAAGGATTTCACCATTTTTACAGAAAAATATAAACAGGCCCAACATATTGAAGTGGTATTCCGTTTAAAGAATGGGATCAGTATCACTATGATGCAAATCAATTTCCACACTACACCTCCCTGCCCTCTCCCCTCATCCACATACATTGATCTTCTCATATATTCGTAAAGTTTGAAAACTTCAGAACATAACACAGTATAACAGTTGATCTAACGACAATAAAAGATATGACCCTCTCTCACTAGTGTGCTTTCATACAGCTGAGGAAGGACAGCATTACGACTGGGACAACACAGCCATCCTAGGACAAGCCGAGCAGATACAGGCACGAGAAATCCAAGAAGCATGGCATTTCAACTGAAACGCTTTCAACAAACACATTGACTTGGAGCCCTTTTCCCACCCCTTGAGAAAAAGAACAGGAAATAGCATCACTATAGAAAATGACATCACCAACCGAAGGAAACCTAAACATATAAATGTAAAACGGGCTTCAACACTAGAGCTTCATCCGGAGGGTCACTCAAGATGTTACCTAATATGGTGATGAAACATCAGTCAACGAACCTTCCAGATCAGCGAGCATACCTCCATCCAATATCTCTTCCATGATCCTATTGTTTGTTCTTCAAATTCATCTGATGACAAATTCCAGGCACGTTTACATTATGACTGGAAAAGAAAAAAAAGAAACTTGCTTTTCATATTCCTTCAAACTTTCCCCCATTCTCCTAAAACTATGCCCCCAAGTAAATAATATTTCCACCCTGGTAAAAAAAAAAAAAACTTTTCGACTGCATATTCTGTCCATGACTCTAAAATTTTTGTAAACATCTATCAGGTAGCCCTTCTGCCACTGATGTCCAATTGACAACAAACCAAATTTGTCCAATTTCTCCTCAGGGCTCGAGTTCTCTTACCAGACAACATCCAGTCAAATATTTCTAAAGCCCTCTCAAAGGGCCCAACATACTTTTGGTGATGTGGGAAACGGTACTCTAAACAAATATGCCAAATGTGACCGAAATAAAGTTCTTTTCAGTTGCAACATGACATGTTAATTTAATACTCTCTGCTCCGATTCGCGCACATGAGCATGCGACATGCCTTCTGGACCACACTGTTTGCCTGCTTTGCGACTTCCAGGGAAGTGCTGACTTGTACACCTCGATTCCTCTGCACATTGAAGCTACTTAGATTTCTTCCATTTGCTGTTTCCTTGCCTCCTGCTGACGACATTCCAAAAGCATCACCTCGCAATTGCACGGAGTAAATTACATCTGCCTCTTCTCTATCCAGGTGTCCACTGACCTATATCCTGCTGCATCCTCTATCAATCATCCTCATGATCGGTAACTCGGCCAAACTATTCACAGATCTCCAGTCAATAAATAAAAACAGACTTCTATCACTGTTCTGTCTGCTATGAGCATACAGTTCTCCAACAGTTTACCGATTGACTGCTGATCCAATTTGAATTCAACTTCTGTATGAGCCCACCATAATAAACCATATCAAATGCCTTGCTAAATTCCATATGGCAACATCCAGTCCCATGCCCTCATCAGTCACTTTTGTCACTTGCTCAAAATAGTCAATCGAGTTTGTGAGACACAACCTACCCAAATAAAGCAGTGTTACCTTTCGCCAATAAGTCGATATTTTTCCAAATGTGAGTAATCCCCTCTTTCTAAGAATCTCCAATAATTCCCTCCCACTGACATATGGCTCACCGAGCTCTAAATTTCTTGGACTGTCCGAATGTCAAGCAAGAACCGACATTAGTTATTGTCCAGATTTCTGGAACCTCTCCTGTGACTGAAGAGCATTCAGGGAGTGAGCAGAAGGGCCAGTAATTTACTTCGTCGCTTCACTCATTGTTCTCGAATTGACCCGTCATATCCTGGAGTCTTGTCGACTTCAATGCTTCTGAAACGTCCCAGCATATTCCTCATTTTATAAATACCGAAACGCTCTGTAATATCAATATATTGTTCTTTTCACTCAGCGTCTACCATGTATTCATCGTTATTGAATACTAGTGCAGAGTATTCAGCCACTTCCTCCAGCTCAACGTATTAATTCCTTCCTTGTCCTTGGGTTGACTTACTCTTTCCCTTGTGACCCTATTCTTCAAGATAAACGGGTTTGGGATTTGCCTTAATCCTATTTGTCAAATCCTGATGCCCTTTAGTAAATCTAAATCCTTATTTACGTTTTTTCCGATTTTCCTTTTGTTTTTGGAGTCCCCCGATTGTCTGCAGTTTGCAAACGCTTGGCTATTTTCCATTTTTCGTTTTGATTGAGCTCACAATTTCCGTTGTCATCAAATGTTCTCAAATCTGGTCGTTCTTACCACCCTGTTTCAATGATCAGATCTCATTTTCCTAAAAGTAGCAATATCGAGAATGATGGATGGGCTTATCAGAAAATTATCGCAGATTCATCATGGTTGCACACATTGTTCAAGTCCCCTTACGCTTCAATTTAAATTCAGGACCACCTATAAAAGCTTCTGCATCTACACGACTTTTCTAATGTTTACCTTTTATCTTCGTTTCTTTGTTTATTTTTGTTCTCTTCATTGAAAAGAAATCTGTGAAAAATTGCTTGATGCTTCTTGCCAGCATCATTTCACACACACTGTTTGATTTCTGATTTTCATTTGGACCCAACTCCTCCACATTCCACACTCCTCCTGGCTTTCTGTATTATTGAATTCCCACTGTCTGATGTAACCATTCCTGTTCTGCGTGCTCCTAGACTTCCGGGGAGCTCTGGATTTCGCAGCCACGTCCTTCTTACTTCGTGAGAACTTATTTTCTTGGAAACGCTTTAATCTCACCTTATAATACCTGCCACTGCTCCGGTTTGGATTTATGTTCTCATTATTGTTTCTTGTTCAATTGAAAGAAATCTCTTTGCAGCTTAATGAAATGAGACGAGGCCATAATAAGAGTCCAGCTTTTAGTCTAGCTTTGTCCATTACAATACTTATGTTTGCATCAAAAGAATGATGAATATTCCTTAAATGCTGCCCTTTTTCTTGCAGTCAGCAGTTGGTATTGAGTGTGGATGGTGCCCTGTGAGGAGCGTCATGATATTCATATCTGCTGGTGAGTGTCGTTGGCGGAGGAAGGGATGGATGCGGACTATTCAAGTGACCTGCACAGTCCTCAGTCGTGTTAAGCTGTTTGAGTATTGTTGGAGTTGCACTCATTCAGACAACAGGAGATTAAATGATCATATTCCTGACTTGTATTTCGGAGATAGTAGGCACGCTTTCGCATGAAATGAGAAAAGTTACTTGCTGCAGGATTCATGACTTCTGATTGATGTTCGCATGAGAGTGTCTAAATGGTCTTGGATAAACCTAAGAATGTTAGTGCCAATGGATTCAGCAACTGTATTCCCTTTGTATGTTGAATAGCGATGATGTGTGGTGCACGAAGGTCATTGTCTGGCATTTGTGTGTCACAAATCTATTTGTCACTTGTCAAACCAAGCCTGGCTGTTGTCTAAGTCTTGTTGCGTTTGGACTGATTATGTGATCTGATGAGTTGAGAATTGTAAAATCATGAGCAAACCTCATTCCTTCTGACCGTATGAAGGAAAGAGATTGCAGATAGCTGGTCTTCCAAATTGTCTGCTGCCTTGGTTCTTCTCGATGGCAGTGGGTTTATACGTTACTGTCTCTTAAGACTTGGTGCAGTGAATCTTGCAGATGGTATGCACTGCTACTGCTAAGCGTCAATGGTGGATGGAATGGATGTTCGTTGAATTGTTAGTAATTAAATTGACTGGTGGTATCCTTGCTTAATCCTGAGATGTAATCCATCCCAGACTTTGGCGAGTCTGCAGGTGAGTTACTCATTGCAGATTTCCTGGCGTCTGATCTGCTCTCGAAGACAATGCTGTGTAAATGACTAGTCCCGGGCAATGTCTGGTCAATGATGAGATCCTGGAAACTGATAGACACTCTGATGGGGACTCATAGATAATAATGCTATTGAAAATCAAAAAAAGGACAGTTTAATTCTTTATTACCATGTTTGTCTAATATTCGTGTGTTGTGAACATGACTTGGTATTTGTCAGACTGAACTGGGATATTTTCAATATCTTGCTGTTTTTGAACATGTTCCATTTCAGGAGTGGAACAATCAGTAATATTCCCATGCCTAATGTTGTGTTTGAGAAAAATTATTTTATGGAGGTGAAAATGGTTGAGCTTTTGGCACTCACCTTCCTGAGGAATGGCTGCAGAGCTGTTCCGGATTTCGAGTTACTGACACTGACAACAATCTTTTCCTGTTTGCTTATAATAATTCTCAACCAGTGAATACTTCACCCAGATTCTGTTTAAATATAATTATACTCAGGCTTATATTTTAGACATGCCCACATGTCTAAATGGTGCATCGATATTATGAATAATTACTCTCACTGCGCCTTTGAAATTCAACACTTTTGCAAGTGAGCTTGCAATGGGGTCAAGAGCTGCATGAGTCTTACGGGACACTAACTGACAGTACCCGAGGAGATTATTGCTGATTATTCACATTATTGCTGACACCTTGCTTCACATTCCCACGGTAGACTGGACACCAATGAGTCAGTGACTGGCTGCAATGCAAGTGCCATGTTTTTTGTATACAGGAGTCACTTGAGCAATTTATCACATTGTTGGAAAAGGGCAGTGTTTTGCCGGAATGGAACAGCTTGGACAGAGATATGGCAATCTGTGGACTTAAATTACAGTTCCCAGTGTCTCCAGCAACTTCTTGACATTATATGGATTGATTTGAATGGTCTGAACATTGGGAGTCTGTGATGCAGGGGACTACTGTTGGAGGACGAAATGAATCATCCGCGCAGCCCTTCTGGCCGAAGATTTTAAAAAAATACAGCTTTGTTTTCCCTGGTGTGCTCCGCACTCCAATAACTGGGAACTTCGTTATTGGTGGGCAATTTTCCTCCTCCAATAGTCTCTTTCATTGTCCACAATCTTTTATGACTACATTGATCAGGACTGCGAAGATAAATCTGAAGTATTGATTGTGGGATTACGGTGCTTTGTTCATCAGTGTTGTTTATGTTGTTTAGCATGTAAATTGTCCTATGTTGCAGCTGAACACATTATTAGCTTCTCCAAGTTGTCTGCTCATATTAAGACCTGGCTGGTGAGGCATCCAACATATTCTTCTGCACTCTTCATTGAATCAGGGTGGATCCCTGGCTTGATGGTGCGTATACCGGGCCCTGAAGTTGCACCTGTTTGAGTTGTACAGAGTATTATTCTGCTGCTGTGCCTGGTTCTTTGCACCTCATGCACGCTTCGTCATTAGTTGATCAATCTGTTTACAGACTGTCCTATTCAAAACACGGATTGCTGCATTATATTGTGGAGATCTATAAAATGTGAAGGTGACCCTTCCTCCCCCACAAAGACTGTTCAGTGTCCAGACTTATCGATATATTAAATGGAACGGTGTATCTGCAGCAGGCGGATTGGTGATGATGTGGTCAATGATACATTTCCCTTTTATTAGTTCCTTCATAATCTGCTGCAGAACATTCAAGCGAACACAGGATCCACGATCAATGCTAAGCACTATTTTGACGATATAATAAGGAGCTGCCTCTCTCTGCCTGGCTCTGTCCTGATAGTGGGATGGTAGTTTCCTGGCAGGATCGTAATGTTGCTGGGGTAACATTGCTTTTCACAGAATTCTGAATTACAGCCAATGTCTGACTGTAGCTTGATTAATCTGTGGGAAATTTAAGGCTCGTCATTTTTACTTGTTGTACACATTGTACAATGAAGTGTTAATATCACTATTTCTTACATATTTCAAATAAGACAAACATCTTTTTTTTCTGTTTAAAACAATTGAAGTGAATGATATTTTAAATTACCAGAGGACACAGCTAACGATTGCATCATTCAGTGACATACGTAAACATCTGATTCATGTTCAGATCAGTGAACACACAATCTTGTACTCAGCAAAGATGTTGAAAATGATTTTGAAAAAAAAAACATGAATTCAGACATCATTCTACTGGGCCTCACTGTTACCTCCAAAACACTTCTCATCTCCAAATTCTGTCCCGACAACTTCCAAACGGGATGTGGACAGTTATTCACACAATCCCTCACAGCACAGAAGTTGGAGACAGGGAACAACATGGAAATATGTGGGGCAGATGTTCAATGCACTAGCGCAGGGCTCAGGGATCGAAACGCAGTGCAACATTTATCAAAAACAACCTTGCAACACCCCTTTCCTGAAAATCTATCTTTTCTGGTGTATCACCTAAACTTGGTAATTCTATACCTTGAACCCGAATGAAGGTGTTATAAAGGCGATGGACTACTAAAGCATGTCCGCCTTACCTTGAAAATCCTAATAAACCAAATCAAGTGTATGTGAGCTTTACAACATCAGTATCCAAGCAGAATTGTGCAGCTACATAGACGACCAGATGAATAGGAAGTGTTTGGAGAGATATGGACCAGGTGCTGGCAGGTGGGATGAGATTAGTTTGGGATATCTGGTCGGCATGGACGCGTTGGACCCGAAGGGTCTGTTTCCATGCTGTGTATCTCTATGACTCTATAATAATAATCTGCAAAGTCTCTTTACTGAAGGTCCGAGATCCTTTGATTATACCCACTTTCCGATCATCTGGTATGCACAAAATGCACACAAAAGTTAAGTTCTCTTTCACAACAGCAATATGATGAAAATGGGATAAATATCACAGCACTGAAATGATGCATTATATTTTAAGACTCATGCGATTGCACTGGATGATGTACAGAGGATATTTATTAGGACGTTCCCTGGGATGCAGCATATCAGCGAAGAAGAGAATCTTGATAATCTTAGGACTTTTCACTTGAAGCAGAGAACGTTGAGCGTGTAAATAATATAGGTGTAAGATTGTGAGGGCCATGGACAGGGTGAACAGAGATCAGCTGTTCCTTTTAGACAAAGGATCACGAACAAGGGAGTATACTTTTGAAGTAAAGGTTTGACGTTTAGAGATGACTCGAGGATAGTTTCACGCCCAGAGAATTATGGGAGTTGGGACTGAAATTACTGGAGGGCTGCTTTCATGCGTAACCTCACAGCCGTTAAAATTTATTTGGAGAGCGCTTGTAGTGTCATATCTTTCACAGATAACGGCCTTGTGTTGGAAAGTGGGACTAATGTAGACCGTGCTGTATTTCTGTTCGCCAGGTTCTATGCTCGTGTGATGTATGGCTGTCGATGGGGAATCACTGAGTAGATTAAGACAGGACATATTGGTTTGTGGACAGTGCATGAACAAGGGTTATTAGAGTTAACTGTACTAGCTTCTAAATGTATGTCAGTGGGTAAGGTAGGAAACCAAGTGCTTCTTCCTCACAGTGTAAAACCAGAGAATGGAGAATGGAGAAAATGGAAATGGCAGAACTATGAAACAATTACCGAAATTTTGTCTTCAGAGAAACAAATGGCATTTTTAAAAAAGACAAACCAGCAATAGCAGAAAGTCTAAGTCTGCTGAAAAAATGAAATACAATGAAATTAGTAAATGCACGTTTCTGGAGAAATTATTGAGACTGAAATTAACGGGAGTAGAAAGAGGCATCATACTTGAGAAATCAACTGGTAGATCGATTATGGAACAACATTCGATTCAATGCATTTGGATTTTCGGAAAGATGTTTGGTGGAGCCCCAAGCATAGTGTGTGAAGTAAAATCATATGGGATTGGAGAAACTATGTGGACATTGTGTTATAACGGAAGAGCTGACCGGAAACAACAATTTTGGTAAAATGGGTCATTTTGGAGTGGAAAGCTGATGGTGTATCACAAGGATGGGTGGTTGGGTTTCAGCTGCTCACAATACCAATCAAACATTTGGTTGACAGAATCAAATGCAATATTTAGAAGTATTCTGGTAAACTGGGATTGTGCGTGAGTGAGGAGGATGTAATAATCTCCAAGTTGATTGAGACAAGGGGAGTGAATGGACAATTCGAAGGCAGATGAAGAACAAGATAAAACACTGAACATAAATACGGATTTCTAACCACTTAAGGGATGGGGAAAGATCAGGAGTATGGTGAAGAGACAGATGATCGGCCATTGTGTTAATGAATTGGGGAGCATATTTGATGCACCAAATAAACTACTGCAGTTTCTATTTCATAATTTCCGATGGTCAATCACATTAAGGGATATGTACATTGTGTGTGAAAATTGCATTCGGGAGATGTTTGGCCGTGAACTGAGATGGAGTGGGCTCGATGTGTTGAATGGCCTAATAGTTTCTGTGGAAACTATTGTGGTCTGTGGAAAAGCTCTGTACATGTTGTCAAAAGCTCTCAGATGTTAGTGAGGAGGTCTCTACAGTGATGACTGGGCAGTGCTTCCCATTCATTTTTGTGATACTGAGGCTTGTGACAGGTGTTCTGTCTGGTTTTAACCTTGAAGGCCTTGTAGCATTTTCTTTACAATTGATCGTCTTGCTTCGTTGTTTCAGAGAACATTGATGATTTTATCACGTTTGTGTCTGTCTTTCTTTAGTCAGTTAGGTCAGACGAGGAAAACACTCGAGTTTTGCTTCCTGTGTTGCTGAAGCAAATTGATGTTAACAATCGATAATGGTTTCGCAGTCAACATTACTGACAAATTTTCTGCGTTCGATATTTAATCGTCTTTGACTTCCACCTGCTGCCAGAGCATTACACTGGTCTGGGTTTGTAATCCAGTTGCATTTCCACAGCAGCACCATCTACACATCGAGACTTGTCGAAAACCAAACTGAGCAGGTTATTTCTGTGCTGGTTGACAGCTCTTGTCAAAATGATCTCCGACCAATTTGACTGTCGTAATGGGACTGAGGGTATGGTAATTAGTTACATTGTAATATTTTCCTTTTAGGGGACTGGACAGAGCCGAGCCATTTTCCACATTAACAGTTAGATATCAGATTTGGAGCTGGAATGAAACAACTTCCTCATTGACACGAATTGTTCTGTAGCACAAGTCTTCAGTCTTATTGCAGGAATCGTATCAGGGCCTGTTGCATTTATCGTATCTACTGTATTCAGCTGTTTCTTCATGTCTCGTGCAGTGAATTGAATCGGTTGTAAATTTGTATCTGACAAGGGTGAGGTGGATCATCCACTCAACACGTCTCATGCAGGATGGTGCAGTTACTACATCCTTGTCGTTTACACTTATGTGCCGGGCTACTCCATTATTTAGGATGAGGGTAGGCAGCCCGCTCCTCCAGAGAATTGCTTAATTGTCCATCACGATTGATGTTGAATGTGGCAAGACTTCGAAC
Source organism: Chiloscyllium plagiosum (assembly GCF_037043375.1). Classification (NCBI taxonomy): domain Eukaryota; kingdom Metazoa; phylum Chordata; class Chondrichthyes; order Orectolobiformes; family Hemiscylliidae; genus Chiloscyllium; species Chiloscyllium plagiosum. Next base: position 55,228,305 of record NW_028270177.1, read on the forward strand.
TTCCACCTCATCTGTTAGTTTTGCGATCGTTTCGCACTCTCTGTCCAATGTTAGTTCCAAATATTAGCTTGGAATGTAAGCTGTGAAATGCGGTACGTTTAACGGCTTGTCCTCAGTTTTCTGTCCCTGGCACTCACCGCTGAAACATCGATCAACTTGATTTGAAAATTGGCGTTTTGATACTATTACAGAGGTGGAGGAGGTATGGCGGGAAACAAAGGGTTTGGCGGCCTAATACAAAGGACAATGAGTGTTTTATTTGTGGTGGGAGAGGAACAGGAATGAATTGTGTGCAAATTAAGTTGTGAATGAATGAATGGGTTCTGGAGGAAATGTCAATGGAAACTACTGAGTGTAAGTTAAAAAAGATACATAAAACATAAGATCATCAGAAGGCCAGTAGGGAGGATATATGAATAATGGAGAACAGTCATAATTTGTTCATGTTGTGAAGTTATGGAATTGAATATTAACTCCTATAGTCCTTATTGTATCAATGTGAAAAACGAGGTGCTAGTCGAGTTTGGGTTGAGCTCCACTGGAACATTGCCGCAGCCCAGGACTAAAATGTCAGCATCAGAGCAAGGTAGGGTATTGAAATGGGATGCAGTAAGAAGGCCAGGATTATTCCTCCAACCGTAGTGGAAATGCTCCTCAATGCAGGCTCTATTTGATGTCGTCAATGGAAAAAGGAGTACATTGTGAGCAGCAATAGTAGGAGACTGGATTGAAAGAGTACAAAGAAACGATGCTTTACCGAGAAAGTCTTTGTTGTGTTTGCGAAAAAATGAGAAATGAATCAAATATCTGGCGTTATTACTTCTTAACAACCATTTCACGCTTCCTGGTCACCTACAACTTCTTGTCTTCTGCAACCCTCTCTCCTTAAACGGTGTCATGGGGATGGTTATATTTTCCATTCCTCTGGGACCCTCCCTGACTCCTTTGATTGCAGAATGATGACCAGCAATACCTCCACAATCTCGTGAGCTACCATTTGAACTCGAGGGTGGAGTATATCTGATCTGGTTGAGTTATCATCCTTGAAACCTTTCAGTTTCCACAGCACCTTCTCCTGAGTGATCGACACTGTCCTCACCTCCGTCACCTGACTCTCTCGAAGTTCGGTCTTGCTGCGAACGTCTTCCACCATGAAGACTGATAAAAGGTATGTATTCAACTCCTCTGCTATTTAATTGTTTCCCACAAGTACTCGAGGCCCATTTTCCAGCCGTATGCTTCCTTTTGCTTCCCCCTCTCCTCTATTATCTATCTAACATCCTCTTGCAAATCTCTGCTATATTATTAACAAGCTGAACTTCCAATTTCATCTTCTCCCTTTTGATTTTAATCATTATCTTCTGCTGGTACTCCGTCTTCCTCATCATCGGGATTGCCAATAATCTTCACCACATTGTATGTTTTGCACGTTTGGTTAATTGCTGTCTCTGACTTCCCTTATCACTCAAAGTTTTATTGTCCTCCCCGAGTATATCTCTTCTTCCTTGGTTGAATTGAAGCTGTGCTTCCAAATTATCCCCAGAAGCTTCTGCCATTTCAGCGTCAATGTCTTCTCAGCTCGGCTCCCCCTTCCAGTGCACTCTGGCCAGATATTCCCTCTTGTCTTTGCTGTTAAATTGCTCAATTATAATCACTTCTCATCTAAGTGTTAGCAATAGATATAAACTGAGAGAGAGAGCTTTAAGAGGTGGGATACGGGGAACGATTGAAGGATTTATTAATTAGGTACAAAGAGAGAAAGAGACAGAGAATGTAGATAAGGCGATAAACTCATAAAATAATATTTAAAAAGTTTACTGACAGCATTCGATGAACTTCCTTATTTCTTTTGGCAATCCCCATGTACTGTGATCCTTTGTACAGTTGGTATGCGACAGAGTAATATGATCAAATTCTGTGTCTGACGCAGCTATTTTTATCTCAAATTATATGACTGACAGCAGTTGTTGAAAGAACCCAGAAGGAAAATATATTTATTTCCAGGTAGATATTGAATTAACTGAAATAGTTTGGGATGCCAGGAGGAGGAATTTATAACATACGTCTTGATAAGTAGGAGGTCAAGAGCAGGGAATCCCAAGAAACGGCAATGCAAGACCTCAACTCAGGATCAAATAATGTTTTAATGTTTTATATATTTTCTACATCACATTCATCATGTTTTATTAAATGTGTCTCCGTTGTTCATTCTGAAGACCTTGTGCACATATGTAAAACCTTATCCAACTGCAAAAACACTGATTAAACAGAGTGTATTAAATCATTTTTCTGCATCCCATTTCGAATTATCCTGTTTCCTCCACATTCCCCTCGCTATTCGTTGTTGCAAGTGTATTCTGCTCTCTCCCTGTATTTTACTTTTTTCTGTCTTTCAAAACGATATTGATGACTGGGAGGTATTACTTCACTCTACAGCCACTGTCTGCTATTCTTTTCTTTTCCTTAACCAATGCCACGCACATTCTGTCCCTGACTCTTCACTCGCAATGAACACGGTAATTGTAAATGTAACATTTATTTTTGGGATAAGGCCAGAAAATCTGAAAAAGAACATAAAAACGTGCAAGTATATGTTTACAGCTTTACAAACAAATTATTGAAGTGCGTTTTGTTAAAGCGATAATGTTTCCTTATTAAAGCAATGAGAGGGAAGTTCATCAGAAATACACACTTTCTGTGTGTCTTCAGGGCAGTTTTGTCCAGACACAGATTTAAAACTGACAGCTGTTGTAATACCGAGGAAATGTCTATGTCGTAACAACCTCTCGATTGGCTCTTAGTAACGCAAGTACATGGAGTATTGCATGTGGATAACACAGCATAGTAATCGAGCCAGTGGAGAGAAAGTATCACCTTTCTCCTTTACCTCTAACATTGCTGGAATAATTGGAAATGGGCGATATGACAAATAGCCCCGCATTATATATACAAGTCATGGTTATGGTTAAAAGTTCGGCGAGAATACGAACTGTTATTATTCAAGCAGTAAACGGTCGCTTTCTCTGTTTTGGTGGTGTTCCTGCTAAGTCTGTCCCTGTCCATTTATTCATTCCGTCGACTATTCTGAACGCCATCGCTTTATCTATTCTCTATATTTGTAAAAAATGTAAGCTATTGTATTTGTTTTCAATCACAAAGTCCATTCCAATTCCATGCAAGTTATGCCCTTAACATACACACACCTGAAGTGGGACAAATAGAAAATAGACAATAGATAATAGACAATGGGTGCAGGAGTAGGCCACTCTGCCCTTCGAGCATTCATCACCATTCATCACCATAGCTGATCATCCTTAATCAGTATCCTGTTCCTGACTTATCTCAATAACCCTTGACTCCACTATCCTTCAGAGCTCTATCCAACTCTTTCTTAAATGAATCCAGAGACTGGGCATCCACTGCCCTCTGGGGCAGAGCATTCCACACACCCACAACTCTCTGGGTGAAGAAGTTTCTCCTCATCTCTTTCCGAAATGGTCTAGCCCGTATTTTTAAGCTGTGTCCTCTGGTTCGTCACTCACCCATCAGCGGAAACATGTTTTCTGCCTCCAGAGTGTCAAATCATTTGATAATCTTATATGTTTCAAACAGATCACCTCTCTGTCTTCTAAATTCAAGGATATACAAGCCCAGTCACTCCAGCCTTTCAGTGTAAGGTAATACCGCCATTCCAGGAATTGACCTCGTGAACCTACGCTGAACTCCCTCAAGAGCCAGAATGTCTTTCCTCAAATTTGGAGACCAGAACTGCACACAATACTCCAGATGTGGTCTCACCAGAGCCCTGTACAGCTGCAGAAGAACCTCTTTGCTCTATACTCAATCCCTCTTGTTATGAAGGCCAGCTTCCCTCTTAGCCTTCTTCACTACCTGCTGTACCTACATGCTTACCGTTACTGACTGGTGTACAAGAACACCCAGATCTCTTTGTACTGCCCCTTTACCTAAATTGATTCCATTTAGGAAGTAATCTGCCTTCATGTTCTTCCAACCAAAATGGATAACCATACATTTATCCACATTTAAACAGCATCTGCCATGCATCTGACCATTCACCTAACCTGTCCAGGTCACCCTGTAATCTCCAAACATACCCCTCACATTTCACCCTGCCACCCAGCTTAGTATCATCAGCAAATTTGCTAATGTTATTACTAATATCATCTTCTATATCAATAATATATATTGTAAAAAGCTGCGGTCCCAACACCAATCTCTGTGGTACCCCACTGGTCACTGCCTGCCATTCAGAAATGGAGCAATTTATCACTACTCTTTGTTTGCTGTCAGCCAACCAACTTTCAATTTAAGTTAGTACTTTGCCCCCAATACCATGCGCCCTAATTTTGCTCACTCACCTCCTCTGTGGGACTTTATCAAAAGCTTTCTGAAAGTCCAGGTACACTACATCTACTTTATCTACCTCACCCACCTGCAGAGATACATCTTCAAAAATTTCCAGAAGATTAGTCAAGCATGATTTCCCCTTCATAAATCCATGCCGACTCTGACCTATCCTGTTACTACTATCCAGATGTGTCGTAATTTCATCCTTGATAATAAACTTCATAATCTTTCCCACCACTGAGGTCAGACTAACTGCTTTCTCTCACCCACCTTTCTTAAAACATGGTACAACATTAGCCTACCCTCCAATCCGCAGGAACTGATCCCGAATCTATCGAACTCTGGAAAATAATTCCCAACGCATCCACGATTTCTCGAGCCACCTCTTTCAATACCCTGGGATGTACACCATCAGGCCGCGGGTACTTATCAACCTTCAGGCATAACAGTCTCTCCAACACCAATTCCTGGCAAATATAAATTCCCTTAAGTTCAGGTCCTTCAGCCACTGTTACCTCAGGGAGATTGCTTGTGTCTTCCTCAGTGAACACAGATCTGAAGTACCAATTCAATTCTTCTGCCACTTCTTTGTTCCCCGTAATATATTCCTCTGTTTCGGTCTTCAAGGGCCCAATTTTAGTCTTAACCAGTTTTTTGCCTTTCACATACCTAAAAAAGCTTTTATTATCCTTCTTTATATTTTTGGCCAGTTTACCTTCGTACCTCATATTGTCTCTGTGTATTTCCTTCTTAGCAATCCTCTGTTGTTTTTTGAAAGCTTCCCAGTCCTCCGTTCTCCCATTCATCTTTGCTATGTTGTACTTTGTCTCTTTTTTTAATAGATATTTTTATTAGAAATTTAACATTTTTACAAGTTTACAAAAATAAACAAAACTCTCAGATATAAACATTGATATACAATTAGCTCAAATATACAATAGCCAAAATTTAACAAAAATAAACAAAACAACAAAAAATACCGAAAAGAAAAAAAAACAAACAAAACTCAACTATCTACTAATCTAACCTACAACTAACCAGAGTGTATATTTAAGTCTCTTACATGCTCGGGGTGTGTTAGCATCAGATATAATAAAACCCGTATTCGTGTGGGATTCCTCCCCCGAGGGGCCGCGGACCAGCCAGGTTTGTAATCTCAATTAAATAAAAGCCCTTGTTAGGATAGCCGAAATATCTGTATTTATGTAATTCAAAAAGGGCTACCATATTTTATAAAATAATTCGGTCTTTCGGTGCACCATATTTGTAAGGAAGTCAAGGGGAATACATTCCATAATTAGTCTGTGCCAATTTGAAAGTCCAGGGGGGCCCTCAGCCGCCCAGTTCACCAAAATATTTTTCCTTGCACAGAAAGAAAGAATAGAAAATAGTCTCTTCCCGTACGTGTCCAGAGAGGGAAAGTTCGAAAAGCCCAAGAGGAGAGATACAGGGTCCACTTTAATTTCCGTTACTAAAATTTCTGTCAGGGTACTTGCTACTTTAGTCCAATATCTACGGATCTTATGACAGGTCCATAAGCAATGTACCAGAGTGCCCACCTCTATTTTGCATTTAGGACACATTGGAGATGCTCCTGCCTTAAATTTTGCCAATCGAACCGGTGCTATATGGGCCCTATGAAGTATCTTCAGCTGGATAGCCTGGGTTCTGTTACAAATAGTAATTCTTCTAGCATTTTCCCAAATATCATTCCACGTTTCTGTGGAGATTTCTAGTCCCAGATCCTGATCCCATGTTTTAAGCAGATTATCCATATCTCCCGATACTTCATCATGTAGTAAATGATAAATAGTACTGACGGAAGATACCCGCACTGGTCGTAGGAGACTACATTCTCTATCGGATTTATAAAGACTATCTAATAACGTAGTCTTCTTCTGTATATAATCTCGAATTTGGAAGTATCAAAAGAGGTCTCCATTGGGTAATCCGAATTTCTGACGCAGCTGTTCGAAAGACATCAGGACCCCATCTTTAAATAGATCCCCTAGACATGAGATACCCCTGGATCTCCAGAGTTTAAAAGTGGCATCTGTTAACCCCGGTTTTGAATCCCCATGCTCCCACTATCCCCCATGCATAGGGGGATGTCTTATGTGAATTACCCTCATTTTGCCGCATTATATTCCAAGCCTTGATTGTATTTAGTATGATAGGGTTTTTACAGTGATCTGTAATGATTTTCCTCTTGTCTGAGAATAAAAGGTTAATAAGTGGGTATTTTACTTGAGAAGCCTCGATGTCCAACCAGATTGATTGTGGATCAGACAAGACCCAATCAGCTATGTAACTTAATAGGGAACTTAACTGATATTTCCTAAAGTCTGGGAAGTCCAATCCACCCCTTGCCTGTGGAAGCTGTAGCTTCTTTAGCTTAATGAGGGGCCGCCTATGATTCCAGATAAAGGAACTCAGCCAGCCATATAATTTACATAAAGCCGTCCTCGGCAGCATCACCGGAAGCATTCTCATAGGGTCTAGGAGACGGGGCAGGACATTCATTTTGATTAATGCTATTCTACCCAACCAGGAAATTGGTAGGTCTCTCCATCGCTGGAGGTCCTGCCTTATCCTTTCCAATAAATACACGAAATTAGCCTTATACAACTGACCAAATACTGGAGTAATAAAAATGCCTAAATATAAGAAGCCCTCCAGGGACCAGCGAAAGGGAAAAAGGGATCCGTCCGCTAAGCGGGGTATCATAGCAAGGCCACCCATTGGCATAGCCTCCGATTTTGAAAAATTAATTTTATAGCCTGAGAATGCACTAAATGTATTAATAACTTGGATTAAGCGAGGTATGGGCATCAAAAAGTTACTGAGGAATAGAAGAACATCATCTGCATAAAGGGTAATTTTATGTTTACCTGTACCAATCCTTGGGGCCACTATATTAGGATCAGCTCGTATAGCTTCTGCTAGTGGTTCAATTATTAGCGTGAATAACAATGGCGAGAGGGGACATCCCTGACGGCAGCCCCTACCCACACTGAAGCTATCTGAGCCTAATCCATTGGTAACCACAACTGCTTTGGGATCACTATACAATGTTGAGACCCATTTGGTAAACACCTGTCCAACGCCAAACCTCTCCAATGTGGAAAACAAATATGACCATTCGACCCTATCAAATGCCTTTTCCACGTCTAATGAAACCACTACTCCTGGTATCTTTCCCTGATGACAAGCTTGAATCATATTCAGAGCCCTTCTAACATTATTGGATGATCTACGGCCCTTAATAAACCCGGTCTGATCCTCCTTTATAATATGTGGCAGTATCCTTTCTAGTCTCAGTGCTAACGTTTTAGAGAGGATTTTAAAATCTACATTTAGCAAGGATATTGTTCTGTATGATGTACAATCTTCTGGGTCCTTTCCTTATTTAAGGATAAGAGAGATATTTGCCTCTTTCAGCGAAGGCGGGAGACAGCCCTGACTATATGCATAGTTATACATGTCCATAAGTGGACCAGCCAGTATTTCTGTAAATTCTTTATAGAATTCAGCTTGAAAACCATCTGGGCCCGGCGCCTTACCATTTTGAAGGTGCCAAATTGCATCAACTATTTCTTGGGGTGTAAGAGGAGCATTTAGGACCGATACTTGTTCCGGAGTTAGGTCTGGAAAAATCAATTTTTTAAAAAATGACTGCATCCTCTTCGTCCTATCTTCACAATCCTGTGATTTATATAACTCAGAATAAAATTCTCTAAAGGTCGCATTAATCTTTTTGTGATCATGAGTCAAAATACCCGTACTTTCCTTGATAGACATAATAGTCTGAGGGGCCTTTTTTATCTTTGCAAGAAATGCTAAGTATCTACCCGGTTTGTCGCCATATTCATATAACCTTTGCTTTGCAAATAATATTTCCCTCGGGATGAGTAAGTGTAGTGTTTAGAGCTGTCCTAAGAGCTGTAATCCTTTAATTTAATAATAGAAGGTCTATCAGTGTATGTTGTTTCAGCCGCTTTTAAGCGGGCTTCAAGCAGACGCTGTTGTTCTCCCTTTAATTTCTTCTGGGTCGCTGAGTAGGAGATGATCAAGCCTCGCTTGTAAGCTTTGATGGTCTCCCACATCATTGACGCGTTGCTAGCTGTACCTGAATTAATTTCTAAAAAAGTTTTAAATTCTTGAGAGAAGTACTTTACAGATTTACTATCTTTCATTAGGAAGGGGTCTATACGCCAATGCCGAGGGGATGTCCCATTGTTCCTCGCCTTAGTTTCCATATATACAGCAGCGTGGTCAGAAATTGCTATATTACCTATTTTACAGGATGATATGGAATTTTAAAAAATCGAGGGGGCAAAAAACATATCAATTTTGGTATGACATTTATGTGGATTAGAGTAGAAAGAAAAATCTCTACCCTGTGGATGAAGACATCTCCATACATCTACTAATCCTAAATCTTTGTTCAGATCCATCAATTGTCTAGATCTGGGAGATACTCCTGCAGTACTCTTGAGAATCCTATCTATTTCCGGATCCATAATACAATTAAAGTCTCCCCCTATAATTATATGACGGGCATCAAAATCCATCAATTTTGAAAAGGCTTCCGTTATAAATTTAAAGGGGTGTGCCGGGGGGCAGTACAAATTTAAAATCCCATATTCCTCTCCATTTATGAGGGCTTTAATCAAGATATATCGTCCAGATTCGTCTTTTATCTGCTTTAGGATTTTGAAAGGGAAATTCTTCCGAACAAGAAGAACAACTCCCCTGCTTTTTGAGCTAAAAGAAGAAAAAAAGGTCTGATCAAATCCGCCCTGTCGTAATTTCAAGTGTTCTTTATCTGACAGGTGCGTCTCCTGTAGGAGAGCTATATCAACTCTTTCCTTCTTAAGATTTGATAATATTTTCTTCCTTTTGAGTGGCGAATTACTCCCCTTGACATTCTAGGTGCACCACTTAACCGACTGATCAACCATAATCCTCTGGGCCAATCCGAGACCCCTCGGGAGGGGGAACCCTATCCAGAACATCCCGAGCGTAGAACATGTAAAATTTACAAAAATAAAGCCTCTTTAATACACCCACAACAATACAGTAAAAAACTATTTCTAAATAAAAAAAAATAAAACGTATCTAAGTGGAGACTTTCCCCCTTGTTCCCAGGGGGCGTCACTTCCTCTCCAAAAGTCCCTCATATCCTCTCCCAACCAATGCCCCACCCTTGACCCAGGCACTCCTCAGTAAAATGAGGAGAATTCAAATATAATACAAAGCTAGAGTTAACAGTGAGCACCCTACCCCCACCCATACCAACACCTGGGTATATTTGGTAATGTTAATACCATATATAAGCATATAACTATAAAATTACCACCTCAACAAATAATAATTAAATATGATAATACAAAATAACGAAGGGAAAACAACCCCGCTCCTAGAGACAGAGGTAAAATTGAATAAGGTAACCACCTCCCCCTACCAACATTAACTAAACCCCCCAGCTTTTAAAAATATATATATATACACACATATACTTACATCCCTCATATATACATAAAATAATAACAGAAAACAACTCCAAGGGGGGGGGGGGGAGAAAATCAAATCCCTCTCCCCACCCCCCATGATAATATTAAACAGTAAGGTAAGAGAAAACAAAAGGGGGTGATATAAACCAAAGCGGGGGGGAAAGGCAGACCAACATCCATTATGTCTTACAGTTTATCTAAGAGAGTCCAAGAATTTCTTAGCCTTTTCTGGTGATCCAAAGTTATATACGGATCCTTCATGGTTAAAGCGTAACATCGCTGGGTAGCGTAAGGAGTACTGAATATTTAAGTCCCTTAAACGCTTCTTCGCCTCGTCGAATGCCTTCCTCTTTTGAACCAGAGCCGGGGTAAAGTCCTGAATAGCATGATCTTGGATCCTTTGTAGATCATAGCGTGGGGGTCTTTTCCGAGATTTCTAGAGGCTTCTAGGAGTATCTGCCTCTCCCTATAGCTCTGCAGCCGGAACAGGACCGGGCGCGGGCGCTGGTTGGAGCCGGGCCCGCGTATTGCGACCCGGTAGGCCCATTCCACCCTTACCTGGTCTGATCCAGCTTGCAGATTTAAAAGTTGTAGCAGCCACTGCTCCAGGAATAGTGTAAGCTGGCCTTCCTCTTCCCGTTCGGGAAGGCCCAGCAAACGAATATTTTTTGGGCGACCTCAATTATCGAGGTCGTCAATATGATTTTCCAAGGTCTGGACTCGCTGCTCGAGAGTCCGGACCTGATCCACGGCCGATTGAGCGGTATTTTCGGAGGTCGCGGCCTTTAGCTCCGCCCCTCCGACTCGGCGTTCAATTTCTTGAATCTCTCGGTCGTGCTTCTGCAGCGCGGCCGAGAACGACTCCCAACGATTTCTGGATTCGACAATAAAGGCATCGATCTTCGAGTCCAGCTTGGAAAGCATTTCTGCAAGGCTTGGTACTGTTGGTAAGTCCCCCGGGGCGGCTGTGGACGCCTCTGCTGCAGCTGGAGAGGGTGGGGGAGGGGTTCCTGCTTGCTGAGAGCTGCAGGCTCCCTTCCCTTTAGTCATTTTAACTTAGGATTAAATTGTTTAAATGTAATATTACACAACTAATTAAATTACACAACTATTATAAATGATTTGGTGAGCTTGGTCGGGGGTGGGTGACCCACTGTACCCAAGTCTTGGGAGGAGCACGAGAGACTCAGTCTGACTGGGTCGCCGCCATCTTGGATCCCCGTACTTTGTCTCTTTTAACTTTATATGTTTCTTAACTTCTCTCGTCAGCCACGGACACCCATTCCTCCTCCTAGGATCTTTCTTCTTTTTTGGGATGAACTGATCCTGCATCTTCTGCATTATACAAAGAAATATCTGCCATTGTTCCTCCACTGTCATCCATGCTAAGGTATTGCATCATTTAACTTTGGCTAGCTCCTCCCTCATAGCTCCATAGAAACCTTTATTCAACTGAAATATTGTCACTTCAGATTGTACCCTCTCCCTCTCAAATTGCAGATTGAAGCTTATTGTATTATGGTCACTACTTCCCAATGGCTCCTTCACTTCGAGATCCCTGATCAATTCTGGTTCGTTGCACAATACCAGATCCAGAATTGCCTTCTCCCGATTAGGCTCCAGCACCAGCTCTTCTAAGAATCCATGTCGGAGGCACTAGACAAACTCTCTTTCTTGAGGTCCAATACCAGATGTGTTCACAACCTCAGTGGTCAATTTTGGCTTGTGTTGATTTATATCTTCATATTCTCTCCATCGCCGAACGTGCCCACGACTACCTACATAATATTGCCAATCTTCACTTCTGTCTCAGTGCAGTTTGTAAATCCACCATCACCTTAATCTTTCCGGTTGCAGTTTTCTTCTGGTCACTCTCCGAGTTTCAAATATTTTGATCATAACAGTATTTCACTCCCTCCCTGGACGTCTGCCAGTTGGAAACTATGAAGCCAGTTTGATTCTAAAATGAGGTGGCCAAAGCTTTGTGTCACCTCTTTCAACATAATCTGTTAACTGCCACGAGGGAGAGGTCTATGCGGTCAGCGACCACGAAGTGACAGTTTCATTGAACTATGGTAATTGTTGAACTTTCCGATTAGAAGTGGGTGCAGTGCGCAGATATATACACAAGGTGACGTAGGCTATCCCTGCCGCTCGCTGAGGGAAACGGAGTCGTTCTGTCTCCACAAACAGAGATACAGAAAATATTCCAGAAATTTGACCCGACAAAGTGATTGATGAAAATGAGAAACAGGTTAGAAATAATAAAGATAAATTATTCAAAATTTAATTGAATTGAAGTTTGGGTAAGTTGCTGCATGAGATGGGCCCATTGCCGATTGTACAGGGAGTTGGCAATACAGCTAATTAAAGGTTAATAGAGTCACACAACACGAAAACAGACCCTTTAATCCATTCAGTACGTGAGAACCATAATACCAAACTTACTTGGTCCCACCTGCTTGCTCTTCGTCTGTATCACCCCAGACGTTTCTATTCATGTGCTTATCCAAAAGTATTTTAAACGTTGCACCTACAAGAACGAATTGTTGAACACCCTTCACAATTCTTTACATTCTGGAAGTTCTGCTTCCTGATAACTGAAAGAACCTGTTATATTCTGAAGTATTTAAAACGGGCGAGGGAGGGAAAACTGAACAAAACTAAATATTGGACAATTTAATGTTAATTGTCAGTAAAGTATTTGAATCGTTTCTAAGGAATATGAAAAACCGACACATGGGGAATCAGGATATGAGTTAGCAGAGTCAGCTTAACTTCACGAAAGGGAAATCATCTTTTAGAAACCTTATAAGTTTGTTGTGGGTGTGGTGGATTTCAATTTACAGAATAGTTCGACATGGTTGCTGACCATGTGAGTGAAAGTCAGTATTTAAGTGGGGTGGGGCACATAGATTGAGCATTATTTAATGAAGCGAATACAGAGAGCAGCACCGTAGTCTGGACAGAAGGCAGTTAATCATGAGATATCACATGAATCAGTATTTGGGGCACAGAAATTTACACGGGAGTTAAATGAGTTGGATGTTCGCAACGAATAGTATAGATCTCATTTATTATTGATTAAATGATGCGAGTCTCGGAAATGCTGTTCAAAAAGACCTGCATGTCCTTCAGCATGAGTCACCAGAAACAGCACATACACGTGTATAAATAATTAGTGCATATTTGATGTGCTATCCTTCACTGCATAATGATTGAACTTCATAAGTAAAGCGATCATCATGCATTTGTATTTCCGTGATCAGAGTGTATTTGGGGTACTGCGTACAGATTTGATGTTCAAGGTTTCTGTCAAGATTTGTAACTCGTGTGCTGCTTGCGATGGTTGTGTGCTTTATTTGCAAACGTTTCGTTTCCTATCTGGGTGACATTTTCAGTGGTTTTGAGCCTTGCGTGAAGCGCTGCTATACCGTGGTTTCTGGAACTTATGTCCTTACGTTCCTGCTGCTTCTGGTTGCCAGTTCCAGTTGTTAGTTTTAGATGGCAATATATTGGGTACGGATCGGTGTGTTTGTTGACGTACCCTTTGGATAAGTGCCATGTCTCTAGGAATTCTTTGGCTGCCCTCTGTCAAGCTAGTCCAATGCTCATTGCACTATACCAGTAGAATTTGTGGTCTTCTCATCAGAATTTACGGCTACTAGGGACAGTTGGCCGTGGCGTTTCGTCGCTCATTGGTGTTCGTGGGTGCAGATTGCTACTTGTCTGCCTGTTTGGCTAGTATTTCCTTCCATGCCATTTTTGCATGGAATCATTTCAATTCAGTTAGTCTTGCACGTGTTGGGTATAGTGTCTTTTGTTCGGGTGAATTGTTGATTGAGGGAGGTTGTCAGTTTGTAGGCTGCCATGAATTCCACATTACGAATACTCAGCAGGTTTGATCTCGTTTGAAGGGAATGATCTCCTTACCGCAGGTACAGACATTGGTAACATGCGGAGAGAGTGAAGAAAGTGTGTGTTTATTCAGTAGACCTGTGAGAGAAGAAGAGATGATTACGATGAAACTTGACCGGCGGCTGGGATCACTTGTTTCCCAAAGAGAAATTGAAAGGCTGAAAAACGCATGTTTTGCTCAGGACTGATTGATGTGATTTATAGTGACGTGAACCTGAGTGCAGTGAAAACATTGCTTGTGAGCAGGAGGGACAGATCACAGTGAGCAAGAAAATGCAGATCACCGGGTTAGTGAACTTGAACAGAGTAAGGAACAAAGATTACACGCCACAGGGCGGCACGAGACAAGATCAATATGAACAATACCAACGTGATTTGAAGTTAATGAGTCAATTCATCAGTCTAATTCGGATTTCCTTGTAGTTTATGTGGATCTGTGAGCCCCATAGGTATTGAGAGAGACGTGCAGGCTCCAAATGAACATTTCCCACGTTAATGTGCACTTGGTGTGTGTGATCCTGCAATGGACGTAATGCTATTTACAAACCCGACGCCAGCCACAATACATTTCTTCTGAAACAGTTAACATTCCCACAGCTTCTGACCTACATAGAAAAAAACAGTCTATCTTCTCAGAGATGGAAGATGCCTCCTTGAAACCTCACACAAAACATTTTGCGCCCGTCCTCACTGCCAGCAAAACACATTAAATTCCTCCCTGTGTACCACGGGCAACTGAGTCACATTGTCAGTGAATGTTTCCTGTCTGCTATTCTCTCTGAATTTTCTCTTTATGTTTTGTTTTTGCCTCTTTGATTGGAGAATTGTGTTTGAGAATCTGTATCAGAATTTTCCTTTTGTCAAGGGGTGTGTTTTTTGGAGATTCCTTTATTAGAAAAAGGAATTAATAAAAATTACTGTATCCATTACTCTGTTAAGTATTCCAATAGAGCAAAGTTACTAAAAAATCCTCTTTATTTGGTTGCATTTTGGCGATAGTTTTTTTGAAAAATAAATGTTGTTCTGCTTAACACTGAGTAGTTTGACCAGTCACATTGCATCTGAAATATCAACTTTACATTTACCTTTAAAATAAGAAAAAAAAAGGCTCTGGGCTACCATTTTAAAATATTTTGGAGCTGCTCTGCTGTGGTCCATCTTCTTCCTGTGTAATAGGCTGGAATGATTTAATTGACTATTCCTCTTTTTTTTGCAAAGGTTTCAGTGGGCTGACTGGTGTCGTCATATTCCAGTGAAGTGAGCGTGATGTGCTGATTAAACTCTTCATTTTTAACTGTGAAATTGTGCGGTGTCTAGCAGTACTGTTACAAGAATGTTAAATGCCCTTTAAGAGCACAAGCTTGAATGTTGCCTCGGTTTGAGTGCATGTGGAACAGCGTGCTTCAAGTGCAAAGAGGTAACATATTGTTCTGAACATTGTGTGATCTTCACTGACCAGCCCCACATCTGATCTTTTAGTTGGGGAAAGAATTTGAAGAAGTGGCTGAAGGCGTTTGTGCTGAGGATGCTACACTGAGGATCTCCTGCAGAATGCCACAAAACTGGAAGGATTGACATCCACGAGCCATACACACCTTCATTGCTGGCACAATTGACTCCAACCAGTGAGGAGTTTATTCCCATTCAGTTCCATATTGTTTCGCTCTTTGAGGTCATCTTCAGTCAACCAGTCCTTAATATCAGTGTCAATCACTCTTAGCCAAACACTGGTGTTCTTCACGTTTGTCCATATAAGTAGGTCATGATACAGTAGCAGCCAGTGTGTTCTTTCTAACAGTGATTAGTGAATGTCACAAATTCTCTATTCCAAAGTGTTCAGGGAGCTCGGTCACTGAAAATATTTAAAGAGGATGTAGACGAATGTCGACTTGTCAGAGAGTTGACGGCAAGAAAGAATTGGACATTTAAAAGGGACATGTGAAATAGAGCAGATCAGCCAAGAGTTTATTAAAGGGAAAGGCAGGCTCGGGGGAACGAACGACCTGCTCCTGTTTCTGATGTTTCATATTCTGTTATCGGAAAGTTAGTGGGAGTTGTTTCCCTGGAAGTTCTGTTGTTGAAAGTTGCAATCACAGAGAAAAGAGGATTTTGTGAGCCAGCTCTGAGTGAGGTGTCAGGGATATCATCACAGTCTCCAACTCGGTCTACAACATGCCCAACAAATGACTCAAAAGATACAGAGAGGGTAGGCTTTGTGAAGAGAAATGGAAGGTCGCTTTCGCAATAAACTGCGTTTTCCAATTACTTTCTCCACATCACTCCAAATCATGTGTGACAGTGTTGAAGGGCCAAATGGTGTAATCTCTTTTTGTGTCCCAGCCTATAGGAGTAAGTGACCCCCAACGGCTGCTTTCTTTCAAGTTTGAGGGGCTGAATGGAACAGAGGAAGACAGCAGGAGTGGTTCAATATACACCTTGCGCCGTCTCCATCAGACCCTTGGATCATGGCAAATCAGGTTCTGGGCTCAGCCCCACTTTTCTGTCGGTATCCTATTGTCCGTGACTTTGCATGCTAATTACTTAACTAATGCAATTTTGAATCAATGTTTGCACTGAGGCAGCACGAACATCTGGGGAAGAGAACTGCCACTCGAAAGGCTCTTGTAAAATGTATCTGTATCTGAATTATGGAATCAAAATTTCATCCAGCACTGAAACAGACTATTTCCTCGAACCTATCAATGATGTACAGATAGAATAAAGAAAGGACTGCAGATGCTGGAGATCAGAGTGGAGTGTGCGGTTCTGAAAAAGCACAGCAGACCAAGGAGAAACTAAGTAACAGGAACGCGTCGTGCATAAGACCTGCATCAGGAATGAAGTCTTGTAGAATGGAGGCTACGTGATGTAAGGGTGGCGCAGTGGCTAAGTCATTAGCACTGCAGTCTCATAGCGCCAGGGACCTGGATTTGATCCCAGCCTCGGGTGAATGTTTGCGTGGAGTTTTCGCATTCTCCCTGTTCTCCGGTTTCCTACTACAATCCAAAGATGTGCAGTTCAGGTGAATTGGACCTGCTAAATTGCCTATAGTGCTAGGTGCATTCGCCAGAGGGAAATGGGCCGGGTGGGTTAATCTTCGAAGGATTGGTTTGGGCTGAAGGATCATTTTCTGCACTGTAATGAATCTAAGCTAATAAATGGGAGGGGTGATGGGCTCGGTAGAATGTAGCTGGGGCCCATCTATCTGCTCTAACCCACCTTCCTTTACATATCCTACTCCCAACTATACTCACCACACTCCCAGTTCCATATCCCTCCTATTTATCTCTCTGTGCCCGGCCCACAATTCTCATTCCTGATGAAGGGCTTCTGCCCGAAACGTGATCCTACTGAATTCTGCCTGACCTGCTGTGATTTTCCTGCACCACAATCTTCAAGCTGACCAGATATTCTAATTTGACCATGCGCCATCTTCCAAAATTTCTCCACCAATTCTCCTATTCATATTCCTATCCGCATACCTTTTATATGAGTAGTCGAGTCTGCTTTCATCACTTCCTCTGGAAGCACCTTCCGTACTTCCACAATTCCGCATGTAACAGTTGTCATTAATGTACCCTCTAAATCATTTCCTGTTCACCTTCAACTCACACCGTATGTTCTTGAACTCCATTATCTTGGGTAACACGTTATTCTCATGATTTTATAAACTATTACAATATCACCCCTCCCAAGTCTTCGATAATCCAGGGGGATACATTTCTGCATATTTACGGTGTCACTGTCGCTCAAAACTTCCAGTCCTGTAACGTCCTTGTCAATTTTGTCTACACCCTGTCACATATAACAGCATATAAAGCCAACCGAATTGCGTGCAGGATTCTTAAAGTGGCCTCACCAACGTCCTATACAAAAGCAACATGCCACCCCGAACTCCTATACTCAATGCTCCGATCCAATAGTGCAAGCGTGTCAAACGCTTTCATCACTGACCTGTCCAATTGTGACTCTACTTACAAGGAACTATGCGCCTTCAACCCTATTCTCTTTATTAAGTAACACTCGCCAGGATCTTAACATTAAGAGTACGATCCATGCCCTGATTTGACTTTCCAAAATGCAGAACATCACATTTATCCTTGTCCCGTTGGCACATTTTATTACCTACTCTATGGTAATCATCTTGACTGTCCACTACATTACCATGTTGATGTCATCAGAAAACTTACGAAACATGCCTCCAATATTCATATCCAAATCCTTTATATAAATGATCAAATGCAGTGAAGGCAGTCCTGACTGTTGTTGCACACCACTCGTCGCAGACCTCTATTCTGAGAAACAACCCTCTCCCTTCAAATCAAATGTGAATCAAATTGTCTAACTTCCCTTGGATCCCATGCGCCTTCCCCTTCTACCTACTCATCGGAACCTTATGAACACCTTGCTGAAGTCCATACTGAAATGTCTGCCACACTGCCTTCATCAATCTTCTTTGTCAACTCTTCAAAAAACGCAATCAAATTAGAGTCAAAGAGTCGTAGAGGTGTACAGCATGGAAACAGACCCTTCTGTCCAACCCATCCATGCCGACCAGATATCCCAACCCAATCTAGTCCCATCTGCCAGCACCCCATATCCTTCCAAACCCTTATTATTCATATACCCATCCAAATGCATCTCAAATCTTTCAATTTTATCAGCCTCCACCGCATCCATACAGGGACCACACTCTGCGTGAAAACGTTGAACTTTTGGTCCACTTTAATATCTTTCCCCTCTCACCCGAAACCTAGGCCCTCTAGTTCTGGACTCCACGACCCCAGAGAAAATACTTTGTCTATTTATCCTATCTATGCCTCTCATAATTTTGAAAACCTCTATAAGGTCACCCCTCAGCCTCCGACGCTTGAAGGAAAACAGCCCCAACATGTTCAGCCTCTCCCTGTAGCTCAGATCCTCCAACCCTGGTAACATCCTTGTAAATCTTTTCTGAACCCTTTCAAGTTTCACAACATCTTTCTGATAGGAAGGAGACCAGAATTCCACGCAATATTCATACAGTGGCCTAACCAATGTCCCGTACAGCCGCAACATTACCTCGAACCTCTTGTACTCAATACTCTGACAAATAAAGGAAAGCATTCCAAACGCCTTTTTCACTATCCCATCTACCTGTGACTCCACTTTCAAGGAGCTATGAACCTGCACTCAAGGTCTCTTTTTTCAGCAGTACTCCAGAGGACCTTACCATTAAGTGCATAAGTCCTCCTATGATTTGCTTTCCCAAAATGCAGCACCTCGCATTTATCTGAATAAAAGTCCATCTGCCACTTCTCAGCCCATTGGCCCATCTGGTCCAGATCTTGTTGTAATCTGAGGTAACCCTCTTCGCTGTCCACCACACCTCCAATTTTGGAGTCATCTGCAAACTTACTAACTCTACCTCTTATGCTAGCATCCAAATTATTTATGTAAATGACAAAAAGCGAAAGGCCCAGCACCGATCCTTGTGGCACTCCACTGGTCACAGGTCTGCCGTCTGAAAAACAACTCTCCACCACGACCCTCTGTCTTCTACCTTTGAGCCAGTTCTTTATCCAAATGGCTAGCTCTTCCTGTATTCCATGATATCTAAGCTTGCTAATCAGTCACCCATGGGGAACCTTGTCGAACGCCTCACTGAAGTCCATAGAGATCACTTCTACTACTCTGCCCTCATCAATCTTCTTTGTTACTTCATCAAAAAACTCAACCAAGTTTGTGGTACATGATTTCCCACGCACAAAGCCATGTTCACTATTCCGAATCAGTCCCTGCCTTTCCAATTCTGTTTTCCTTCCTATCAGAAGGGCGTTGTGAAACTTGAAAGGGTTCAGAAAAGATTTACGATTTGTTGCCAGATTTGGAAGATTTGAGGGAAAGGGAGAGGTTGAATAGTCTGCGGCTGTTTTCCCTGGAATGCTGAACGTTGAGGGGTAACCTTAGAGTTTTATAAAATTGTGTGGTGCATGGATAGGATAAACGATCAAAACCTTTCCCTGGGTTTGCACAGTCAAGAACTAGAGGGCACAGGTTTAGGGTGAGAGGGGAAAGATATTAAAGTGGATCTAAAGTTCAACGTTTTCACGCAGAGTGTGATTCCTGTATGGAACAAGCTGCCAGAGGAAGTCTTGGAGGCTGGTACATTTAACACGCATGTGGATGGGTATACAAATAGGAAGTGTTGGGAGGGATGTGAGCTTGGTGCTAGCATTTGGGACTAGATTACGTTCAGATATTTGGTCAGCATGGAAGAGTTGCACAGAAGAGTCTGTTACCGTGCTATAAATCTGTGTGATTCCCAGAACTTGTTTTTAAAGTTGTATTCTCAGGATAGCTTTTAACAATGCGCATCATGTCAGCTAAGAATCATGCGTTGAAGTTGTGAAGTTAAAGAAAGTCTTTGTTCCAATTTCAGTTCAGACTCTTTGGATTTCTGAAGTGGGGGTTACAAAGCCTTGTATACATTTATATCGTTTTTCAGTAAAATCAAGCAAAATTCTGCAAATACAAATTCACCTCACAAACCTATTTGTGTGTGCATGCAGGGGAGACTGAATGTGTGTGCACGTGTGGGTGCGTCAGTGTCTGTGAGAAGGTGTGTGTCTTTGTGTATATAATGGAGTATACGTCTGTGGGAGGATGCGTGTATGGTGTGATTGTAGGGTGTGCATGTGTGAGCGTGTGTGTTTTTGAGAGAGGGCCTATATGAGTGTGAGTACGTGTACTGCAGTGGGGTCATCTGTTGTGTGACATGAACCCATGATCCCGGTTGAGGCTATCCCCCTCGGGACCGAACTTGACTATCAGACTCTGCTCAGCCACTCTGTGTTTTTGCTTGTCCCAAGGTCCGTCTTGGAGAATGGTCCCCCGGAATGTTGGAGGCCCAATGTGCCTTACTGCTAAAATGCTCACTGGCTGGTTGGGAATTCTCCTGCCGGATGATTTTTTGCGGTGGTCCATTCATCCATTTCAGAAGCCTTTTCTCATTCTCGCCAATTTACCATGCCTCAGGATATCATTCCCTACAGCGTGTGTGATAGACCACGTTGGCCGAGTTGTATGAGCACATCCCACATAAGTACTCAGACAGTACATCAATGAACGAATGGATATCACATTCTGTACTCATCACTCCCCGGAACATTCTATCACTGACAATCCAGTAATATTCTGTACTCAATATTCTACAACAGCCATTCCCTGGAAGATTCTATACCCAACATTCTAAACCTGACAATCTCCGGAACATTCTATATCCATAAATACATACCTGACATTCTCTGGAACATTCTATCCCCGACTTTCCGCAGTACAATTTGTAACTGTCATTCTCCAGAACATTCTATGCTGTACATTGGCCGGATCATTCTGAAACCAACATTGCCCCAAAAAATCATACACCCGAAATTCCCAGGAAGATTCTGCAATCGACGTTCCGAAGAACATTCTATAACTGATACTGACTGGAACATTCTATAACTGACATTCTTCGGAACATTCTATAACTAACATTTTGTGGAACCTTCTATCCCTGACATTATTTGTGAACATCCGAATGTCAATGAGTTGAACAAAAGATAAGATCCCGAGGGAAGACATCCAGTTCTTGGGAGAAGGAGACATTGTTCCGAAGTCCCCTCAGGTTGTTAACGTTTTCCCTTCGTTTAAATTTCATCACGACACAGGATCGACCGTAAGTTAACCTAAAAGACAGAAATTTCCAGCGTCCGTTTGTCTTCGAGGAACCGGGAGAGAATCATTCATGACAACAACGTTTTCAAACCGTATTAGAAATCGTGTTTGCTCCCGAATGATCGAGTCTCTGGGAATGTTCTAGAAACCATCTGTTCTTATGGATGTGTCTTGGTGTGTTTGCGGAGGGAGAGGTTCTTATGTTTCATGACACATTTTTGTCAGTAATTCACATCTTCCCATTTGTTATTTTATGAATTCGCCAATTATTTTAATAAATCTCATAATACAGTGACATACTTGAAAGTTTCACGGGCACCTCAATCAAACTCGTTATATTTCCTCCAGGTTGCTGGATAATGTTTTGCATTCATTCCTCGCAGTTAACGTATTGAAGATCTGCATCCTCGTTTATACATTGGCAGCCCTTACCTATGGGGCATGGCAGTGATGGATATACTGGTTATTATCCTCGACTGGTTATTATTGATACACGTCCCCATTGTTTATCGGGAACAGTTTTATTTCCTTTACTTCATCCCCGTGTGTATTTTCCACGCTGTCCAGCTTTGTGCAGCCACTGGCTGCTGTTGTTTCTAATTCACCCTCACTTTCACCTTCGATCGATTTGTGGCCATTTGTTCCAAGAAGCTCAAACGTATATCATGCGGTGAGAAAACTGCTGCTATGGTTTTGGGAACAGTGACTCCGCTGAGCTTTTAAAATAGCATTTTTGGCATTGTATCCTCAAAGCCCGATATTACCTGGGTAACATCCCGTGGTGTTATGATGTAACAATCAAGTTCCGCCTGGACATTCTAACTCCAGCAGTCTGATTTCTCCTGATTCTATTGCCCAATGTTTTAACCGTCAGAAACATTTCAGTGACCAGCAGAGCCCGCAGGAGATTCCAGGCTATTACCAATGGGGATCATCAGTGAGATGCAGAAAAATGAAGCCAAAACAAAAATCCATCATCTTACTGTTTGTGACGTCAGCCAGTTTCATCTTTTTGTGGTAACGTTAATTGTGTATTCTGTATGGAAGCGGATGCATGAATTTGGGTATAGATATATGCTTCGAGATGTCTGTGTGCAGGAAGTGGGCTTCATGCTGCAGCTCCTCAGTTGCTACACAAGCACCACAATTTATTCCGTGACTCAGACAAAAATCAGATAGCAGCTGAAAATTGTGCGGGGATATCCTTTTACACAAAATCATCCATCAAATTCACTCATGAATTAATCCGACCTGGATTTACTCATTTCAGTTCAATTTTTAAGTAATGCAGTCGCCTGTCGCTGTGGTAGCAGTCGGAGGGTAGTGCTGGTTTGTCCAACCTGTCAAGCTGTGTTACAAGTACACATTTCAATGTTTCTCTCAACTCAGAGGCCAGGGAGCAAAGGAAACATTCCATTGACTGTATCGATCACTTCAATTTGTAAGCAATAAAAATATTCATTAAAAAGTGCCGGGCAGAAGAGTGAACAATATTGTTGTTTGTATCTGTGTTGAGAAAACTTAACTGGAGTGAGACATACTCAGTCCCTCGTCCTGTTACACAGGCAATGGGAGGAAGCTGAGCCCAGACCTCAGGAACTGGGTTTAAGTTACTGCCCTTAGTTTCACCTCAGGGTCCCTCACTGTAACCTGGCCTGTGGAAGACTTCCTCTTTCTCCGTTCCCCCACGTCCTGTCGACCGCTTCCATCTCTCTCTCTACCTCCATCCCTCACTCTCCCCTTCCCATCTCAACCCTATCTTGAACAATCTCCCCATTACCTCTCGCCATCAAATCTCCTCAGCGTTCTCACTCTCTCTACACACTCTTTCTTTCTCTCCCCTCTCGCTTTCACTCTGTCTTCCGACGTCTCTCGCTCTCTTTTACACTCCGTTATTCAACACGCCATCCGCTCTTCCCTCAATCCCTTACCATTTCTCTCACTCTCCTGTTGTATCGGTCTCGCTGCTGCATTTCTTTCTACACGCCATTTTTTCCTCCGCCCAACCCGACATCCTCTATCACTTCTCCAGCCCTTCCATCACCATTCTCTCCACGACATCCATCCTCTGCGTCAGAAGAAGAGGAAAGGACGAGCGAGAGACCGTGTGTCAGATTAAGAGAGAGTAAGGGAGACAAAATCAGTCAGAGGGAAAGGGATGAGGATAGGGGAGAGAGATTCAGACAGAGGGTGAGGAGGAAGGGAGAGAGTAAGACGGAGAGAGAGGCACAGAATCGGGAGGTGGGTAGAGAGAGAGAGGGAGAGCATCAGACAGATGGAAAGGCAAAACGAGAGGGAGGCGAGGAGAGAGAGTGGAAAGGGTTGATTACGAGGGCGGTGAGAGGTTGAGAGAGAGAGAGGAAGGGGATTGGGAAATAGAGATATTGGACGGCAGGGAAAGAGAGCGATAGGGACGAGGAGAGAAAGGAAGGGGTGTGTGAGAGAGAGAATGGAAGCAGCTGAGAGGGTGTGGAAGGAGGAATGAGAGAGTGGAAATTGGGGAAAGAAAATGTGAATGGGATAAATAATCGTGGGGGGAGCAGAGCGACCTAGTGTGGGAGGAAAGAGAGAGAGGGCGGAATGAGAGCGAGGAGGACCGCGAGAGGGTGGTGAGAGAAAGAGGGAGGGACTGAGAGAGCGAGGAGTAGAGAGAGGAAGGGATGGGCCGTGTGTTCTCGAGTGCCGCAGGGAGTGAGGGAATGATGTACAGAGAGTGACGGCGATGGAGAGATAGGGACACAGAAAAGAGGGAGAGTGGTGCCGATAGAAATGGAGGTTGCACAGAGAGGGGGAGAGCGACGGGGAAAGAGTGGGGAGAAGGAGGAGAAGAGAGAGGCGGAGTGAGGGGGAGAGAGAGAGGCTGGAAAAACAGAGACAGGAAAGTGTGAGAGAATGTGGGAGTGAGACAGAGAGGGGGAGACATTACGTGGGGAGAGAGAAAGGGGAGAGAGAGGGGTTCGTGGGAGAAATTGAGGTAGATTGGTAGGCAGTGCAGGGGTAGAGAGAGAAGGGAGGGGAAAGAAAGAGGAATGGAAAGAGACAGAGGGCGATCTGGGCGAGAGACGGTAAGACGTTGGGGCGGGAGAGAGGGAGGGGGAAGACTGAGCGTGAGAATCTATGAGATAGCGATGGGGAGAGGTCAGAGTGAATGGTAGGGGGAGAGGAGTGAGGAGCAAGACAGAGCTAGCTTGATGAGGAGGGAGTGACACAGAAAGTGGGGGAGAAACTTTGGGAAGAGTTCAAGAGTGTAAGCTGAAGCGACGGAGTGTAAGAGAGTGGAGGAGAAGTAAGAAGGTGGAAAGGAAGGGGGATGAGAGAAATTGTTGAAGGGAGTGAGACACTTGGAGTGGGAGAGACATAGAGAGGGAGAACATAGAGAACACAATCGTGCAGGAGTGGCAGAAAGGGTGATAGAGAGAGGAAGTGGGAAAGGTAGCGAGAGAAGGAAAGAGACATTGGGGAGATTCCGTGCAGGGAGCCAGGAAGCGACTGATGGCGTGAGAGTGTAGTCGTAGATGAGAGGGAAGGAGAGGAGAGAGAGAATGGGTGAATGGGCAAATGAGAGTCAGGGGCAGAGCGGGAGAGCGAAGGAGAGGGAGAGAAGCGGGACTGAGTCAGGGAGAGAGAGTCAGGGGAGATGGAGAGAGTGGGGCAGAGAAAGAATAGGAGTTGGCATGAGACAGAGTCAGAGGGGCGAGATAGAGAGAGGGTGGGAGGAGAGGGCTCGTCAGTGACAAAGAGTAGGGTGTGTGGGGATGGAAAGAAAACAGAGAGTGATGCGAGAAAAGGGACAGAAGGGAGCGGAGAGTGAGCGAAGGCAGACAACGGGGAGCGGGAGAGACGGAGGGAGAATAGAGGATGAGAGAGATGGGGAGAGAGAGATTGGGGGTGGATAGATGGAGAGTGTGATGTGGTAGCGACAGACAGAATGAGAGAGAGGGGAAGAGAGACGGAAAAGGGAGAGGGTGGGAGAAAGAGGGAGGCATAGACAAACAAATTTGGGAAAGAGACCGAGACTTGGAGGCGGCAGAGAGAGGGAGGTAAGAGAGAGACTTGGGGAGAAAGCAAGAGGGATGTGGGCGAGAGGAAGAGGGAGCTGAGAGAGGAGAAGGGGATAGAGAGTGAAAGGGATGGAAGAGAACGTGGAAAAGGCGCTTAGAGATGTGGTGCGAGAGTGGGAGGTAAGTAGAGGGAGAAAGAAGTAGATAGAGGGTAGGGATGTGGAGAGGGGGAGAGAGGGGTAGAGAGTTGGAGATGTGCGAAAAGGATTGAGGGGAGTGGGAGGGAGAATGAGAGAGACCGAGGGCCAGAGAGGAAGAGAGGGAGCGGGGGAGAAAAGGGAGGGAAGAGAGGGATAAAGGAGGAAAGGGATATGGTCGGAGGGGGAGGAAGTAGAAGAATGAAGACAAAAGAATGGGAGTCATATGGGGATAGAGAGAGAGAGAAGAATAGGAGAGAGAGATTGGGGAGACAGAATGACAGTGCTGGGATAGAGTGAGTGAGAGGTGGAAGCAGCCGTATACAGTGGGATTGGGGAAAGAATGGGAGGGGTGGAAAAAGAGAGTTGAGGACATGGAGATATTTTTGGGAGTGGGAAAGAGAGAGGTTGGGAAGAGAGGGTGAGTGAGGAAAGGAAGCAGACAGTGGGAGTGTGAGGAGAGAGAGATGGAAGATTTGCGACAATGGGTAGAAAGAAGGAGGGTGAGGTAGCGAGAGGTGTTGGGAGAGAGAGAGGAAATGGGGATAGATATAGGGTAGAGAGGGAGTGGGAGAGGGATGGAGAAAAAGTCGGAGAAGCAGAGTGAGGGATGCATGCTACCAGAGAGAGAGAGAGAGAAAGACAGAGAGAGAGAGAGAGAGAGAGAGAGAGAGGGGAAGGGAGAGTGGAGAATGCGTGAAATAGGGAGTGAGAGATAGAGGTGCAGAGGGTGAGTGAGATTGTGACGGATTAAAGGACAGAGAGTGGGGAAGAGAGTGTGGGCTGGATGAGAAAAAATGGGGACAGAGGGGGAGAGCGAGAGTGGAGGCGAGAGAGAAACGCGGAGAGAGGATAAAGGCGTTGAAAGAGGAGGACAGCCAGAGAGAGAAAGAGGGTGGAGAGAGAGGAGGAGAGAGACAGAGACAGGAAGAAAGGGGAGAGGGTGTTTTGTGTGAGGTGGGGAAGAGAGGAGAAGCGGTGAGAGAGAGAAAACAGTGGGGCATGAGGCAGTGCAGGGGAGAGAGCGGGAAAAAGAACGGGAGGGGAGAAAGAGAGGGAGAGACAGTGGAAGGAGAGAGACCGTGGGGGAGAGAGTGAGTGGGGGTAGAGAGAGTTTGGGAGACTGACTGCTGGGGAGAGAGACTGGGATGGGGAGGCAGAGCGGGTGAAAGCAAGAGGTGAGAGAGAGAGAGAGGAAAGAGATAGGGACGACAGAGAAAAGGAGACGAGGACAGACATTTTGGGAGAGAGAATGCAGACGGAGAGAAGATGGGATGGAGGGAGGGGCGGGATAGAGTGAGAGAAAGAGAGGATTAGATGGAGAGCGCGAGGGGGCGAGCGAGGGAGCGTGAGACAGAGAGAATTAGGAGACAGAGAGAAGAGGTGGGGAAGAGACAATGGGGAGGGACTGTGAGAGTGTCAATGGCAAGAGAGAGTGTTGGGAGGAAGAGTGGATGGCAGGAAGTGTTAAGAATGTGTAGGGGGACTGTGCATGTTATAAAATTGACAACCCTGCATTTTAGAGAATTGACAAACCGGCAAGGTCTGACAAAGCACAGAGCCCTGAAAAAGTAAGAATGTAACAGTTTGTTGAAACAAGTATATGCAGCTGAGTTGCTATGAAACAAACTCAAATGCAATCAATCAGTTTAAATTGTGCACCAAGAAAACAAAATCCAAACAAATTTGCATTTCGTATTTTGATAATATGAATACCAATGAACCGTTCCGATGTTTTGGGGCATAAATCTGGATATTTTGAACAGCTGCAGAGAGAACTGCCACAGGACCAACAAATGGAGCTTGCTTGTCGAAGAGCTTTCAGCAAGGTAACTGTCTGTATTTGAGGAGAAAGTGAGGACTGCAGATGCTGGGGATCAGAACTGAAAATGTGTTGCTGGAAAAGCGCAGCAGGTCAGGCAGCATCCAGGGAACAGGAGAATCGACGTTTCGGGCATAAGCCCTTCTTCAGAAAGGGCTGTCTGATCTGCTGCGCTTTTCCAGCAACACATTTTCAACTGTCTGTATTTGAAAAGGAGAACATCGGAACTGACCTGGGGAGAATGTACAGAGCAATATCTACACAGGAGAATCGATAAAGCTGACTATTTTTGAAACATATGTTGTTTTTTGTAAATCTTTATCAAGTTTTTTTTATTGG